>NC_139257.1:25254278-25854278 GCF_977018435.1 Lepisma saccharinum
GTTTCAAAGGACAAGAAAAGGTGATAAGACTACTGAAATTGTATGTTCAACTTGTACCCTTCTTTTTGTTGAGACAATATTATATAATATGTCATTCCTTGCTTTATGTTAATTACAATGATGACTGACTTTAACTTCAATAATTACTGTGGTAATCAAATTAAAATATCTCTTGGACCTCAATCCTCCGCCGAATTGCCCCACCCCGAAACTCGACCCTCGGTCCGCCCCTGCAATTTTGGATTTTTGTTTCAAGTTCACTTTAAGGACAGATAGATTAATCGGGACTGGACGTGCAGTTTCAAGTACAATGGCAGGATTTGCCCCGATAAAATCCCTTTTCTTCCTAGTGTCCCAAGACGAGGCCCAACATAATATATGTTCATTTTGGGTCATGGTAGGCCAGAAAAAGGCGGGTTTTATTTGTCCTATTTTGTCTTTTTCGGCGTTTTTGACTTATTGGTCCTTTTTTAGCGTATTTTTAGGTCTTAACGGCTTTTTTTGCAACTTCAGCGGTTTTTACTGGAAGGTCTTACTTACTTAACCTGGAAGGTCGCTCTGTATGGCAACTTTATCTTGTTTTGAAGCTTTCAGCATGGTGTATACGACCAGACAGCACGCCTGCAAAGATCTCAAGTCAGATAAGGAGGTGCCGCGCAGAGGGAGGGGGTGGGGAGGTTAAAACTGAAGTTATTAATTAATTTGGATCACATTTATACGTCTTTTTCCGTTTTTAGGTCCTTTTTATAGTCCTTTTTTTTCAATTTATAGGTCTTCAACTTCCGGGCCCTAATTATTATACAGACTAATTTAAGGAATATATGTTTATTTTAGGTACTTTGAGCTCACTTGCATGTTTACTAACATAAAACGTACAAAACTGGTCATTAACGGCTGCGAGAATCTGGAGAATGATCGCACGCTTTCTCTGGCACGGTCACCTGTTCCATGAAGCTCATAACACACTATGCCTACCAACTCGCCTTTGAGGACTAAACCTGCTGAGTATCGACCGACAAGGGCAAGCCTTATTTTCGCAACGCCATATCGTCATTATAGTCAAGCATCAAGTTAGCATCACGGCTCGTGTGCTACGCTCCATGCTGGATGAAGTGAAACTATGCGCCCCAACTTACCCAGGAGTTATACCCACTAAATTTCTCTATTTACGAACAACCATAGTGGAAATTTGTTACATGTTGATGCTCCTTCCAAGTGTGGATCCTTCTGATATAACAACAAATCTCTATAAAAAATGCTGCAAATCCGGACGAAACATATTCCTCGTATTGTCCCATTATTCCTCAATGTGCGCTGGAACATCGTGTGGAGAAACACAGCGGTGAACCACCTCCCCAATCGAGTGCGCTCCATATGGTACTTAACTGTACACGATACTATCGTCACTAGAGTACGATTGCAGAAATACCTTATGGCAGACAACTCCCATTGTACCAAATGTGCACAGGACGACACCTTAGTGCACCGACTGACGACATGTGTGATAGACGTGGAACATTGGAAAAACCTTAAGAAGTTACTTGGAATCATATGCCGCCGCTCCCCGAACGACTTCACGGTGAACCATATATAACTATAGAGTTTCAGCATTTTCCTCTCACAAGAACACGTACAGTGCAATTTCTCATAGGACATTATTTCTATTATGTGCTTGGCAACCAACTTCATGTACAAAAACTGTCGTTCAAATTTTATGCCAGTGAACAATATCATCACAATGATCAGATAACCTGTAAAGAATTGTATGCAAATTTCCTACATGTGATCCTTTGAAATTCACGTTCAAATGTAAAATCTGTGTAAGTAATAGCTTCTTTCAATAAAGAAAATTTAAAAAGAGGAAAAAGAGTGGTTACAGTTGTATATTGTCAACCTGATGGTGGTAGGTTCAAACCCCTCCGGTGGCAGAAAATTTTAGACATATCATTGTGTTCATTTTCCACGCAGTGTAAAACGGAATGATTCTGTTTGGAATTAACGATGGGAGGAGGAGAAATGTTAGATGACAAAACCTCCATTTCAACGAACTGAGAAGTGGAGAAAAATTGGACAATTCTTAAAAATATGAAAATTAAATTCATGTTTTTAGTGGTATAATCGCAGGTAGAATCAAAGATTTTACGTGCCAGATTTTATCTCGCTCTGAACTCAGCCATAAGGCATTCTCCAATTCATTTTAAAAAAAAATATTGAATGATTCATGTCGATATTTTGATTAATGCATCAATTCTTGATGCTGAGACGATATTTTGTACAAATACCTCATTGCAACTCTCGTTTCCTTTCTCTTCTCTTCTCTCCATCTCCTCTCCTCTTCATCTTCTCTGCTTATATGTTAAATCGCCTTCCCTCCTGTTCTCGCCTCTAGTCTCTATCCCATTTTTCTCCACTCCTCTTATCTCCTCTCCTGTCTTAGATTTCACACTTCACTGTGTCTTCTCCTCTTCTTTTCGTTCTTCTTATTTTCTCTCCTTTACTATACTCGCAACTCCCATCTTCTCGTCTCCTCCTCTCCTCTCAAATCTCTTCTTCTCCTCTCCTTTCGTCTCTTTCCCTCCTCCCTTCTCTTCTTTGCTCCATTTTCCTCAACTATCCTCGTATCTTTTCCCTCTCTCCTCAATCGTATCCACATCTCTCCCATCTTATCTTCCGTCTTTTACTTTTTCTCTACTCCTTTCTCTCTTTTCTCCTCTCATTTGTTGTCCCTTTACGTTTCCTCTCTTCTTTTTTAATTTGTTCAGACTCATCAGCGATAAAATACCAGAAAATCGATTTTCTTTCTATCAGAAAGTATTTCTTATTTGCGACAAATGTAATAGTGATACTTTCTTTACAGTTTTATAAAATGATTCTTTTTTTTTATTCCTTTCGCGTATTTCATAAATATCTATTTTGCATATGGTAACCCTGAAATAGAGCCTAACTCTACACGCAACCCACTAGCGCCTCAAGTAATTTGGACTGTCTAGTTTAAAATGTCGTTGTCCTAAAACGTTTGAGATACACTGTTCATGTAAATTAAAGGAACAAAACGTTTCAAAATGCAGGTTCTTTATTTTGAAACTGATAAACTCAATTTAACAGTGAAGAGGACAGTAATATGAAATTTAGCAGTGAATACAATGCAACAAATATCTTGGAGTCATAATGAAATGTATCCAGCTTTATCCTTAGATGGTCATTCTGCATGATATTCCTTCGAAATAAAAGAAGAGTATTTTAAAATATCTCAGGATTACTTTGTAAGGACTACTGATTTTTTCTTATTTGTAGGAATATCTGTATATCTACATGTCATTATTATAATAATATTATTAATTGTAATTATATATGTATAAACTATGAGAAGATAGAAGACTTGATGGAAAAAGAGAGAAAGGGACCATGCATTATCGTAATGGATGATTGGAATGCTGTAGTAGGAGAAAGGCAGGATGGTAGTACAGTAGGATGATATGGATTAGGTGAGAGAAATGAGAGAGGGGAAAACCTGGTAAATTTCTGTAAAAGAAACTCCTTAGGACACTCTTCCAGCAACATAAGAGAAGGAGATACACCTGGATATGGCCAAGAGATAGCAAAATATACCTGATAGATTACATACTGATATAAGCAAGATTTCGAAATTGTTTGAAAAATGCGAAGACATTGCCAGGAGCTGGCGTTATTCAGACCACATATTGCTAATAGGAGAAATCAATCTTAGATTGAAGAAGATAACACAGGATCAGGTGAGCAAGAAACCCTACTTAGAGATGCTAAAGTAAGAAGCAAAATGACAAAAATTTGCTGAAAATTTTCAAGGAAACTATACTAAGTTTAAAGCTAGTTGTAACAATAAGAATGAGATGTGGGATGGAATAAAAAATTGCTTACAGAAGGCAGTGGATGAAACAATAGGCTACAGAGAAAGGAAAAGTGCAAAGAAACCATGGTTTACAGAAAGTATGCTGGAAAAATGGAGGAACGGAGAGAATGGAAGAATGTAAATTCAGAAGAGGGAAGAAATAATTGCAGGATACTAATTAACCAGATAAGAAGAGAAACTGACAGAGCAAGAGAACAATGGATGAATTAAAAATGTGAAGAAATTGAAGAACTGGAAAAATGAGGAAGGTATGACTTGATGTACCGTGAAGTAAACTGCTTGAACTTCCAAAAGAAGAAATGGAAAACAATGTGGATGATAGAAGACGAGGGAGGATGTGAAATCACAGACAAGGAAGGAATATCGAATGTGTGGGGAAAGTACGTTGAAGAGCTCTACCAGAAAGAGAATCGCCCAGACAGTCTGAACGTAGAAAATGAAGAAGACCTGCCTGATGATGAGAAAGGATACTATATCCTGAATGAATAATTTGAGCAAGCACTTAAAGAAATGAGGAATTGGAAATCAACGGCCACTGATGAAATTCCTGTTGAACTTATCAAATGCCTGGGAGATGGAAAAAGAGAAATACTGCACTTATGCAATGAAATCTATGAGAAAGGGGATTGGCCACAAGATTTCACGGATACTTTTTGGTACATCTGCAGAAAAAAAGCAATGCCAGAAAATGTTCTGAGTACAGGGAAATCTGCCTGATATCTCACTTGGCAAACATTGTTCTAAGACTTCTGAACAGACGCCTATACTTGAAGGTCAGTGGCGAGTTAGAGGAAGAACAGTTTGGTTTCAGGAAAGGAATAGGTACAAGGAATGCAATTGGTTTACTGAGGACCATTGGGGAAATATATTTAGAGAAATGAAAGGAGGTATTTGTAGTATTTGCAGACGTGGAGAAAGCCTTTGATAGAGTTAATTGGGTTACACTTTCAGAAATTCTGAAGAAAATTGGTGTAGATTGGAAAGAGAGAAGACTTCTAAGCAACTTATACATGAATCAACGAGTTAAAGTGAGAAATGACAGAAGGCTGTGAAATTGGAAGAAGAGTACGACAAGGATGCTGCCTATCGCCTACTTTGTTTAATATCTATTTAGAAGATATAGTGAAAAATTGTTTCCAAGGTACAGGAGGTGTCAAATAGGGAGGAAGAAGAAAAATTGCATAAGATTTATTGTTGACATGGCATTATTCTCTGAGAATGAAAGAACCATAAATAGTATGTTAAAAGAGTTAAAGAGCAGCTGTGAGCAGTATGGGATGAAGATTAATGTAAAGAAGACAAAGGCAATAGTTATAGGACGGAAACCAAGGAATATTAATGTGAAAGCAAACAGTGAAAGAATCCAGCAAGTGGAAACTTCAAGTACCTCGGATGCACTAAAAGCATTGACATGAGCTGCAACCAAGAAGCGAAAATGAGAATCGCAATGGCAAAAGAAGCTTTCAATAGAAGAAGAAATGTTTTTGTGGACCCATGGACATAGGTATAATGAAGAGATTAGTGAAATGTTTTGTGTGGAGTGTAGCACTATATGGTGCAGAAACCTGGACGTTGAGAAGAAATGAAGAAAAACGACTCGAAGCTTTTAAAATGTGAACATGGCGACAAATGGAGGGTGTAAAATGGACGGACAAGGTAAGAAACGAAGCCGTACTGAAAAGAGTTGGTGAAAAAAGACCTATACTGGAGACCATCAAGAAGAGGAAAATAAACTGGTTAAGACACTTGTCTAAGAAGGACCTGCCTGCTAAGGGATGCCTTGGAGGGAATGGTTAAAGAAGGAAAAGTCCGTGGAAGAAAGAGATATCAGCTTACGGATTATATTATATTAACTGAGTCGTATGCTATTACGAAGCTTAAGGCAGAGAATAGGGAAAGCTGGAGATTTCAGTGAAAAACCTGCCAATTAGGCAGAAAACGATTGATGAATATATATATGTGTGTGTGTGTGTGTGTGTGTGTGTTTGTGTTTGTGTTTGTGTATATTGCTACATTTTGCCGACTTTAGTTGTGACTGTATCCACGTATGAATATGTTAATAGTGGTGCCATTAGAAATTTTAAAACGATCCAGGAATATCGTAATGTTTATTCAGATATGTATAACGTGAAATTTTAAACAAATCTACAGTAATAATTATAATGTTTGTCCTTACCTTCCAAAGCCGAAGTATTTCGATTAAAAATTATGTCACTCCTGTGGGTAAAATAAAATGACAGACAATTTAATAATTATGGAAAAGTATAATTTAAAAACTGGAAGAAACAAAGAATATTAAAACTGACTTTATTTTATTGCGTTCGATGTTTTTTATCACCCGCAATAAGACATACTCGAAATAGATATCACCTCTAATTCCCACAACCTAACAGAGAATTATATGCACAGACTTGTTAAAAGTTCACATGTTAAAGTTTTGAGAACTGAATGAAATGATTTTTCTATAATTTGTTTGATTTGTAATGAAAAAAGTAGTCTTCAAACTTTCCCTGTATAAACCGATTATGTACTGATGTATTTTGGAATGTCGGTTCGGGTTCATATCTTTCTGTTAATTTTAGTGCTGTATGACTAAGAGAAATTGCATATTTTTCAACTTTAAAATTAAGTTACACGGAACATAATAGGATTAGTACGACACGATAAAGTGCCGTTACTTTACTCAGAGATTGCATTTATCTTAGGATTATTACCAAATAATGTCGGATAATGAGAAGACACATTTACTGTGTAGAATATTGTACTATATTAACTGATATCTTATTAATGGACACTGTAACGAGTTTTGCATGGTTTTAATTAAAATTATTTTAATCCAATTTGAACTTTCACCTGCAGAAATAAATGAATTTTTAGAAATTCTAATAAAAGTTGGTATCTTAAAATTGTAATCCTATATATTTTTTAGCGTTCATTGCATATTTGTATTAATTTACGAGATTCCTTCGTACACATTTCATATTAGTTATATGGTATCGATAAATAAAATATTGTAATTGTGTTTCATATGTAAAGTGTTTGTTATAGTGCAGTTTATGAATAACATAAACGATAGTTTCCTTGCATTATACAATTTTTTGTTCTGCTGTCAGCAGTTAAAAGTAGTTACAAAATTAGATTACGAATGCACTATATTGTTACTCTTGTTCATATGATGTTGCTTGGAATTATGTTTGGCTATTACATGTATTATTTTCTTCTTATATCTAAAATATTTCTTATTTTCTTGTATTTGAGTATAATGTTATGAATTAATATTAACATACCTCGTGTTTGTATGGATGCATTCCTGCAAGATAATTTAATTATATCATACTTCTTGAATTTACATGAATGTGTGTGTATAAATACACGTATATAAGTATACACCTGTGTGTGTGTGTGTGTGTGTGTGTGTGTGTGTGTGTGTGTGTGTGTGTATATATATATATATATATATATATAATGACACGCAAAGACACATATACACACACAAACACGAGATATATAATTTTTTTCCAGTGTTTAGTGTGTCACAAACAACTACAGTGCGTTCGATAAGTCCCCGTACTCATACTTTAAAAGGGGCCTCCTCTCTGGCATAGTGGTATCGTCGTCGCCTTGTAATCAAGGGGTCCGGGTTCGATACCCGGTGGAGCCACTTTAAACTGTAGGTCCAGTCCCGATTAGAATTACTATACATAAAGTGGACTTAAAACACCAACTCAACCAACTCATACTTTAAAAATAAGTTACTAAGGCATTCATCTGGATGAGTTGGCAACCCTGCCAGTAGGGATTGGTATGACTTTGAAGAACGAGTTCATGTTATATTTAGAGCAGTGCCGCTGTTACAGTCCTCGATGTGAGACGTGCACGTACAATCAGTGTTTGTCAACAATGCCTTCTAAACACATCGCCACTGAGACGTGGTGAAACGCGAAGAGACACAAAACTTGTGTCGTCGGTTTCTATTGAAATCAAATGGTGTAACGCCCACTATAGGGAGAGGCGCAGAACCGAAGCATGGGATTTCCGTGTAAGAAGTCTTCAGATTATCTTAAAGGTTATCGCCCACTGAGAGGCCGGAAACTCACGAGTTGCCACGTTGCTTCGTGTCTCAGTGGACGTTAAGCTCTACGCCCCACATAGCGAATTTCTATGTTGGAAGCATATTTTGAGTATGTAATATGAAAAATGTAAGGGGAAATGGATTGATTGAGTTGATGTTTTAAGTCCACTTTATGCACAGTACGGCTAACCGAGACTGGACCGACAGTTTAGAGTGGGATCCAAACCACCACCGGGAATCGAACCCGTGACCTCTTGATTACAAGGCAACGACGCTACCACTGCACCATCGGGGAGGCCAGTGGAGAAATGGAGAAGTCTATTTCCCGATTATCCGGAACCATATAAAACCGCAGTAATTGATTGCTTCAAATTTAGTTTCAACATTATTTTTGTGTGTTTCAACGTGCGGAAAGTGGTTTGCCGTCTTGTCAGTGTGTTTCCTACATCAGAGATTGCAGTGTTACTCATATTTAGTTTACAGACTATTTTTGGTGTACTTAAAGACAAATGCATGTATTTAATACGTTAATTACAAGCAAACAAATTATCAATCTTAGAGTGCGGGAACTTTTCGAACGATCTCAAGTATCAGAAGGATAAACTAACCTATAGACATCAACCGGGCAACGAGATTTGCAAATATATGACATAGTAGGCTAAGAGAAAAAATCTGATATAACCAATTCCTTTTCAATACGTTGTTTTCCAATTTTTTTCGTATCTTTCTTTACTTTCCGTAGGGCTACTGGATGCGATCCTTGTTTCGTTATACAACACATAATATGGTTGGTAGTTTCCCATTTATCACAGAATTTGTATGTTCCTTGCAACACTGGCACGTGCCGTGCCACGACAGAAAGGCACGTCACATTGAGATATTTGTCGGTGCTTAAAATATTCCATAGAGAAAATTCTGTAAATTAATAATTGGGAAGTCAGCCACTTATGGGTGAGAAAAATATGTGAGTAATTATCGAACGATCATAATTAGACGTCTGATGACTGATGCCATGTAAATCTGTCATTTGCGATCAATATTGGTCATGTGTACCATTTCGTGATTGGCGATTATAAGGGTTAAGTCGGCAGTGGAGTCCTATTTCAGGGCATATCATCTTAGTTAGGTCGAAATTTTGTCAACAGTTGCAGGCAACATGTGCATAAAAATTGGCCATACATTTAACATGAAAAAACATGAATAAAAAATTTTGCACCGAAATTTGATTTCTGAGCTGATGCTGCCTACCCCTGGATTATCGTAACCACGTCCAACGACGAGTGCAGGACCGACACCACGTGATGGCATCTATTACCTACATCATAACTTGAAAAATTAATAACGATATTTCAGTTATGTTTCTTTCTTGTTCATTAATATACATATGATTTCATGACGTGCTCAATGACGAAATAATATAGTTATTTTTATTACTTTTAAAGACTTTTTTCTCTAAATTTGCTTTTTCAAGAAATGGTCTGCTATGTTACTGAAATCGGGGTCTGGGTCTGGTGTAGGACGTACAGACGCAAACAGCTTGATATTTGCAGGTGATGACGACGAAATATCACTGTTACGGCATGTAACTCGTGTTCTCAAATGGAAAAAAGAAGGGCATCAGTAGTGAAATATGTACTACGAGTATTACTGGAACACAAAAAGTATGACCCCTTCTCTGATTGATCTTGGCTACACTTAAAACTATGTCAAGATGCTTATATAAGCTTATTGCCTACAGAGTGCTACTCTGTCCAATCCAAGAATTTAGTAAAAAAAGCCCTCGGGGATTTCACGTAAAACGTATGATTCCCCTCAGATTGATTTGGCTACACGTACAAAAGCTGTATCTGTCAGATTGTTGTCCATAGGATTGTAATAAATATGGCCCTCTTGGCATTGTTTTGGCTACACCAAAAACTAAGCCAAGATGCTCATATGAGCTTATTGCCTTGAGTGTAATACTCTGTAAAGTGTAATCTTATGAACTACAAAGCACACTGCTGAATCCAAGTGATATTTTTTATTAAGTATATAGTTTTTGATTTGAGCCCCAAAAAATTATATATAAATAACAAAACCAAAAATAGTAACAGACTAAGTATACACACAAAGTATACATACTAAGTATACACACCAAGTATACAAAGCACACGGCTGAAGCCAACTGATATTTTTTATTAAGTATATAGTTTTTGATTTGAGCCCCAAGAAATTATACATAAATACCAAAACCAAAACTGCCAAATCAAAAATATTGTAAACAATGCGATAAGAATATATCCAGCCCTAATGGGGCTAAGCACCAACGTCATTGTGATCCTGAGAAACGCAAAATGCCCACTAAAATATGCCCAAAATGCCATAAAAAGTTTTGCAAGGCATACTTCAATAGACATATAGGCTCTTGTTCTGCACAGGCATCAACATTGCTCCAACAGCCATCTACATCTGGTATAAAAAGAAAGCTTGTTACATCTGATAATACTAGACCAGCAAAGCAGCCACGCAAAGCACCCATTGATAGTAGTTTTAATAGTCAACTAAGGGATTACCGTTTCGTATCAGAGCCAAGATTTAATATTAAGAATATTTTGAATACTGTAAATTCTGATGTGCAGGCTATTCTAAACGCACAAAATGGCTCTTATAAGCTATATCTCAAATTGTATACTGAATATAAGAAACCAAATGGCACAAATGTTACACAGCCCCACATAACAAAAACTGTACCTGTATACTCAAATACAAACTTAGACGAAATACTAAGCAGTTTGATAGACCAATTGCTTATCAAACATTCTGAGTTTACTGCTAAAAAATCAGGATGGAGTCTTTGTAGATCTCCACACAGGCTCTATGTTAATATTTCTGAATTCAGACCTCTACAAGGTTCGACATATCTGCCTTTACCTGTAGTTAACGTAGAAAATACCGACCAGAAAAGCTTTGTGTGGTCTATTTTGGTTGCTTTGTTTCCAATTTTCAATAATCCACAGCGAATAAGTCATCATTCAAGTACAGCGTATCAGCTACAGGAACCTTCTAGTTTTTGTTATGTAGTTGTACATGATGGTTTTGTTAGTAAATCATACTTATACAGGAGACCAGATGCTGTTAAAAAAATTGTGCATAAAATAGAAAATGTGTACCATAGCATAGCCCATGAAATATTATTAAAATCAGAACCTATGCTAATTTTAACAGCTTATCAAATCGAAGATTTCAACAGTACAGAAAAATGCCCGGTATGCAATTCTGAATTTTCGGATAAAAATATCAAGGTGTCTCATCATTGCCATACGGGCGGTCGATATAAACAGGCTTTGTGTAGTAGCTGTAATATTAAGATCCAGAGACCAAAATTTGTCCCGATATTTTGCCACGGTGCATCTAATTATGATTTTCATCATCTGATCATATACGAGGGGTTTAAGTAGCAGGATTTAAATATTTTAGCAGAAAATGACGAAAAATATATAGCTATTAGTAAAATAATCAGTGTTAATGGCAGGCCCACATACCTAAGATTTCTAGATTCATATAGATTTCTGTCGGCTAGCCTTGCCACTCTGGCCAGTCAATTATCTGATGCCCAATTCAAAATTACGTCTGACACGTTTCCAAATTTGGACCTGAAATTGCTTAGGCGGAAGGGGTATATCCATACGATTATGTTACCGAATTTTCTAAATTTGACGAGTGTGCTTTGCCACCGCAAGAAACGTTCTACAGCAAACTCAGAGCATCAGGATTCACCGATGACGATTATCGCCCTGCCCAGTTCATGTGGACCAACTTAAATTGTCAAAATCTTGGTGATTAACATAAATGCTATTTGGCACTCGATGTGACGCTCTTAGCCAATGTCATTGAGGAATTTAGAGAATCCTCAATACAAGATTATTACCTTGACCCGGTCTATTTTTGCAGTGCTCCAGGCCTAGCATGGTCTGCGATGCTTCTGAACACTAAAATAAAATTGGATCTGATCCAGGACCAGGACATGTATCTGTTCATCGAAAAATGTATACGAGAGGGCATGGTATAATGTTCTAAAAAATATAGCAAAGCCAACAACAAGTATGTCCCCGATTATGATCCTGCACGACCATCAAACTATTAGGTCAGTCAAAAAGTAAATGCAATCATTTTTTTTATTTTTCACAGCAACAATAGAAAACTTACAATGATATCATTTTCCAACATAGTCCACCTGCACTTCAATACACTTGGTCCAACGTTCCACAAGCTTTCCAATACCCTGATAAAAGAAGGTTTTCGGATGAGCAGCAAGCCACTTATGCACCGCGTCCTTCACCTGTTGATCTGTGTCGAATCGACGGCCTCTTGAAGCATCTTTAAGTGGACCGAACAGATGGTAATGCGACGGGGCGAGATCGGGACTGTATGCAGGATGCTCTAACACCTCGAAGCGCAGACTCTGCAGAGTTTGAGCGGTGTTGGCGGCGGTATGGGGACGCGCGTTTTCGTGCAACAAAAGAATGCCTTCCGACAATCGACCTCGTCGTTTGCTTCGGATTGCAAGCTTCAACTTGTTCGAAAGCATATCACTGTATCGTTCACTGTTTATTGTTGTCTCCCTTTTCACAAAATGTTCCATAATTACCCCTTCTGAGTCCCAAAAAAGTGTGAGCATTACCTTTCCTGTAGAATGTTGATGCTTGACTTTTTTTTCCGAACTTGTTCGACTGCTTTTGAACATTTCAATCCACTGGTAAACACTTCGCAGCGGTAAAACATTGTCACCGTATTGTGCTGAAAGTCTTCTATGGATTTCAGCTCCTGGTACACCTACAGACCACAAAAAACGGATTACAGAATGCTGTTCTTCTGTGGTGCACACGGAGAGTGGCGCAGCCATGTTTGCTTGGCAACACTGCAGAGCGAACTGAAGTAATGACGCTGTACCCTGCCACAGGCGAAGACAACGATACTATCTATCGGTTAACGAGCGCAGAAAGCTGTACAGCCAACCTACGGAAGAAAAGAAAAACTTTGCATTTACTTTTTGACTAACCTAATATATATTTTATGTGGATGCCAACAGCCTGTATGGTTATGCCATGATGGATAAACTGCCATATGGAGGGCTTGAGTGGGTTGAAGATTTTAATATTGAGGATCTTCAAGACTTTGATGACAGTGACTATGGCCTGTTCTTAGACGTGGATCTGGCAATTCCTGATAATTTACACAGCAAATGATCTGCCGCCAATACCTGAGGTCAAGTGTTCACCTGACTCTAAACAGTAGAAGTTGATGATGACTCTGGAGCCAATACAGGGTTATGGCATATACTACAAGAACCTCCATTTCCTGATGCGTCACGGTGTTAAAGTAACCAAGGTTGGCAAAGTCTTAAGATTCAGGCACTCAAGACGATTGAAGCCATACATTGGTACAAACACCGAGCTTCGAACACTTGCAGTAACACAATTTGATAAGACCTTGTTAAAATCGGTGTATGGCAAAAAAATAGAAAATGTCTAGACGCAGAGACGTATATAAACAACCATGAAACGACAAATCGTTGACGAGTAGAGGATGTATACCACATCATAAAACGAATCTCTTATCGTCAATTGGGTCCAGAGCCACCTTTTTTACAATATTTGTAGTCAACAAGTGATCCACACTCTGGATTCTACATTCTGATGTTCTGATTGTACTACATGATTTGAGACAATCTTCGTGATCTTCAAATTTGAGCTCTTTGTCTACATTTACTCTACCAACGCCCTTGGCATTTTTAGTAACAGCACCACTGGATGTTTCAAAGCTGTACATCTTGGCCCTTAACCCAGCAAATGCTACAATAACATCGCCAAGTGTCTCGGCTTTTAACTTGCCAGGCACCTTTTTGTTGTGTGGTTGATATTCAGATGGCCAGGCAATTTGCTGGTATCGAAATATTCAAGCAATGCAGGCTGTGTTATATCTTTATAAACATCATCTGTCTAAATATCAAGAATAAAGCTATCCGTGTCCATATACATCAGTTTTACACGATCACCATAAAAAGGCTTAAGAACATCGTAATAAAGCACCAGCATATGTAATTTGGCCAATTCTAATATTACAGCCTCTACATAAATAGGCTTATCAAACTTGATCTTAGTTTTTTCGTGTTGAAGAGTGCCAAATTGTCATAATAAATTCTTCTGTAGTTGAAATTAGGCTTTGCTACCAATTTTTTGCTCTGGCTGGGGTCAGTAACCAACTTGACATCAGTATGTTTTCTGACATTTTCTATGGTCTTATCATACACCGAATTGACCATTAATTTGAACAAGGTCTTATCATATTGTGTTACTGCAAGTGTTCGAAGCTCTGTGTTTGTATCAATGTATGGCTTCAACCATCCTGAGTGCCTGAACCTTAAGACTTTGCCAACCTTGGTTACATTAACACCGTGACGCATCAGGAACTGGTGGTTTTTGTAGTATATGCCATAACCCTCTTTTGGCTCCAGAGTCATCATCAGCTTCTTCTGTTTAGATTCAGGTGGACACTTGACCTCAGGTATTGACGGCAGATCATTTGCTGTGTAAATTATCAGGAATTGCCAGATCCACTTCTAAGAACAGGCCATAGTCACTGTCATCAAAGTCTTGAAGTTTATCCATCATGGCATAACCATACAGGCTGTTGGCATCCACATAAAATATATAGTTTGATGGTCGTGCAGGATCATAATCGGGAACATACTTGTTGTTGGCTTTGCTATATTTTTTAGAACATTGTACCATGCCCCCTCGTATACATTGTTCGATGAACAGATACATGTCCTGGTCCTGGATCAGATCCAATTTTATTTTAGTGTTCAGAAACATCGCTGACCATGCTAGGCCTGGAGCACTGTATTATATCGACCGCACGTATGACAATCGCACGTATGACAATGATGACTCACCTTGATATTTGTATCCGAAAATTCAGAATTGCATACCGGGCATTTTTCTGTACTGTTGAAACCTTCGATTTGATAATCTGTTAAAGGTAGCATAGGTTCTGATTTTAATAATATATCATGGGCTATGCCATGGCACACATTTTCTATTTTATGCACAATTTTTTTAGCAGCATCTGGTCTCCTGTATAAGTATGATTTACTAACAACACCATCCTGTACAACTACATAACAAAAACTAGAAGGTTCGTGTAGCTGATACGCTGTACTTGAAGACTCTTCGGGATCTGGGCTGCAAATAGCAAGCGGTTTGAGATTTGATTCAAAATCACAGATTATATATGCTGGGTGCCGCAACATAGCTTCGAATTTTTTTGAATTCGGCATTTTCGTTTGGTTTGGGCATAACCATATGAACAGGTTTATGGTTGCCAGGGTATTTTAAATTTTCAGCCAACTTGTTTTTACCAATTTTGGAATTCCTTTTAGGAACGCCATTTACCATTATTCAACCATCAAATACAGTCAAACAACTTCGACACAACTTGTATATTGTGTTTATTTGCCTTGTTGTTTTCTGACTAAAGCCTGAAGATTGCGTATCAGAGTGTAGTGATATGTACCATCCCCTCAATTAAGAGCAGATCAATCGAGGCAGCAGAGTCATCATCAAGGTTGCTGATTCTAAGAGGCTCTATTAAGCAATCGCCACGACTAACAGAACAAATAAACACATTAAGAGATAATGGCATACCATTGCTATCTTTGGCCCTTTTTTCGAATTTATTGATTTTATTTGATATTCTAAGCCCTCCATAGCATCGTCAAAATCATGTTTGTGCTGTTTATAATGACTTATTCGCTTTGGAGTATTTAAAACTGGAAACAAAGCAACCAAAATAAACCACACAAAGCACTTCTGGTCGGTATTTTCTACGTTAACTACAGCTTTTCTGTTTTTGATATTGTCAGGTAAAGGCAGATATGTCGAACCTTGTAGAGGTCTGAATTCAGAAATATTAACATAGAGCCTGTGTGGAGATCCACAAAGATTCCATCCTGTTTTTTAGCAGCAAACTCAGAATGTTTGATAAGCAATTGGTCTATCAAACTGCTTAGTATTTCGTCTAAGTTTGTATTTGAGTATACAAGTTTTTGTTATGTGGGGCTGTGTAAATTTTGTGCCATTTGGTTTCTTATATTCAGTATACAATTTGAGGGATAGCTTATAAGAGCCATTTTGTGCGTTTAGAATAGCCTGCACATCAGAATTTACAGTATTCAAAATATTCTTAATATTAAATCTTGGCTCTGATACGAAACGGTAATCCCTTAGTTGACCATTAAAACTACTATCAATGGGTACTTTGCGTGGCTGCTCTGCTGGTCTAGTATTTTCAGATGTAACAAGCTTTCTTTTTATACCAGATGTAGATGGCTGTTGGAGCAATGTTGATGCCTGTGCAGAACAAGAGCCTATATGTCTATTGAAGTATGCCTTGCAAAATTTTCTATGGCATTTTGGGCATATTTTAGTGGGCATTCTCAGGATCACAATTACGTTGGTGCTTAGCCCCATTAGGGCTGGATATATTCTTATCGCATTGTTTACAATATTTTTGATTTGGCATTTTTGGTTTTGGTATTTATGTATAATTTCTTGGGGCTCAAATCAAAAACTATAGACTTGATAAAAAATATCAGTTGGCTTTAGCAGTGAGCTTTGTAGCTAATAGGATTACACTTTACAGAGTATTACACTCAAGGCAATAAGCTCATATGAGCATCTTGGCTTAGTTTTAGGTGTAGCCAAAACAATGCTAAGAGGGCCATTTTTTTTACAAACCTATGGACAATAATCTCCAGATGCAGCTTTTGTACGTGTAGCCAAATCAATCTGAGGGGAGTCATACTTTTTACGTGAAATCCCCGATGGCTTTTTTACTAAATTCTTGGATTCGACAGAGTAGCACTCTGTAGGCAATAAGCTTATATAGGCATCTTGACATAGTTTTAAGTGTAGCTAAAACCAGTCTGAGAGGGGTCATACTTTTTGTGTTCCAGTAATAGTATTTGTATAAAATGCGAAAATTTTTAGAACTTTTGTATATCAGATATATCACACCTGACGTATAATTCCCACCAATCAAAGTCATGAATCCGTCTCATAGTACGAATATGTAACTACAATTTACTTAAGCAATTTAAAGTTAAAATTAAATTTTCTAACTTAGAGTTAATATATTAAGTGTATTATTGTCATATTTTAGAAATATTATTATGCATTGAAGATCTACTTTTTTCTTTATTTCTCTTTACCTGAATTTGCTAAAGAACCTAAAGTTGATAATATGAACAGTATTGTTTTGTCTTAGTTACTATAAACAAAAATGTTTAGCTATAATTCCTATTCTCATTATACTCTATCGTTAATCATCAAAAATGAACATGAAGTCAACGTTTGGATGTATATTTTTTAGTAATGCATTTACATGTATTACTTTCTACAAAATTTCTGGTTTTAATATAACTGTAATATAATTTCCTTTGTCAGACATAATTATTAGTTTCCTCAATAAATACATTACATCATTACCACAGACTAATCATTTCTGTGTAAGCTAATATAACCTGGTAGAACTTACCCTGTGCAGTCATAATTAACTGAGCTAAGGAAGAAGAAAAATAAAGTTGTTTTTTATAATTCTGAGCAAATATAGAAGTTTTTAACAATGAGAAAAATATATATATACATATGGAAGATACCTATATAAATATTTGTTGGTACAGTGGGATCCATAAGTATTATCGTACAAATTGTCCATCACCATGTTCGTGCACTTTATTTGACCCAATAAGAGCTTCAAGAATTAAAAGAAAACCTAAAACAAGCTATTGACAACTTCTGCACCAGCATACATAAAGATCCATCTCTTAAAACCAAACAGGATGCAAGAGAAAAAAATAATGAAAATCGTCATGGACAATTCGCACGGTAATACTCATGGATCCCACTGTACTTCGTAAAGTTTAATTTGTCAATGTTGGCACAGTGTTGAATAATTTCCAAGATTTTAGAGACATTTGTAAAGTTTAATTGTGACAACAATTCCTATTAAGTAAAGTAATTTAAATTCAAATTAGTAAACCCAGTTGGTGGTTTAATTCATCCACCTTCCTAAAAATTTAAATTGATACTCGATGTTGTGAATTACTTCAATCTTATAATAAACTATTACATTTTCTTGCTACATCTTATTTGTGTCGCACTTAGAATGTTCTAAAATTGTTATTCTTTTCCAGGTATATTCTAATGATGTTTTTGGAAGTTTACATAAGACATGATTTCATCCTCATTGGCTCATACCGTTTTAGAGCCATATGAAGATAATTTATACGGGTAATATAAAGTTAAGAAATGTTTCACTTTTTTTCAGTGGGTAAATTATTAAGTCAATCTGCATTGTGTAATCTGTAATTCGTTAATGGATATTCATTAATAAATCGACAAACTCGGTTTACTTAATTAGAAATGTTTCCTGTTATTATATAAATATATAAATACGGGATAATTATAAATGATTCGTCTGGTTTTAAAGTGAAATATTTCCAAAACTACTAATATAATATGTATGTTTTAATCATGAAACGAAAGAACACATCTGAAAGTTTAATTTCTCATATTTGTAACCTTGGTACCTGCCGACATATGGCAGCACAAACCTAATGGCGTCTATGCAGCACAAAGCATTCTGTGTTTGGGAATATGGGGAATATGAGAGGTGTTTATCCGTTCTTACAGTACAGCGTGCATTTCGGAGAGACAGTTTGCAACTGCACCGCCAGGTCACCAAAGCATTCTGCTATTCGCTACCTGAACGAAAAACACCCACGCTCTTGGATTGGGCTATGTGCTGAAGATGACTTAGCCATGGCCTCCTAGATCTCCCGACCTAACGGTTTGTGATTTTTTTTTAATTTTGGGGCATGTGAAAGACACAGTGTATGTGCAACCACTACCAGCAACTTTGGTTGAGCTGCAGGATCGCATTACAACTGCATTTACGACCATTAGTAGGGATATGCTAGAGCACGTGTGGGGCGAACTAGATGTGTGATGTGTGACGAAAGGAAGCAACATTGAACATTTGTAAAAGTATATCCGAAACTTGGACAGTTTCTGTTTTTTAAAGTATCATTCTTTATTGTATGTGCTATATACTTTTTAATGCATCCCTTTTAAACCCGATGAATCATTTATAATTACCCTGTATATATAACCAGCACATATACAGTTTATGTAGGAAACTCACCAAAACCAACACACCAATTTGTTTTCTCCCCTTAATTCAGAGTAGAGGAGGAATCTTCCGAAGTGGAATGCAACAATGGGCACATCAAATCCATACATAAATTTAAGCTGTGTGACAGTGTGCACTAGAACATTTCGTTGTTTCACAAAAAAAGATTCTCGAAAGGTACATTTATGTGTTGTATATTTGTAAAGGGTTTCAAGTTTTTCTATTCTGGCGAAAATGGTTATTGTGTAGCATGCATATTTGATGCGTGATGGACGAACTTAATCACAAGAAAAGCCCACTGAGCGATGGCTGTTCCTTGACGATTCTAATGTAGTGTGAAGACTGTCATTTTACACAAGTGCAACAAATTTCCTTCTGTACCGTTAAGTTATAGACAATTGAAAAATTTGTTAAACGGATTAAATTTATGGTTGGAGTCGTTCAAAAGTGTTACGTAGTACATTTTGAAAAGATGTATGTATCTCAAAATACATTTCGTGTAATCTCACCTAATGCGGTTGGAATGCAAGAAAAAATGGAAGGATATTTCACTTCCGGCGAAGTACGTGCCCTTTTGGGGGCGGATACTACATTAATTCCCGAACCTAAATCGCCTCAGACCACAAGTTTTTAAGCTCTCGTTTGTCTGTAATGGCATCTTCAAAATGGTCAAGGCGAAGATTCTAAACCTGAAACCTGTTAGTTTATTGCAGTTATTTATCATTCATGACATCTTATTTTCAGATCATTTGCAATTTATAATTATATTATGATCATAAGAAATTTAAAAAAAACACTTTAGCAAATAATATCAGATATGTCGGCCAATAAGGCCGCGAAAAGTCTAAAAATAACTCTTTCAGTTATTTCATCATATTTTGGATAAAACCTTATGCTGGATGTGCCAGAACTCAACCGTACCATACAAAATAGTGACAGACTAAGCCCATGAAATAATAATAGTTCCATTCTTTACAATCTGTATGTGTACAGGGTCTTTCAAAAGTCTTGATACCATAGGACAACTGCGTTATTAGTGCAGATGGTGAAAAATGAAAAGAGGGGAAAGTTGTTGGAAATATGAGGTTTTGAATATAATGTGCTTGAATTTTCAACGTGTCATGCACCGTTGAGACTGTTCGCTGGTACGAGCCTCAATGAGAACTGGCATTGGCTTGTTGCCACGTGCTTTGTCCTTAAGAGGGCATTTACGTTATCGCAACACCGTACTGTACTCGTTAAATTTAGAATGAAGACGCAAAATTAGAGGTAAATTAAGAAGTGTGTGTTTGTGTTTGTGTGTGTGTGTATGTGTGCAGAAACGCACAAGCACACAACTACAAAAACCTGTAATTGTGGCTAATGTTATCTGAAAAGAGGTTGTTCATTAGGTCATAGTGATATGAACAACGGATAAAATTTCGAAACGAAAGGGGTCTTAATTTTTCCCTTCTATTCACGGTAGATCACCACTAAAATATATCTGTGCTCAGACAACATCTTCTGTTGGCGCAGACCGGAAAGGCCAACAATAATGGCGATTAAGAGGGTAACGGTTCACGCAGACTTCGCCTTCGGAGTCCTAGTTTCGCCGTATCGAGTAAGTTGTGTGTCTCAATGAATAAGGAAAGACATCTGGTACCGTTCATCAAAAGGAAGGAAGCAGTGGAGTGGACCAAGACCAGCAGAAAAAAATATTAAAGATGTAATGATTCGTGTGCTATCTTCCTTCATCACGCTGCTTCTCCTCCAGGCGCCTGTGGCACATAGCCAAAGGGCAAGTGGCACGCATGGGGGGCGTCGATATCCATGTCCAATCTTTAGTCCCATTTTTGGAGATACTCTGGACAACTGGGGACCTTAACCTCTGCTGGTTACGCTATATTTGCTTGTCCCAAAACCATACTTCTCTGAACTACCTTCGAGGTGTCCTCCTCCGTCACTGTCCGGTGGTCCTATAGGGCTGTTGTCACGATGGAGCTCCAAATCTCGTATCTTAACTTACCCAAAATTATCTGTTTGTCATGGATTTTCTTCGGAGGGACATAGTGGTTCACGCCTAAGTTAAACTGCATGCCATAGGTGTGCATAAACCGGACTTTAAAATAATATCAAAGGTCGATGTCAATTCTTGGGCGAGCAAGCAAGCTCTTATCTTTCGAGGGAAGCAGAGGTGATGAGACGTTACCTTCAACGCAGACAAGATGTAGTTGTCGTAGTGGAGGAACAGCCGTTTAGTGACGTGACAGAGCTTGTTTTAGAAGATAACAAGAAATTGTGGCCGAGAGTATCAATTTCCACAGACAGCAATGGAAGAATCCGCCAGCTTCAGAAGAAAATGCATCGCAAACTGAGAGAATTTTGGGGAAGTTAAGCTACGAGAATTGGAGCTGCAGAATATGAAACAGTTTCGGAAGAAAGGGTAGTAATTTTAAACGACTACAGTGAGGAAGTTTTTTTACAATTCGTCATGCAACCATCTGCACTAATATACTAAGTGCCAGTGTGCTGTGAAAATTCTGATTTAGTGTGATGTCTTACAAGATCAGAGATCCAAGAGTCTGCTGCACATAATAGGAACAAATGCTAAGACCATGCAGAAGAACTTGATTGCACTGCAAGGCATGAGAGAAACAAAGGACTTAAAAATATTTGTCAGCAGGGTACTCGTATTTATCAACCGCAAGTACCTTCCTTCCAGGAAGTCACTGCCATTTAAGAAGATGAAGGTTTAGATGATTCAGACTACGTTCCCTCAAGGCGGAGAAAACAAAATAAGAACCAAAATTGTTGCGCGGCGAGGGAGTTCCCATGTACACTCGCGTCAATTAGTTCTCCGGCAGTTTGTTTCTATATTCAGCATATTTGCAGAAGATACAATTCAAAATACCAGTGTATCAATAAGACACAACTCATTACTAGTTTCATTGACCCTGTACTACATTAGCAACATAGCCACAGTAGCCGTCGTGACAGCAGCCCTATAGGACCACCGGACAGTGACGTAGGAGGACACCTCGAAGGTAGTTCAGAGGAGGAAGGTGTTGGGACAAGGAAATATAGCGTAACCAGCAGAGGTTAAGGTCTCCAGTTGTCTAGAGTATCTCCAAAAAAGGGATTAAAGATTGGATATGGATATCGACGCTCCCCATGCGTGCCACTGGCCCTTTGGCTCGAGGAGAAGCAGCGTGATGACGGAAGATAGCAACCAGTAACATACGAATCATAACATTTTTAATATTTTTTTTTCTGCCTGTTTCTTTCCATTCGAGGGCCTCCTTCCTTTTGATGAACGGTACCAGATGTATTTTGTTATTCATTGAGACACAAAACTTACTCGATACGGCGAACCTAGGACTCCGAAGGTGAAGTCTGCTTGAACCGTTACCTTTAATCGTCATTATTGTTGGCATTTCCGGTTTGCGCAAACAGAGATGTGTGAACAAAAATAT
Organism: Lepisma saccharinum; assembly: GCF_977018435.1. Lineage (NCBI taxonomy): Eukaryota > Metazoa > Arthropoda > Insecta > Zygentoma > Lepismatidae > Lepisma > Lepisma saccharinum. The sequence goes on from NC_139257.1 coordinate 25,276,924, forward strand.
ATTTTAGTGGTGATCTACCGTGATTAGAAGGGAAAAACTAAGAACCCTTTTGTTTCGGAATTTTATACGTTGTTCATATCACTATGCCCTAATGAACAATCTATTTTTAGATAACACTACCCGCAATTTTTCGCCATCTGCAATAATAACGCAGTTGTCCCATGGTGTCAAGACTTTTGAAACACCCTGTACACATACAGGTTGTCAGAAATTGAACTCTTATTATTTCATGAGTTTAATCTGACACTATTTTGGATGGTACCGTTGAGTTCTGGTACATCCAAAACATAAGGTTTTATCCAAAATATGATGAAATAGCTGAAAGGGTATTTTTAGACTTTTTTTTGGCCATATTGGCCGCCATATCTGATATTATTTGATAAAGTGGGTCTTTTTAATTTCTTATTATCATAAAATAGTTACAAACTGCAAATTAGTTGAAAATAAGATGTCATTATGTCATATCTGCAATAAACTAACAGGTTTCAGGTTTAGAATCTTCGTCATGACCGACATTTTGAAGACGTGACCTGGGGCGTTTTAGGTTCGGGAATTAATGCAGTATTCGGCCCCAAAAGGGTACGTTCTCCCCCGGAAGTGAAATATTTTTCGTCGGTCCGACACCACTAACCAGGATCTGTTCCATCGTACTCCTAGTGCTGACAGCGCGTCGGGAGTGCTTTTATTAAAACGTTTCAGCTTTGACAATGATATGCTATGGATACAGAATTCCACGCGTGACTTATCGTTACTGTTAGAGGCTCAATAGATTGGAGACGAAACTTGAAAATCATGTTTCTCTCGTTACTAGAAACAATTTCACTAACATGGAATTCAGTAATAACTTATTAAAATAGTTCAAAGGTTTACAAAAAGTATTATTATTATTTGTGGAAATTAATACATTGGAACATTTTCTGGCAGGCTGCCTTCATCATAGCTGAAAAAATACCCCTATTCCCATACATTATCGTTCTTCCTTCCTTGTCAGGCATAGCTATCTCAGAAACCGCTGAACCACCAACAACACTAAATGATTTTTGTTATGAATTGTTTAAATGATCCATGCTCTTCATACACACACACACACACACATACAGTAACTTTTAACTTTACCTGGATCCATCTTATTTGGAGGTTCATCCAAGCTGTAGTGGCGGCGCTGGAAAATTTAAGGTTACATTTAATTATCTTATGTTTCCTTCTTATCGTAATATTTTAAGTACACATTTAAGAAATGTTCTTGGTAGTTGTGTCAAATGTAATTAAATATTTCCGGAAAAATAGTCAAATTTATTAATCCTTAGACTGTTTTCAAGCTAGTGAGGACACCTTATCAGCAGGATTCACGGATCAAATTTCTATCCCTTGTTCCAAATACTACAGCGCGTTCCCTGGCAAACAAGATGGCAATATTTATATTGCATATTTAAAATAACTTTACCTGGTCCTTATCGCCTAACAGTTTCATTCTGGAAAATTTAAAGTTACATTTAAATTTTTCCGTTGTCTCCTTCATATTGTTTTAAGTACACATTCAAGAATTGCTGAAGTAATTTCTTAAATATGCAGATGTAAGTTATCTCTGTATGTATATGTGTCTGTGACTGATGTGTACATGTGAAAGGGCTACATACATTTTCTCAAATATAATTTAATATATCCGAAAAGTTACTAAAAATTAATTACTTATTAGATCCTTGTCAAGCAGTGATACTATCATTAAAAATTAAAGCAACCAAAAACGAGTGATAGTTGAACCACCAATCATAAAGAAGTGTTGGAATTAATTAAATACATTAAATAATAAATTTCATTATAGGTAATCTACACATGAAATTTCTATCCCTTGTACCAAATAATATAGCGTGTTCCCTGATGGACACGACCACATATTTTTACATTTCGAATCTGCCATAATTATTGATTGATTGATTTTGTTTATTTTACTTGGCATTTCTTGGCTAATCGCGAAGATGAGCATTCAAAATATAAAGAAAAATAAAATATAAATAAATAATAAAAATAAACTTGTAGGGTATAAATAAGTATGAGGGGCAGTCAAATGAAAACCGAACGCCCACCATAAAACACATTCCTCGCAAAAATTAGCAACTCTGTTGTTACGTATCGATACTGCCATCTGTAGGGTAGGAGAAATGCATAGTGAAAACACACAGGCCCACACAGTTGCTTCGTCATTGCTCATGAGGTGAGCGTAGTGAAAAGTGTGTTCGTCCAGCATTGGAAATGGAGGCAAGCAAAGAAGAGCAGAGAGGTGTGTTTCGTTCCTTGGTGGCTCAGGGTGCTGGAACACGCGAAATTCATCGTCGCATATCTGCAGTATATGGTGAACACTGCATGTCCCTGACAAGTGTGCACGAGTGGCAGAATAGATTCCGCGAAGGAAGCACATCACTGCAAGACGATCCGCGCCCGGGACAGGCCCATCGAGCTATTACGCCTGATGTAATTGCAAGGATCGATGGTCTGATCCGGGATGACCGACGAATCACAGAGGAAGAAATTCGTGTTCAGGTTGGCATTAGTCATGGCTCTGTGCATGCAATTATCAAAGATCACCTGCAGTTTCGAAAATTTTGCGCGCAGTGGGTTCCGCATTACCTGACGGAGGGAAAAAAGACTTACAGAATGACTGCATGTCTGAGTCATTTGCAGCAGTACCACGAGGAAGAGCATGCGTGTCTGTCACGTATCGTCACAAGGGACGAAACGTGGTGCCACCATTTTGAGCCCGAGAGCAAACGGCAAGACCAACAATGGAAACACGTCGATTCTCCCCCGCCAAAGAAATCCAAAGCTGTCCATACAAGTTCCGGTAAGTTCATGACGAGCTTCTTCGACTGCAAGGGCCCTCTGCTTGTCGACTTCCTAGAGCGTGGAGCCACAATCAATGCGCAGGGCTATGCAGACACGTTGCAGAAACTGCAACGCGCCATGACGTCAAAACGTCCTGGAATGCTGTCGGACGGAATCATCCTTTTGCATGATAACGCCCGTCCTTATACTGCAAATCTGGTGAGGGATAAGCTTCAGACATTTGGCTGGGAACGCTTGAACATCCTCCGTACAGCCCCGATAGTGTAAAATACTATATTATAAAATCGAGAAAGTACGAGGTATTTTGACTGAATATAAATACTTAAAACTAGGGCAAAATGTCTATAAAATCTTATTGCTACTGTGTATATCCTACGATTTTTGTAGGTTATGTTGTCCATAAGCTTGTTAAAAATACGGCCCTTTTGATATTTCTCATACTGCCGTATTTTGTTAGGTATAGGTTGTATTCATAATTTTACTTATCTTTGAGTGGATATTAGAAAACTGCAAACAGAATTTGCCTGTTTTTTTCTGTTTTAGAGCTATTCCAAATATATATATATATATTTGATAAGCGACAACAACAGAGCCATCTATGTGCAAATGTCTGAACTCGGCGAACACTTGAGAACAAGTCAACTTTTTTCAATACTACATCATTTTATACTCTCTTTGCTAGCAACAGGGAATGGTAGTAAGCTTTAGACAAAGTACTTTGGAGCTGAATATGCCTGTCTTAAGCCGGCGTATATTGCCAAAATATCTTTAATTTACATATTTCTCATATTGCCGTATCTTGTTCTATTAGACCTCTTCAAGAAAATCGCTAATTAGTGGGCACAACAGCAAAAGAGGCCCTATAGGGGGCAAGCATACAATGATATGGGGATATGTGAATTGTTGGTTTCTTCGATTCAGATAAATGGATCGAATTGAAACTGGGATATTTTGCATTTTTTTAATATGATAGCTAAAAAAACAGAGATTTTGATGGGCTAATAATTTATACCTGATTGGTTTAAGTAAGCAAGATTTCTATTGGCTCTATAAATCTATATAAGTCAGAGCACAGTGCTGATTTCTTACCTTTGATGGATCGGCAGAGGAACCCTCATTGCGGGAGATAGAACTTGAATTTGTTCCGCCAATGTATAGGAGACTAGAAGCATATAATTTGGCGGAAAAACCCAAGTAAGGTCATAGAGTTTTTCATAGGGAATAGGTTGAATTTACATATTAGTTGGTGGTTGAAGAGTATGGACATGTTGTTGCAGTACTTCTCATATAGGTCTGTAAAGGATATCCAGCTTGTTTGTTGTAACCTCCCCATATTTAGAATCAGGCTTATATCTGCCCCAGCTTGTTATACAAGATCGATACATAACACACGGCATTAGGTCATTGCCTTTCTATGCACATAACGACATGGTGTGGTAGGTCAGTGCTTCTATAGGTCAGTGCTTCTGTAGATCAATACTTATTCTATCTTCGTGCATGTAAGCTATTAGCTTTACAACCTGTTATAGTTTTATTAAGTAAAAAATTTTGATTTAAACCCCAAGAAATCTGATATTTGTATGAATTTGTATTTGTATTGAATTTTGAATTTTTTCCCGAGAAAATTTATATATAAATACCAGAGCTGAAAAATATTATAATTATAACTATTGTTTTTTTAAGTTACATTCTATTAATTATTGTAAATTTAAAAGTGTTTTTTTCTAGTAAATAGAATCTTATTAAATTTTGAGTTGATTGTGCGTTTTGTATTTTTCTCTGAGAAAATTTATACCGAGAAACTTCTATTTAAATAACACCTTGTGAAAGTGACAACTTGTATAACCGACTTACCACTTGAACTGCTGTTCAAGATTTTTGAGTACACAGTTGACGGAGGTGAGGATGTCGCAAGGCTTGTTAAGTTAAGCAAAATAGCGTCTAAATTTCGTCGACCGTGCGAGATGATTTTTATGGACAAAATAAGTGGTATGAAAAACTTGCAGAATCTTGATTCTCTTTTTCGGGCTGCAGGCAAAAAGTTGGCTGATAGGATGGACGAGCTTTATGAGGCGAGGGAAGGAAGGAGACGATATACGTACGAATGGTATGAGTCAAACGCGGAAACAGACAGCATTATCACACAACTTACCGCATTGACTGAGGCGCGGACTTTTTTTTCTAACCTGGCATGATATATAAATAAAATACCATCACTGTGAAACCCAAAGGTGTCGTCTATTAGGTACCATAGGCGGACTGGTGGTTTGCTTGGTTAAGGGAAATTTCCTGAATATTCTTTCTATTCTAAAACATTCCTATGTGTGTGAGTGTGTGTGTAAAGATTGATGCGCTTATGTATGTGTAAATATTAAGGCATTGACCTGTTAAGAATGTTTGTACTTACAGCTATGTGTGGGCATTAACTTGTTAAGAATGCCACATCAATAATACTGGCTCGGGAATGTCATGACCTCTCCTCGCTTAGAACAAAGTTACGTGAATTGTGTTGTTTGGTTCGCTAAGGGGAATTCCCCGATTAGTAAATTGAGGTTATAAATATAATATATTTTTACTACTTATGTGCGTCTAGTTTCTTACACCACAGATAAACGGTTATACAGTGCCACATTAATTCGTCCATTTTGTTGATTTGGTGTTAAGTAGTGTATTTGGTGTCTGCATGTGTAGTACTATGTTCTTGAGCTATGTAGTGTGTGGTGCGAGCTAACTAAACAAATAAATGTTTAAAGCAGAGGCAATTGTTGATTTTTTTAAACTTGAATACAGCTATTCGTCTATTTGGTTGAATACAGTTCTGCTGTACCTGCCTGGTGCTGGGATGTACTTGCGCTCCACTATATTTCTAAAAGTGCAGCGAACTAGACGGGGTAATAATTTCTTAATTGAAATTATTTTTCCAAAGAAGGTAACACACACAGCGTAAATTTATTCTTGTAATATTTAATTGATAAAATTGTTTTATTTTAATTTGTTTTTTGTTTCTTGCTGCGACTGTTGTATATTTAAAAAAGGTAGGGAACATGTTTCTAAGAGGTAGGGATATAATTGATCGAGATAGAGATTGTGTGAAAAGAGAAAATGTGTAAGCAGAGGATAAGGAAAATTTTATATTTTGAGTTTCTTATCGTGATAGAACAAGGAGATAAACGGATTAATTTTTGCAGGTGATCAAATCTTATAAAATATTGATAAAAGATACGCTTTCTATTAAAAATATAATTAGTACTTATAAACATGGAATGCGTGATATTCTCGAAAAACGTAACCCCTCTTCCCTCTCTTACAGAAGTCGAATCCTGTTAAAACAAACAAAAAAAACATCAACACAGACAACAAACATGTATCACATGAAATAATATTATATTAACAAACAACCTATTTCGTTTAATTAAAAAAATTCTAAATTTAATATCTAATGAAAACACATGATAACAACTTATATGAACTAGTTTCCAAATTCAAATAGTAGGGGCAAATAGAGAGTACTGAATCTTCTTTTGGGGCTCGTGGGGCTCGATCGCCTTAATGGATTTCTCTCGTAAGGCGCAGTGTTGCCAACTCCTTACCCGAAAAAATCACCAAGGTTGTGGCGCTCGTCGTAGCCTTTTATGATGTATATTTTGAGGGCAGAGTTGGCAACACTGTGGGTTTACTGTAGCCTTTTATGAGGGGGGGGGGTTTATTGCCCTCTGTTTACATCTGGCAACACTACCGTAGATTGACAGTGTTGTTAACCTACTGGGTTTTTTCACTGTAAATTTTTATCAAAGGACCTGAGGGGCCTATGTATCTTTTATGTCTGGCAACACTGTTGGGGGCCTAATGTTGGCAACACTGTGGGGGCACTGTAGCCTTTTATGAGGGGGGGTTTATTGTCCTCTTTTTTACATCTGGCAACACTACCACTATTCATACTTTTTCTCACATATAGGTGTACGTGATGAATCACCAAACAGATTTTTCATAAGTCATGAATTGGAGGGTTCTATGACAACCAATATTAATTCTCGTAAGAGAACAGAAAACACACACACACAAAAAATCAATACTGTGGTCACTACAACAAATAGTCTTCTTCAACCCCAATCCAACAACCCAAAAATCATCATCCTAACTAGAACCATGTAACTATCTGCCATCTGTTAGAGGTTATGTGAACTAAGTGGTGCTTTGTTTGTGTGTGCAATGCTTTTTGCACTTGGTTATCATCACCTAACATGTTATTAATTGTTTTTTAAAATTAATTACAACTGAAAACTAATAATTAATATTATCTAAAATTACTAATCATTAGTATACAAGTAATTGATATAATTTTTTTGTTCTTGTTGCTAGTGTTGGGTAATTATAGTTGTTGCAAAATATTAGCTCTCGCGTATGACAGTTTCTGAGTTTTGTTGGGTATATATAGACGAATCGAAATTTTACTTGTTATGTTAAATTGTATGTTAGGGTACATGGTAGGAGAAATCATTGTATATTAGAGCGCTCTTTTAATGATTTGCCTATAACTGCATACAGGCAGCCGTAAATTTAGCATAAAATATCCTGATCCTGTTTCTTCTAGCATGTGCGACGTTTGTTGTGGTGGGCTTCTTGGGGGAAATGTGATTCTCCCATGATGTCATCTGACTTACTAGTATATGCGATACGAAGAACAGGTGTGTATGTGGCTTACTAGGATTAGGCTCATGGTAATGAGGTCCTAGTAGCTGAAACGTTGTCGGGGTATTTTGCAAAAATTTTCCTTAAACAGTTAACAAATATAATATATATTTTTTTTAAATTCAGACATTAGATGGATTTTACAAATATATTTTTAAAAAAATAGGTTAGGTAATTGTGGCTTCTACAGCTCGCCAAGCAGAGTGCTCTTGCATAAGCTCTTATCAGTCTGTAAGTCAGCAACAAGCAACCTGCGCTACAGGTAGATGCTCTTGACATCATGAAAAATGAAAGCTTTTTCACTGTAAATTTTCATAAAAGGACCTGAGGGGTCCATGTATTTTTTATGTCTGGCAATACTGTTGGGGGCCTAGTGTTGGCGACACTGTGGGTTTTTACTGTAGCTTTTTATGAGGGGGGTTTATTGCCCCCCTTTTATATTTGGCAACTCTATTGGATGTTCCTTTTTTGAGGCTCGAAATTATTATTTGAGGCTTGAAATCATCATTTGATGCTCGTCGGTGTTGCCTACCCACTCTACAAAAATTCCACTATATGATTTTTCACTGGCTAACCTAACCTAACCTAACCTAACCTAACCCACCCTAACCTAACCTAACCTAACCTAACCTAACCTAACCTAACCTACTCTAACCTAACCTAACCTAACCTAACCTAACCTAACCTAACCTACTCTAACCTAACCTAACCTAACCTACTCTAACCTAACCTAACCTAACCTAACCTAACCTAACCTAACCTAACCTAACCTAACCTAACCTAACCAGGTCTAACCTAGCCTAAAGCAAGGAGCTGGCAACCTTGCTTGAGGCTTGCCTTACAGTGCATAAAGCAAGGTTGCTAACCTACTGGTATTTTTGCCATAACTTTTTACAAAAAAGAGAGAGGAGAGAGAGAGATGGAAGAGTTAAACAACCGACAGCCCACCTACTGCTTTTTTTTGTCTAACCTAACCTAAAGCAAGGTTGCCAACCTACTGGTACTTTTTCCATGGCTTTTTACAAAAAAAAAAGAGAGAGGAGAGAGAGAGGGAAGAGTTAAACAACCGACAGCCTACCTCCAGCTTTTTACAAAAAAAAAAGAGAGAGGAGAGAAAGAGAGGGAAGAGTTAAGCGTATTATCTGCTTTCATGTCAGATTTTACCAACCTGTGAGCTGTAGTGTTTAGGTGACAAGCGACCTGCTCAAATATGAGTTGGCAGCACTGACTTATAAACCCATTGGGTTCTCTTGGCATGTTTTTTCATGATGTGTTGCTAGGCTATTGAGCATCTTGGCGTATACAATGTATATATTTTGAGAGGGGGGTTATAGCTTTTTTATGCTGTACGAATACTGGAAGCTTGACAGTGACAACCAACAGAGTAGGTAAACCTACATCCAGGAACTGGCAACACTAGTTTCTGACAGTGAATTTGAAATAAAATATTAAACAAAATACATGAGTAAGCACTGTGATTACAAATAGTACCAGTGTTATGCCCCCAACTCCAACTGGACAACTGGGAAAAATAATTGTACAACAATTTGTACCTAATTGTACAATACTTGTACCTAATTGTACAACATATACACAGACATAAAAGAGAGAGCCTTCCCGTAACTTACTTCATGTACAATTTATATGATTTTACAACTGTGAAAAGAAAGCATATGTGTTCTGTATGCACACATTTATTCTTATTTTTCGAAGTTGAATGAAAGCACATGTTTTTACGCTCTCGTAATACTAATCTTGCACCACTGATTTTAAATTGCTTCCATCCGCTTTTTTTTTCTGTGTTATTTCCGCATGCACGCAACATTCGCTTTCAATAGACAGAAGGAATGTTAGTTATAATTAATCACATATTTACCTCATGTTAATTTTGATTATTTTGATTGTAGAAATGATAAGATTTAATATATAAAATAAAACATATTTAATTAGATTTACAAACTTTTATGCTCTCCTCTCCAATCAGCTAGTTCCTCATTTCCAAAGCGAACCAGGAGGAGAGGTTTAGGGGCTCTGGCCCCTTCCGAAATATTCATGAAAGTGAGAAAGAAATCTGTTTTTTTCATGAATTATTTCAAAGGGCTTTCTATATCCCTTTGAATAGGTATGTTTAAATAGAAAAACTTCTATTCTAAAGTGCCTACAGAGAAATTGGAGGTATGAACCTCCGATAACTGACTTAATTAATTTCTTATAATTTGCCTAAATGATATTCTACATGTGATCTATTCGCTATCTATCTGAAAAGGTACAATTTCTGGTCCTTACACAAAATCTATTCGTAATAATATGTTTCGTTCATTTTGTTTACCTGGATTCGTTATTTTATTAAATGTTCCATAAATAGTTTTCTGAAAATTAGTTTTACGAGGATTATTAGTTTTCCACCAATGACACCAGAAAACAATTAATTTCTCCTTCCCCTCCTCAACTCTACTAGAATATTCAAAGGTGATACATTATTCATTATTCACAATTCACAGACAATATCCATATTAATTAGGAAGGTATGTTGTATGCTAGGTTAGCTAATTGTGTCTTCTACAGCTTCACTGTATAGAGGGAAGATGGAAAAAGAGAGCTCTACGGAAACTGACGCTCTTAACAATATTGTACGTTCGTGAAAATTATATATAAATAAGACTTAAGCGTATTATCTGCTTTCATGTCAGATTTTACCAACCTGTGAGCTGTAGTGTTTAGGTGACAAGCGACCTGCTCAAATATGATACTGTTGACAATATTGTACGCCCGTGAAAATTATATATAAAATAAAGACTTAAGCGTATTATCTGCTTTCATGTCAAATTTTGCCAACCTATAAACTGTAGTGTTTAGGTGGCAAGCGACCTGCTCAAATATGATACTGTTGACAATATTGTACGCCCGTGAAAATTATATATAAATAAGACTTAAGCGTATTATCTGCTTTCATGTCAGATTTTCCCAACATGTGAGCTGTAGTGTTTAGGTGACAAGCAACCTGCTCAAATATAATACTGTTGACAATATTGTACGCCCGTGAAAATTATATATAAATAAGGCATAAGCGTATTATCTGCTTTCATGTCAGATTTTCCCAACCTGTGAGCTGTAGTGTTTAGGTGACAAGCGACCTGCTCAAATATGATACTGTTGACAATATTGAACGCCCCGTGAAAATTATATATAAATAAGGCATAAGCGTATTATCTGCTTTCATGTCAGATTTTCCCAACCTGTGAGCTGTAGTGTTTAGGTGACAAGCGGCCTGCTCAAATATAATACTGTTGACAATATTGAACGCCCCGTGAAAATTATATATAAATAAGGCATAAGCGTATTATCTGCTTTCATGTCAGATTTTACCAACCTGTGAGCTGTAGTGTTTAGGTGACAAGCGACCTGCTCAAATATAATACTGTTGACAATATTGAACGCCCCGTGAAAATTATATATAAATAAGGCATAAGCGTATTATCTGCTTTCATGTCAGATTTTACCAACCTGTGAGCTGTAGTGTTTAGGTGACAAGCGACCTGCTCAAATATAATACTGTTGACAATATTGTACGTATATTGTATTGTATAGGAGACTAGAAGCATATAATTTGGCGAAAAAAAAAACCAGGTAAGGTCATAGAAAATAGTTAAAAAAAAAGTGAACAATTATATTTTGCATTGCACAGCATTAGGTATTAAATAACATACCCCCCAAAAAATCTCTGCATTATGCGTTCTGTAAAAAATTGCCCTACGTGCCAAATTGCTGTGTCAAGTAAACATTTTCAAAGACACTGTCGTACTTGTGTGCCGGGAAAGCGAATATGTGCAACCAAATTGTGCTCTAAGTGTGGAATAAATTTTACTATTGATAACTTCAAGCGACACCAGCTTACTTGCAAGAGCACTGGAACATCTCTACCGCAACCTTCCAAGCGAAAGGTAGAAGTAACCTCCCTCGATACATCGCCACCAGCCAAACGCGTCAAGCTGGCGAGGAAAGCAGACCGAATTGCGTTTGAGCATTTATTAGAAGACTTTAACATAACATCAGACAGCTTCTGCGATGTGCGTAGTTTTCTGGAGAGCGAGCGAGCTAAGATAATATCCATCCTCAACGATGCATTGGCTACATACTCCACTAAATTCTATGCTGTGCTATGCTGCAAGTATAAGAAACCGTCTGATGAAATATATAAATTCTTCCATGCCACAAAAGCAAAAACACTGCATCAGGCAGATATCACTGACCTCGACAGCATCTACGACAAGTTTGTCGAGGAGTTTGTGGCAAAGCACGAGGAGCATCGGGCTAAAGGCTCGGGCGGTTCGCTGTGTGGCGACACCCACGAACTTTGTCTGAAACTTAGCAAGTCCCTGCCACTGGCAGGGTCTAGCTATATTGCCCTGCCACCCGAGGTTGAAGCAAGGAAAGCTGTTCTCAATATTCAGAACAAAGACACCAAATGTTTCCTCTGGTCGGTGCTGGCAGCATTACACCCTATACCTAGGGAAAACAGTCCACGCCGTGTTAACCACTACAAGCAGTATGAGTCGGAACTGGAGGATGCAATGGCCGGGATTGCCTACCCTGTAGAAGTCTCGCATATTCGCAAGTTTGAGGTTCGTGCTCGTGACTTGTTGGGCCTACAATTAGCCATCAATGTTTACGGTCTCACCGAGAACAAAAATGAGGTCCACCCCATCCGGGTGAGCAACGTGGGCAACAACAACGAGGTACGAGAAATCAACCTCCTGCTCATCAAGGACGAAACCCATCACCATTACACCCTTATTCGCTCTCTTTCCAGACTTGTTTCAAATCAGAAAAATAGACATAATGGTCACATCGTGGTGTGTCGCAGGTGCCTGTCCACTTTCGACAACCAAAACCATTATAAATTCAAACACTCTCGAGGTCCCAACATTGCTGCTGAGAAGCTAGCTCGCCACATGTTCTACTGTGGTACCAACGAGCCTGCACGAACTATCCTGCCCGAACCTGGTACAGTAGAGTGCTTTCGCATGCACAGTGCTATGGTGAAGCATCCTGCCTATATTGTAGCAGACTTCGAGGCCTTTCTTCAACCTCTGTCTAACTGCGAGCCCAACCCCGAAACATCTTCTACCATTCCTTTCCAAATCCACGAGGCCTCGAGTTACTCCTATCTTGTGGTGTGGCGAGACCAACATATTGCCTCCGAGCCCTATGTGTATCGCGGTCCCGACCCGGTCAAACACTTCCTGGAGAGAATGCAACAGGAAGCCATCAAGATAGGGAAGGTGCTGTTGGCCCCCAAGCCCATGCTGCCTCTGTCTCCCAAAAACAAGCATCAGCACGAAATGGCTCTAAATTGTCCTGTTTGCAACTCGGTCTTCACTGACGATAACAAAAAGGTCCACCACCATGACCATTATGGGAGCGGAAGCTACATTGGCCCGTGGTGCAACAGATGTAACTTGAGAGCCAGGGACCCGCGCTTCATACCGGTCTTTTTTCACAATGGCTCGGGATATGATTTCCATCACTTGGTCACACATCTAGGGTACGACAATGCGAGAATCAATGTCCTGGCACAGAACGAGGAGCGTTATATTAGCATCAGCAAGTGGGTGCCGATCCCCAACTCAAGCAGCAGCATCGAGCTTCGGTTCCTCGACTCTCTGAGGTTCCTCCAGGCAAGCCTCGATGCTCTTGCTGGGAAGCTCAGAGACGACCAACTAGCCATTACTACATCAAGTTTCCCGAACTTAGATGTCGCACTCATCAGACGTAAAGGGGTCTACCCCTACGAATACGTCACAGACCCTTCCAAGTTCGAAGAAGAGTTGCTGCCTCCCCAGGATAAGTTCTACAGCCAGCTGAGAGGTTCTGGTATTACCGACGAGGAGTACAAGCATGCTCAGTCTATGTGGGTCGAGTTGGGTTGCCGAACTTTCGGTGATTACCACGATGCATACCTGAAGCTTGATGTGACGCTTCTTGCCGATGTGTTCCAGGCGTTTCGGGCGACTGCGATAAACATTTACAACCTGGACCCTGTATATTTTTACAGCCTTCCTGGACTGGCATGGTCGGCCATGCTCCTGCTGACTAAAGTTAAACTTTCACTTATCTCCAATAATGATATCATGCTTTTCATCGAGAGAGCTATCCGGGGCGGCATGGTCCAAGTGTCGCAACGCTTCGCACACGCCAACAATCAACACATGGCCACTGGTTACGACCCCTTCCAACCATCAAGCTACATCATGTACACTGACGTGAATAATCTTTACGGGCACTCCATGATGCAGCCACTCCCAACAGGACAGTTTAAGTGGGTTGATCCTTTATACCACGACATCGAAAAAGAGTGCGACGAGTTTGGGTTTTTTGCCGAGGTGGACCTTGACTTCCCCGAGAAGCTGCAGGATACATTCTGTGACCTTTCGCCTGCTCCGGAATTGAAGTGCCCACCTGGCTCGGATCAACCGAAGCTCGTCATGGACTTGGAGCCCAAAAAGCGTTATGTGCTACACTACCGGAACCTCCAGTGGTTAATGCAGCAAGGGGTCTCGGTCAAAGCAGTTTACCACGTGCTCTTGTTCAGGCAGTCTCCATGGTTGAAGCCGTACATCGAACTGAACACCAATCATCGCACTGCTGCCACTTCGGAACTTGATCGCGATTTTTTCAAATTAATGAACAATGCGGTAATTGGGAAGACCATGGAGAATGTGCGAAATCGCGTTGATGTGAGGTTGGTGACGAAGAAAACACAGTGTCGTCGACTTGTTGCAAGCCCGCTGTTCAGGTCTCGAACAATTTACAACGAACAGATGTCTCTGATTCACATGAACCGGGGCAAGGTGCTACTCAACAAGCCCATCTATGTGGGAGCTGCAGTTTTGGATCTGAGCAAGTTGTGCATGTTCGAGACATATTACGGCATACTACGTGCACACTACAACCACAATATCTCGCTCCTCTACACAGACACAGACAGCTTGGTATACCATGTTCGCACGGCCGATGCGTATGGTGATATAGCCAAAGTTCCAGCTCTTGTCAAGCTCTTCGACACATCGGGCTATCCCCAGCTAAACCGGTATGGAATTCTGCCCCGGAACAAAAAAATACCCGGCAAACTCAAGGACGAGAAAGACGGGGATGTGATTGTGGAGTTTGCTGGACTTCGTGCCAAAGCCTATGCAATCCGGGCTGAGGGTTCTGTAACAAAAAAGGCAAAGGGTGTAAGCAGGCAAGTGGTTCGGGAGCACCTCAAGTTTGAGGATTACCTCGAGTGCCTCAGAACAAAATCGCCCATTCTACAAAAAGAGCATCGTATCCAAAGCGTCGATCATGTGCTTACAACTAATATTGTCAGGAAAGTTGCTCTGGATGCACACGACGACAAGAGGTGTATTCTTGAATGTGGGGTCCATACACTTCCGTGGGGCCACTATCGCCTCCAAACTAGTAAGACCTGCCCAGAGTGTAACAAAAAGTAATAGGCAGTGCGAAAAAAAAACAATTTTAATTTACTTCCACTTCCTCGATTACATGCATGCATGGCACAGCAAAATTAAACTTCTGGAAACTGCTAATTGCAATTTGTACTTATATATATAAAATTCCACATTTCTTATTGTGTGCTATTTTTTTTTATTTATTTAAAACTGTTCAGTCACTCTTTCATTCTTGACGTCATACACAAATGTTTTCTCTGCAATAAGAATGACACTGCACAGAGTATCTGCAGGCAAGGCATCGTGGAACTCGCATACGATCTTGATGTTGGTACGATCGTTGACCACCACTTGCTTCCTCTTAGATGTGTTGATGACTGTCATGGGTCTCCGTGCTTTGAATTTTCTGGGCGCCTAGTACACGTCCACGCTTCCTTCGGTCACGCGTTTGTAAGCCGTGTAAGCTTCGTAAAGTTTGAGGTAATCGTCTTTGGTCATGTCGAGGTTGTAAATCTCGCGCGGGAACACTTCGTTCCTACCGTTCTTCAGATAAACGTTCTTGATCTTGCAGTCGTCGAACTTGCTGGAATCTTTTTCCTGATCGTTATCGCGTCCGGTCTGAAAAAGCACTACGACAAAATCTGGCATGTCGAACTGTATGTTGTTGAACTGCGTCGTCACGTCGAATTCCATGTGACTTCCCGACGCCATCTTCTGCACGCACTGGTAACCGTGAAAGTGAATCGGCAGCTGCGGACTTTTCAAGATCTCCGCTTTGTACTTGAGGGCGTAGTTCGTTTCGTATTCCACCACCGGCATTCTCAATTCCATGCTCCGGATGAAGCATTTCGCCGCTTCGGGTAATGTGTTGGCTATCGGCGTGGTGCCGTCCGGACCCAAAGTAGCGTATCGCGTCAGTGCGTCGTTGTCGTTGGCCGCTCTTCGAAACGTGATCCTCAGTCCTCCCTTCCACATGATCTCCTTGTAGTCCGAGAAGAAACCAGGCAGCAGACGCATGGGAAAGAGCACCGTGTGACTTTTCGTCGATATTTTGGTTCCGGCTTCGAATCCCCCGGCCTGGTAGTACGCTGCGTCCGTTTTGGATAATTTCAACGTTCCCACTGCCGTCGACGTGATGCCTGGATAATCTATTCTGTCGATGACGGTGTTGTGTTTCCTCACCTCCACCTGCGAGAACAGGTGAGGCACGAAGTTGTCCACGAGTATCAAGTTTGCTGCTGCAGGAAACGCGTCTCCGCTTTCTTTCTTCACCACGTCGAATTGAAGGTAGAGGTCCGCTCTGTGAGGATGAATAAACCCGTCGCCTACGTCCACGTCGTATTCGATCTCCCTGTTCGCTTCGTTCAGATTGGCGAACGTGCGACGGTTGGGAGGGAAAGATTGCAATTCGTAACTTTCGATTTGCTCCATTTTACATGTATGGTTATTTATTATATGTTGATCTCCACGATGGCCGTCGTAGTTGCACCTGCGAAATCCACCACGTCTCCTTTCTCGTTCGTCACCACCAACTCTATGTCGTCTATGCGGTTGCGACATACTGGAAAATAGATCGGCGAAGAGGGCGTGTAGATGATCGGTTCCATGAACTCGGAACTTGGTTTGAAAGTGGCTATGATTCCCGTCTGCTTGTGACTTCCTAACAATCCGTCCGAAGAATTCGTGATCATTCCTTCGGCCACGTTACAGCGTACGTTCAGAGTCTCTATGGCCAAGAATTTAGGAATGTTGGTTGCTACGTGCTTGATGCCAGCTTCGAGTTTGGTGTCGTTCTCGAAACCTAAAAGTTCTCCCATGGTGCCCAGGTCCACGGTCTCCGTCGCGGATAGGATTTCCACTCTGTGCGTGACCGAATTTTGAGAAAGGTATGTGCCTTTGGGTAATTGAGCTTGCAAAGTGGAAAGATTGTATTGTCCTGGCGTGACGACGATGTGTTCGCTTCCGACGCTAATTTTGTTGTTGTGCTGCGTAACATTAGGTATGAGGTACATGCTGTAGAATGCACGCAGAGCCACGGATTTAGGATAGACGATGTCGTCGTGCAGCGTGAGTTTCAAGATTGAAGATTCGCTCGTGAGATGGAACACGCCCATCCTAGTGATGCTGTTTGAGGTTCCACAATGCTTTCTGGAAATCCTCGATCGTAGGGTTATTTATTTTAGAGAGAAACGCGAGCACGGAGAGGCAGAGATGACCGCAGTTCACGTCTCCGAAATTTTGAATGCGTTCGTCGTTGTAGTATATAGAGGTTTTGTTCGTTTTCAGATAATGAATTAAATTTGTAGGTGGAACACCTCCGAAAGAATCGAAAACGAATGCTTTATCATCATTTTTGTGGTAACATATCCAATGCGTGCCTGGATTTTCTTGACCGTCCAAGTTGACTACTCCGCATTCTCTTCTTTTAACGCTTGAAGGTAACGAGTCGGACATGAAAACTCCTCTGAAGTGTTTGATTCGTAACGGTCCGATCAGAGATTCAATGTCTCGGTTGGTGAGTGCTTCTGTTTCTTTTTTTTAAACTTTTTCATCAAGCCCTTTCCTCCTTTCTTCTAAATGGCCAGGTTGTGACGTTTCTGTTCTTCCAACTCGGCCTTGTTCTTCTTCGAGTCGATGACGGTTTTCGCGATGGCGGCACTTCCGCCGGCCAAACTTCCAACGGCCCCCAATGCTGCTAGGATGGCCGGGATGCTGAATATGAAACCTCCGATCTTTTGCTGTTTCCGCGAACGCTGCAATCTTTTCAATTGAGGTGTGCTGAGCAGCAAATTCATTCCGTGTCCTTTCGACAAGCAAGAACGTTTCTTCTCGCGTTGTTTCTTGGTGAGTAACCCATCGAGGGCACCTAGATTTTTAAGATTGGAGTATGGTATCTGGTACACGACACCCTTGGGCTTCATGTTGATGCTCTATGTGTTATTTTCACGGTATGTTATTTATATATATATTCTGAGATTTTTTCTTGTGTAGTTTTTTTACGGTATGTTATTTATATACCCCACCCCAATTTTTGTTTCGTGTTCATGGCGATGGTGGTACCCAGTGCGGCGACCCGTTCACCCAGCGATGCGTCTCTGCTCACGAACCTTTCGAAAGCTGCATGTTCCAATTTTTTGTCTGCTTCGTGACGTGCGTCCAGATCCGTCTGCGTGGTGTTGTAAGCGATGTCGTGATCTTTGCATGCCGCGTCCAACGGATTCACACCCTTGTCTCCTCTCTCCAATCTTTTCTCGAGTTTGGTACCCGGTCCGCAGTACTGGTAGCCAGGTAGATGCATCTCGAAAGGTAACTTGTTGATGATGTCGTTCACGAGTCCCTTTCCTTCGGCCACGTTCCAAAATTTCGGAGGCAGCGTGTTGATGATTTTGATCAGGTAACCTATGCCCTTGTCGTCGTTCACGATGAAGTTGGAAAGTTTCGTGCTGATCATGTCCACGATGCCAACCTTCTCGTTGTAGAAATTACGGTTGCCTGCATTCTCTTCGCCGGCTATCACCAACAATCGGTCCACGAGTTTCCTAACGTCGTCCACCCAAACGAATTCTTTGGGTAACGTGTTGTAGCGTTTGACGCCGCTGCCTGTTTTGACCTGGTTCCAAATCGGTTTGATGAGATTCCTGTACTTCTCGCCGCTGCTCGATTTCACCCTATTCTGCGAGGCGTCATTGTTCTGGTACAAGGCATCCGTCATGATCAGAATTTCCTTGTAACTTTGGTAATCTTCGTCGGTGTAATCTTTCGGCTGCTTTTTGGCGACGAGTTCCCACAGTCCCACCGTACCCGGATACCTGTTCCAACTATCCTTGTCGCCTAAATTGACTTTAATGTCGTTGCCTTCGAAGGTCACCTTCGATTTCCCAATCTTCCACACCACACCGCCGCCTTCGCTGGTTTCCATGCTAGGATACAATCCGAACACTTCATCCTTGTCGAATTTCCCCGTGCTCAGGTAGTCTCGTGCCAAAGGTCCCAACTCGATTTTATCCGAAGACGACGTGCTGCCTATGGCTCGACGTCGTGCCGGTGCATCCTTCAGTTCGAACGGCGTCGAAGGAATGCTCGAAATGGGTGTGGGTACGGGGTAACTTTTAGCTGCGAGCGGTACGAGTTCGTTGATCAAATTTTTATTTTGTTCCGTGACACTTTTAATTTCTTTACCTAGACTGCTGATGGCATCGATCACGGGTTGATCCTGACGTTTCTTCTCTTCGTAGAATCCGCGATTCTCGGATTTCCAACCTTTGAAGCGTTTCGCGAGGTAATCGCGAAGCTTGAGATTTTCGTCTTCGATTTTTCGTTTCGTCATGACGTTATTTATACACGTCGTTTCTGACAACGTTGCAACGTTTAGAAAGTCGTTGATTTTGTTTCTGTATTTTCCGTCGTTGGGTTTCCTCGTCATGTCGATCGTAGCGAATCCGAAATCGTCACCGTTCCAGCAAGTAGAGCAGCAGCGTTCCGAAAATTGATTGTAGTTCATGTCTCCGCCTACGTAGTCATCGTACGCGTGCTTGAGGTTGGTGTGATCTTGACGAAACAAACATATGAAATTAGCGTTGTCGCGCACTAACTGTTTTGGAATTTTGGAAAACGTTTGAGCTAGGTAAAAGCAATCCATTTCTTTGTGACGACCTTGCGTGAAAAAGTTGCGAATTTCATTTTGATTTTCCAGGATGGCGTCGTCGAACACGACGACTGAATTTTCACGACAATCGTCGAGTGGTTTTATTTCCGAGGCGAACGTTGCAATGTCCAGACCATCGTACAGTTTCATCAGTTGCTGGTATTTGGATTGCTCCAAACTTTTCGAGAACACGTACAGGTGCCTGTTCTTCCAATCTAACCAATTCGGTGCGAGGAGAAAATTGTCCACGAGCAGTGTCGTTTTCCCACATCCCGAAGGACCTACGATCAGACAGCGGATGCTGTCGGGAAGCAACTCGCCGTTCTTTTTTTTTCTCGTTTGACTTTCCAGATCCGGTAGACGCTTCACCACGTTCCACGTACTCACAAGATCACTTCGTTCGCGTCGATCCAACTCTTTTCCGGAAGTCCCAGCCATTTGACAAACAGTTTGTCACCTTTCCTACGCAATACTTTCTCGATGAGGTACGTGTCGGGGTGTTTTGTTTTAGAGAGTTCCTCTTCGTAAAATCTTCCTTTCAAAATCTCGCCGCTACTATCTTTTATTATATACGTGTGTCGGTTTCCGGGTAGAACTCGAACCACCGTAAAGAGTTCCGTGCTCCAATTTTTTGTGAATCTCTTCTCGAAGGTGCATTTGAATTTGCTGATCCTCACCCGGTCTCCAATTTTGTATTTAGCTTTTTTTGTCGTGGGTGTGTACTTTGGACAGTAAACTGTAGAAATTAAACGCTGCTCGTCGGACTTGGTAACGTCGGCTGGCTTCATGCCTATCGTTCTGTGTACCGTATCATTATAGGTGTCGACGAGTTCCGGCAGGATGTCGACCCATTTGTAATTTCCCCGAAGCGTGAATCGTTTCCACATGTGTGTTTTCAAGGTTCGATTGAATCTTTCCACGATGCTGGCTTTGATGTGACTGAAGGTCGAATAATGTCGAATCTTGTGTTTTTGAATAAACTTTTGGAATACGGCGTTGTAAAATTCTTTACCGTTGTCCGTTTGCAGAAACCGTGGTCGTCTGCCGCCGCTTTCGCGAAAAATTAATTTGAATGCTTCCGTGACGCATGTTCCCGTTTTCGCCTTCAAAGGTAGAGCCCATGCGAATTTCGAAAATGTGTCTATGACGGTGAGGAGGTACTTGTTGCCCTTGTTCAATTTATGTACGTTTTTCAAATTGCCGCTACTCATCTCCACGAGGTCGCTTTGCCAGAGGTCGTCGATGCCCTTGGTTACCACAGCCAAACGTTCGTAGTTGCGGCGTGCAGGTTTATGCAATTCTTCGACGATGGCTTGCCTAGACATTTTTTCTTAGAGATTACGTTTCAAGAGAAGCACAAGCGTGATGGGATTCAAAGAGGGTGGCACTTCGCTCGTGTTTTGAATGATCAGCTTATCGCCGGCACTCACGTCGAAAACGGTGAGATCTTCGTCTTCGTGTATTTCATATATGTTGCGCGTTTCGTTCCAACGTGCCAGAGGAATGTTTCCTGCTTTCTGGACACCACGATTCGATATCAAAGTCATGGTGGGAACGCTAGCTTTTCTACCGTGAGACCAGTACGAAAATTCGTTTATCTGAATCGTGCCATCGAGGAGAAACTTGTAGTACGGATGATAAGGATGTAACATGTACAGTTTGTTACCTTCGACAAACGTGGAGATTCTTTGTTGATTGGGAATGCTGTTGATTTCGATGGCTTGCAAGGTGAACAATTTGGCGAATTTAGTGTCGACGCCGAGCAGATTACTGTGAACTTGTCCGAGTTTATTTTCGATGGGCAGCAAATGCTCGATTATGGCATCCGTTACGGCAGAAAACGACGGTTTGATTTTCACTTCCACGTTCAACTGCTTGTAGTTTTCGTTGAGTTCTTGCAACTTGGCGCCGAAAGAAGCCAGCGTCGATTCCTGCGTGGATTCCAGCACTCCGACTTGATCTCTGATGTTGACGACGATGTTCTGAAGGTTCTCGACTTGATTCAATTTCGAGCTCTTCTCAGTAAGATCGTTCACGATGCTTCGCATCTCTGTAAACTGCGTGTGAAGGTCGGCGACGCTCTGGGAAGTGGGCAGCGTCGACACCAGCGAACTAATTTCGTCTCGAATCTGTTCCACGTTCGCCGTTTCCGTTTCTAGTCGTTTCAGCATTCGAGATATGTTTCTTTTCAAAGCGTGCAATTCTTTGGAGGTGGGGAGATTGGCCACCCTACTCTCGAGATCGCTCAATGAACTTTTGATGTCGTTCGAATCGGATAGTGCCGTCACCGCCGTTTTTAATTTTTCCAAATCTTCGCTCGAAGGCACGCTCGTCCGTAACGATTCCAAGTCACCCTGTATGTTGTCGAGTACGTGATGAAAAT
This sequence comes from Lepisma saccharinum, assembly GCF_977018435.1. Lineage (NCBI taxonomy): Eukaryota > Metazoa > Arthropoda > Insecta > Zygentoma > Lepismatidae > Lepisma > Lepisma saccharinum. The sequence continues at coordinate 25,298,933 of NC_139257.1, forward strand.
GAGCGAGATTCGTTTCGACGTTTAAATTTTCTAAATATTCGATCTTCTGCTGAACCGTGCTTAACGTGTCTTGAATGCTCGTCAATGCTCTCGCTTCAGCGTGAATATTTTTAATTTCTTCGTTGATCAATTCCAAGGACGCCTGAAGCGTGGCGATGGTGGTTTGAATGTGTTCGAAATCTTGATAGGCCTCCAATTGAATTTTTATGTTCGCGACGCTTTTACCGATGACCTGCAGTTCGTCCGACGATGGTAGGTTCGTCCTTGTATCTTCCAAAGTCTGCAACTTGGATTTAATTTCTTCCAACGTGCTGGTGAATTCTTCTTGTAATTTGGAAACGACGACATGTAAGCGTTCTGCATCTATATCGTTCACGACGGTTTGAAGTTCAGAGAAATTCTTTTCTATTGCGGAAGTTCGTTCTTCGATTTCGAGTTTCAGTTTTTCCAAATCTTCATTTTTCGATTGAAATTGCTGTAATTTGGCCAAATCATTTTGAAGCGAATCCACGCTCAACTGTATATTTTGAACGCTGTCGTAAGAAGGTACGTCGACATAATTTTTTATGAGCGTTTTCAGTTCGGAATCGATTTTCAGAATGGGGTCGAGACATTGCGTTTGGAGCGTAGCGATTTCCGACTCTAAACTTTTGTTTAAGGTCTCCTGCAAAGCAATCAAATCGGTCCTCAACTTCTTAACTCGAATGTCCAACATGAGAATCTCTTCTGCGTGGTCTACACGCTTGGTGTTGCCGAAAATGTCGTTAGGCATTTTTGGTTAACGGTTATTTATAATAGGATAGACGATTCGTAATTCTACAAAAAGAGGAATGAGTTTGTCGTAATCTCCGAGAAGTTCCATGTAAAGATAATCTCCTGCAGAAACATCGTACGTAATGTTAGAAAGCATCTTGTCGTGCTTGATTCGAAAAATATTCTTGCCGGTAGAAATTTTGATTTCGCCTGCGTTTTCCGGATTCACGGTGATTTGAAGTTTCCCGTCGATCGGAATTTCGTAGAAATGTAAATTGTTATTAAAAACATAAAACATCTTGCCCACATCGTCATTCAGTTTCGTCCAAATGCTGTTGAGATGAACAATCAGTAAACCATTGAGTTTAGATAATACGGAAGGTAAGAGGTTATTGGAATTTGGTGGTGCAGTCTCCATGTTGATCTGTTTGCGGAAGCCAAAAAGATTCATTGTCTTTGTTAGTTATTTAAGAATACGGTCAAAGTTTTTTTTTGTAATGACACGCAAAGTTTTTTTTTGTTTGCTTGCGTCACAATACAGGCACGCGCGCGCACGTGTGTGTGTGCGACACATTGTTCCCGAAAGAGGTTTACAAAAGTCACGATATATAAACATTTGGTCCCACAGTTGGAAAATTACGATAAGTTGCATTCAAAAGTTTCAAAATATCATATAGTAGAATTTTTGTAGAGTGGGTAGGCAACACCGACGAGCCTCAAATAATAATTCAAGACTCGTCGGTGTTGCCAATTCCTATTTGTAGGTTAGCTTAGCCAGTGAAAGATCATATAGTGGAATTTTCTTCTGATGGGTTGGCAAAACCCAAGCCTCAAACAAAAAACATCCAATAGAGTTGCCAGATGTAAAAAAGAGGACAATAAACCCCCCCTCATAAAAGGCTACAGTGCCCCCACAGTGTTGCCAACATTAGGCCCCCAACAGTGTTGCCAGACATAAAAGATACATAGGCCCCTCAGGTCCTTTGATAAAAATTTACAGTGAAAAAACCCAGTAGGTTAACAACACTGTCAATCTACGGTAGTGTTGCCAGATGTAAACAGAGGGCAATAAACCCCCCCTCATAAAAGGCTACAGTAAACCCACAGTGTTGCCAACTCTGCCCTCAAAATATACATCATAAAAGGCTACGACGAGCGCCACAACCTTGGTGATTTTTTCGGGTAAGGAGTTGGCAACACTGCGCCTTACGAGAGAAATCCATTAAGGCGATCGAGCCCCACGAGCCCCAAAAGAAGATTCAGTACTCTCTATTTGCCCCTATTCAAATATTTAGGAGTAATATTAACAAATGAAAATTATATTAAAAAGGAAATAAAATAAAAAGTATGCTTAATTCAAGAAATGCATATTACTTCTCTCTAAGAAACTAAAAGTTAAAATATACAAAACAGTAATTCTGCCTGTAGTATTATATAGATATGAAACTTGGTCTATTATATTGAAAGAGGAACATTAATTGAGAGTATTTGAAAATAAGATTGTTAGGAAAATATTTGGACCTAAAAGGGATGAGAAGACAGGTTAGTGGCGAAGGTTACATAATTTAGAACTACATAATGTGTATTCATGTCCAGATATTGTTAGAATAATTAAATCAAGAAGACTTAGGTGGACAGGCCATGTGGCAAGAATGGGAGAGGAAAGAGGAGTTTACAGGATTCTTGTTGGTAAACCTGATGGTAAGAGACCTGTAGGAACGCCAAGACGAAGAAGGAGGGACAACGTTGAGATGGACCTAAGGGAAATCGGTAGGGATGGAAAAGAGTATATAGAACTTGCTCAAGATAGGGAAAGATGGAAGGCCTGTGTTGCTGCAGCCATGAACCATCGGGTTTAAGAAGACTAGAGAGTTAGTTAGTTAGTTATGAAAGCACATGTTACTCTAAAAACTATAAAAAAATTTCAATCTCTGGTATAAAATGAATTTTAAAAAAATGAAACTTGCGTTACCCCCACACCCCCTATACGCCTTCATGGCGTGGTGCTAAGCACAGGGGAACACTCTACCTTTTTTTTTATTTCAACATAATGAACTTCAACCTATAGCATTGTACATTTTTTTATTCTGTAGTATTTAAATGAAACAGACTTAAATAAGAACTGTGAAGCACATACATAGTAGAATTGAATCAACAGTTAAATAATGTATAAACTAAGAAAAAAAGAAGCAAGGGTTCACATAACCTAATAGAAATAGACTTCGATGGTTAAAGAACAGCATGTTTAGAAGTAACAAAAAAGAGATTACTTGAAAAGTAAAATTAATGCAATTGAAATAAAAGTATTTGAGGTGCAAATAAATTTAGAAAGGCGTAGCAACCTAAAGTAAACTTGATAAAATATGGCTGACTATTTTAAATAGATGGAAGAATTGCTTTAATGACTTTTTAAATGTTCATGTAGGAGATAAATCAGAAATAAATGAAGCAGAACCTATTGTTCCAGGAACTAACTTGATTGAATTTAAATATGCTAAAAAGATAAATTAATCGAATTTGGAATACCTAAGAATCTTGTTAATATGTCTGACAAATGTAAAATTTATGAAAGGTTATAAAACAAAGATGCATCATATTTATTGCTTTTTAATTTTGCCTTAGAATATGCTGTTAGGAAGGTAAAAACACTAACGAAGTAATGTGACTCAACTGTTTAGCATATGCAGATGATGTAAATACAATTAAGAATTATGCTAAAATATTTTTAAAGCAAGTAAGAAAGTTAGTAAAGAGAAAAGTACAGGTCGAAACTAACTTGTTTAATCTAGTTTTTAAATTTAAGTAATACTTACAAATGAAAATGATATTAAAGAAGAAATGAAAAAATAAAGCTTAATGCATGTTATTTTTCTCTGTCTTCTTGTTTAATGTCTAAGATACTAAATGTTAAAATATACAATAACAGTAATTGTGCCTGTGGATGCGGAAACTTGATCCCTTGCATTGACATTAAGAGTATTTGAAAATAAGATTCTTAGGAAAATATTTCAGCCTAAAAGGGATAAAGAAACAAGTGAATGGTGAAGGTTACATAATTTAGAAGTACATAATTTATGTTAGTTTCCAAGTATTATTAGATTGATGATTAAATCATGAAAACCTAGGTGGGCACGAATGAGAAAGGAATAAAGGAGATTTTACAGGATTCTTGTTGGGAAACCTGATGGTAAAGGACCAAAACGAAGATGGAGATGAACCTAAAAGAAATATGTAAAGATTAGAATAAAATATATATAAATTTTGCTCAGGATAAGTACAAATTGAACTGTAATCACGAATTTTCAGAATCAAGAGGGCTAGAGAATTAATTAATTAATTAATATTTAATGTAATAAAGGTAGTAATATAGTATTCTTATTGAGAAGAGAATTTCTACAAAACTTATTTTCCTCGTACGTTTACTAATAGCAGTTACATTTGACATGTTTGACTAATCGCGAATCAACATACGTTGAACGTTTATATAGAAACATCGTATATAGGAACATCGTTCAACATACGTTGAAACGTTTATATATATACCAAGTACGAGATGAAAAATCACAGAGTTGCAATAGTATAAAAAAAGACATAAAAATCTACTCCAGGTTGTAAAATAAATTTGTAATAAACAGCAGATAGCTTAATAAGGTTAACAAGATTACTAACGACTCTTATGACAAAAGTTTAACAAAGGTTCTTGAGTGAGAAAATTGGAAATTGTTAAAAATAACGGCCTAGTTGAGTTAAGATCGAATTTTGGAATCTCTTATAGAACCGGCTATTTCTTCCACTAATTTCTGGTGCGTAATATATTTAATGTATTGTCGACATTTATAAGAAACAAAATATGAAAACTCTTCTCCTCCGTAGCGGTGCGGTCTAAGACTGTGTGCTTTGGACTCCGACTGCAGCGGGATGGCAAGAATTCGAGTCGACCTGGGTTCTCGTCCTGTGTATATGACTGGTGGCAACCCACCATCGTGAGGAAATTGGGGAGCTACGAGTGACTAGTGTAACCTAGTTCAAGATATCTTCTATAATGGCTGAGGGTTCGAGGTGCTGACCAAAGTTACCTCGTTGCCGGTTGAAGATCTCCACATATCTAGGTTAGATTGTGGAAGGGAGACTGACAGTCAGGAGATAGCCCAAGTCCCTTCGAGGATTTAAAATATGAAAACTATTCCTTCCGTAAATCTAATTTCTCGTCATTTGTCACGTGAGATTTTTTTTGGTATGACCTTTAATTAGTTCCTGATTGAGATAATGAGATGGACAGAGAGATATTAAAATATGATTTCACTGTTTAAAAAGTAAGCATTAACACATTTTTATATTCACTACCTCTTTACAAATTCCTGAGAAAGTCACTCCAAATCAACCAATCTAGTGCACACTAGAGCCTTGGCTTATCAATACCTACGGGGTATTCTACAATTACAGTCAAACCACGACCTCAATTTTCGAAGCTGTAATCTTTCCATGTAAATCGATTGTGTCGTAAGTATAGTAGATTTTGCTTAAATGTTTTTCTGACATTCATACAACTTTTATTTCAATTGCTACAAAGGAGCGTTTCGGTGTGTTGTTAATAAAGAGGCGGATGGGGATTATATTTGTAATTCACATTGAACGAATTGGTTTTAACTTATAATCATGCTGTATGAAGGAACGAACTCGTGGGGTAGTGGTTATCGCACTAGGTTGTCACACTAATGGTAGTAGGTTCAAATCCCCACGCTGGCAAAAATTTCTCGTTAGATTTATTCGTTCTCATTTTTACTATTTGAATTAGTATTCTTTGAAATTAACAATTATACAACTAACTCTTTGTTTTTCCAAATGGCAAGATGAGGATAAGTTTCTTATTATAAGAATTGGTAATTTTAGGGGTCTAAACGCATCTAAAATCCAAAATACTAGATCAACGTTATTTTTCTACTGAATTCTAAGTCCAGTTTATGTACAGATAGGCTTCTCGGGCCTGGACCTACAGTTTAAAGAGAGATTCCAACCACTATGTGTCTACACTTGTTATCCTGCACTTAACTTAAACAAACAGCTCCCTGTTGCCCCCACATTACTAAAACCAATTTACATGAAATATGGTATTTATGAGATAATAATTTATTATTTTAATATTTTTATTACTGAACGTCAAATAAAACATTTTCTACAATCACATCATCTCTCCCTATATATTTCTGTCATTCTCCTTTTCCCCCTTCCCCAAACCTCCCCACACACCTGTATCAAAATAAATGTTTTCTTAGGCTTGTATGTGAATAAATATAAAATTAAATACCCCTCAAAATACTATTTATTTTCTACTTTCCGTTACCTCTCTCCCACTCTCACTACCCCTCATTATTATTGGCATTCGCCACACCATAGTGGTAATGTATCGACGTCTTGTAATCAATGTGTCCTTTTCCGAGTTCCAGTCAGGTCGCATAATGTTTGAGATTTCAATTTAAATGTATCCCGAGTCGTGATTAGCTTATGTGTTCAAAATGTAATGCCAAAACGAACTCTTGACCTCAATAATGCAATTTGTGTATATTCTTTCACCTGTGGTTCCATCTTTTAGCGAAAAATAACAAATTAACTTAATCATTAACTCAACAAATAGAAATGCATCTCCAAATTAATTAATGAAAACTGTTGTTACACCCCAACCACTATTTTATTACATATGTAAAAGAAATGTCATCTCACTTAGTGAAAAAAGTGTGAAAATTGTTCTAATGAGTAATATATGATAGTCAAACACATACATGAACACATATATAAAATTCGTTAACTATAATTGAGACAATTTAATGCTAATTTGAAACTACTAAAGACAATTAAAGTGACAACGTTAACTTTTGCGCAATCTTTCTGCTAATTCCCGTTATTGAAAAAATATTTAACCATTGGGACGTTATCTCATGTTTGAAAATGCTGCATTGATTGAACTTCCTGTGGACAAGACCGTGAGTCACGCCTCCTGCTCCTCCGAATCGAATTTCACAATACTTCCTTGTTGAAGAGCTACCAATATAATTTCGTTAGACGTTTGACTTATAAAAATTCCATGCAATAGATTTTTCTAACATAAATGTATTAAGGTCGATACAGAACCCTGACACACAACTTGTTTGGGTATCCATCCCTTTGAATTATAGAATTGTAATTCGCAAAGGTACTCGCACCGGTGGCGCAGAATCTTTTGAGTGGACAACGGTGCATCAGGAAAATAGTGCTGTAACAATTAATTTAAGAAGAGAAAAATCAGAAAACGACGATATCTCACAAGTGGATATATCCAAATTTGACATTAATCCACAATTTGCGGAACATGAGAAAAATCAACTTTCAGAGCTTTTGTTAAAATTCAAAAAAATATTTTCAGTTTGTCCAAGATTGGCATACGTCTTGCCACAAATTACAAACATAGGTTAAAGCTCTCTGATCCTACGCCGTTCCATAAAGAGCAATATCCGATCATGGTACATTTGCAAACAGAGATAAGAAAACACATTGATACTTTGAAAAACAGGCAATAATCTGAGATAGTACAAGTCCATATCACTCGCCAGTTATTCACGTTAAAAAGCGTGACGAAAGTTGGGGTTTAAATTAAAACTCTATACTTAATATAAAATATCAATTGGGTTTAGCAGTGTATTTTATATATTTAGTGTATATACTTAGTGTATTAATATTATTGGTTTTTGTTGTTGGTTTATTATATCAGATTTCTTGGGGTTTAAATCAAAATTTTATACTTAATAAAACTATAACAGGTTGTAAAGCTAATAGCTTACATGCACGAAGGTAGAATAAGTATTGATCTACAGAAGCACTGACCTACAGAATCACTGACCTACTCCACCATGTCGTGATGTGCATGTAAGGCAATGACCTAATGCCGGTATTGATTATGTATAAGAAGCTGGGACAGACTGCATCAGCTGCAAGCCAGACTCTAAATATGACTAGATTACAACAAATACAAGCTGGATGTATAAAATATCAGACTTCTTTATACAAAATATAAGATTTTTGTTCAATATACCAGAAATATGTTTAATATGAATAAGAAGAAATTCGGTATATCAAACCAAACAGAGCTATAATATGAGGAGCACTGGAACAACACTTCTGTACTCTTCAACTATTCTCACAATATTAACTGATATGTAATGCAAATACTCTTTAAATAGCCTAAGCGCGGACCGCATCTGAAACAGTGAGCCAATCAGAAGACACCTATTACATCATAACCAACCAATCACATACCTAATAATTTTGTTGGATAGTATTGAATAATAATTTGTTGCCCAACATGATGCAATAGAAGTAGACCAGAAGTAGACTTCTACTTCTACACATACGTGTGGGTGTGGGTGTGAGTGGGTGTGTGTGGGTGGGTGTGGCTCATATGAGCATCTTGACTTAGTTTTAAGTATAGCCAAAACAAATATCATATAAGCCATATTTTTAACAAGTTTAAAAACAACAATTTAGCAGATTCAGGTGTAGCCACATCAATCTGAGGGGGGGGGTCGTACTTTCTTACTTTTTTACAAAAATCGTAGGTTATACACAGTAGCAATAAGATTTTATAGACATTTTGCCCTAGTTTTAAGTATTTCTATTCAATCAAAATACCTCGTACTTTCTCGATTTTATAATATAGTATTTTACACTACTCCCGATATTTGCCCTTGTGACTTCTACATTTTTGGTGACCTGAAGAAAGACATTCGTGGACGTCGGTTTTTCTCGGACGAGGAAGTGCAACAGTGGGTGAGGTTGTGGATCCGTCAGCGACCTACCTCTTTCTACAAGACTGAAATTGATCGTCTCGTCTCCCAGTGGGATAAATGTCTTAACACTTGTGGCAATTACTTTTGAATAAAACGAACTCCATTTACACTTTGTAGCGGATGTTCGGTTTTCATTTGACTGCCCTAGTAATACAAATATGAAGATACACCGATAACCAAAGTGAAGTATGAACGATTCTGATTGATTTTATAAAATGTGTTTCATAATGCATTAATCTTCTTTTCTCGAGCTTGATACATAACATTCCAAAGTATGCTCTCCTTCAACAAGAAACACAGCAACCGTAACTAAAACACACAAAATATACATTATACTTTGAGGTAATTTTTAAACATGCTGTTTTTGAGTTTGGGTTCCACTTTTTACAATAGCAGTTGCTACATATTGTACAGAAAATTGAAAAATTATTTCACATAGTTTGGTCTTCAGTAGAACAAACCAAGAAAAATAAATATCAAAATAATTAATCGTGTATGGTACGTAGAGGTAGATGTGTGTGTGTGTGTGTGTGTGTGTGTTTGTGTGTGTCGGTGTGTGTGTGTATAAATCTACTACAGATATCACTATAAAATTCCTAAGTATGATTTCAAGTTGCAATAATATATCAAATAATCACGTGAATATGTTTTCTTTACATCTTAATTATGTGTTTGAAATTTGCTCCTGTCAGTTGCTTGCCACTATTTACGGTGAATAGCGTTCCGTTACTTCTATCCTCATCCACGCTATCAGTAGAACCACGCATTCTCGAAACAGGCAACTAATCACGTTCTCCCACTTGTATGGCTTTTAGGCCCCTTACTTTGAGGCTAGCTAATATCCTAGAGTCATGCCCGTATTTTGTGACTCGCATGGTCTCTCATTCTTTTCAGATTTGAGCAATGGAAGATGATTGTAACTCGAGGGTTACCCTCACCTGAGGATTTTCAAACTCGCGAGTTTGTGCAAACGGGTGAGACCTTGGTAGGCCGATGGTGAGATCTGGTTCTGAGGCTTCTGTTTACTCGAATTATATGGTGCGCAATATCATTACTGCGTAGATGCAAAGTTGTACCATTCATTCTGAATTACCCTGTATTACAGTCATTAAATGCATTAAAATATGTGGAGGGATTATTTCATGAATTTATCTTCCCATAAGTGGTAGATATAACCAAGTGGATAAAATATATTGCATACTTACAGGTCCAAATTCATCTCCATTAACTGTTAGAATGGCAAAGATCGCGATGAACAGAATAGCATGAATCATTTGCGGAACCATTCTCACTCCTCTTGAATGTCTGATCCTCTCAAAAATTGTTCCCTTGTGTTTATAGGGATAATCTTGGAAGAAGGACAAAACGATTTGGTCTGTGAAATAATTGTTAGGATAAAACACCCTGTGTCCCAAATCATAGGAACAGAAGTGTTGACAATGGAAGTGTTGCACAGGAACCATTGACAAGAATTTACGAGGCTTCAGATCGACTCTGTTGTTTGAGTGACGGAAGAAAGACATTCAAAATAACCTAAATTGGAGAATAAAACCAACTAAAGATTTTATAGCCTTTGTGCAAACCTCGACGTTTTGTATGACCAACATTATGCTCAGATAGTAAAAATGGATATAAACCTTCAGGCTAAGGTGGGATCGGAATTACTGCTCATGTGGGAATCGGATGTTGTCTCCACCTGGGGGATTCCGCGTGGAGAATATATCACTAACGCATCACTCGGACCCTTTAGTATCCATAGTGAATCAATCAGGTGAATAGGCGATGTTTTAAGCCACAAAATTGAGGAAATTCCTAGTCCCAGTGATCAGTCTTGAAGAGCACATCACATCATCAAACAAAGAATGTGAAGGCTCAATAAACAGTTCAGCAGTTGCTCCCAGGCGGTTGTGTTGTGTATCAGTAGGATAGTGCATCATTAAATGCAACGATGGTCATAGCATGCTTATGTGAGTATGAAATGGGGTTGCACTCATGCAGATCCGAATACTAGGGTCATACCAAAACAAGATGCAACAATTTTGTTTACAAATTATTATGATGTATAATTGAAAATCAAGAACATAACATTAATCTACAGTCTTTTATCCAAAAATTTCCACTTCTTGGAACACATTTTCCACACCCTTCTGAAAGTTGTAATATACCCCAGGGGTAGAACACCTTCCCAGCCTGCCGAAGACACTGAGTCATATAATTATTTCTGCACTGCATCCATGTCCCGTAACGTTGGCCTCACATCTGATCCTTCCCAAATACACACATATGGTAGCCTAATGGTGCTAAACTAGGGCTGTAGAAAGGGTGTGGTAAAACTTCTTTTTAGCAAGTGAGACATGAATCGACTGAAATCTTTGGCAATGGATTTAATAATTAATTGAAGTATATTTCTTTTCCCTCCGGTAAACTAAAAACTCTTTGGTTGAAGTCTATTTTGTGTTCCCTTGCTGGACACTATTATTGCTTTAATCTGTGGTTTTAAAGTATAATTAGTGACAATATATAAAGGGAATATAATCATGAGACTCCGACAATGTGTTCAACACCAATCTATTCAAAAAATGAACATTTGTCAGGTATACTAGTAATTTCCACTCATGTACAGTTTGACTGTCTCGCCCTGTACTTTCGACTAATTTATAAAAATATGAAAGAGAGAAAAAGTATTTTAGGTATTTTTTTTAAAATTCTTTTAAGGTAATTCCACAGGGCATTTTCTTTAATTTTTAGTTCTTCAGCTTCTGACCCCTATTTATGACCCTACCAACCATCACTGGCCAAATTATTCTACATGAAGGACCAATTTTAATTACCTTTTTTGCAGGGCGAGATGCATCTCTTGCTGTGAGGCATCTAATTGTCAATCAGTGATTTACGTAACATGTTGCGAAAATGGTTTTTTGAGTTTTGCGATGTACTTAGACGTTCCAGACTTTGTGTGCTACTTCAGTGAACGAGGACTAAAAAGTGGGTTCCTAAACTCAGGCTGGCAACGTTTCTGTGTAAGTAAGTTTTACACTTGACATTTAATTTTAAAACAAACATAGTTTGGAGTGTTAAAATCATAACCAACCTTGACAAATGTACAGTAACCGCTCGTTAACACGAATTCCAAGGCACCAAAAAATCAAGAGTTCGTGTTAAAAAAAATCGTGCTAATCGGGAACTCAAACACAATACAGTTCTTTCTACAATACGTATTATGTATGTCATCATAGAAAACACTACTACAGTAATTAACTTTTACAAAAAGAACTCACAGATCATTTTCTGGTTAAAAACAGTTCTCTATTTGTTGTGATGACACACATTCACAGGATGCGGCGTGCATCAAGCACACTGCAACTTGGGGTTTCCGTGTTCTACGTTTTAAATAATAGAAAACATATCTGAACACAACTGAATTTGTTGATTAAATACGTATAAGCTCATTGTTGGCGCTATGATCGCGATTGTCGAGCAATTGCACCCAAGTTTTAATCTTGTTGTTACTCGTACTGGCTATGTTTTAAAGAATAGAAAAAACACATTGTTGATCTGAATCTGTTGGTTACAATACTGTATAAGTTGATTGTTGATAAGATGATAGAGATTGTTGGGCGATTTCTTACATACCTAGGAGAGGAACAGAAAAAAAATGTGAAAAACTTTGAAAGTTTGTGTTAAATGAGATCTAATGACGCAACGGACTAAAAAAAACAGTTCGTAATGCGTGGTAACCGAAATTCGCGTTAACCGATAAAACATTCTATAAGATATAATACATCCCTGCCGGGACCAACATTTTGTTCACGTTAAACGAGTGTTCGTCTTAAGCGAGTTTGTGTTAACGAGGGCTTACTTTATTGCTTTGAGATATACATGAAAGGAACAAAACATTTCAAAATGCAGGTTCTTTATTTTAACACTGATAATCTCATTGTGAAGAGGACAGTAACATCAAATTTAGCAGTCAAAACCATATAACATATATCTTTCAGTTATATTAAAATGCATCCAGTTTTGTCCTTAGATGGTCATCCTGCATGGTATTCCTTCAAAATACAAGAATAGTAATTTTAAATATCACAGGATTACTTTGTAACAGCTACGGAATTTTGTTTATAAACTGTATATAGGAATGTGCTCAACTTGGCAATATTGTTATTATTATTATTAATCGTAATTATATATATATGCTACATTTTTAGTATAACTCGTGTTAATTAAATGCAAATTTGTATGAAATATCGAGAAAGATAATTTAATAAGCAAGCAAGCTCATCCACTATATACGTCACTGTTATACAATATTACTTTCTTAATTATAGAATCAGAAGCTCAAATACAACTTAAATATAACAGGAAATACCATTTTTTTTCTGGATAAAGCCAAATTTAGGTGTGACTCTATCCAGTATCCACGTATATATTTGATAATAATTGTGTAATTAATAAGTTTAGAATCATCAAGGAATGTCATAATATTTATTATTTATGCATAATGTAAAATCGTGAAAATTTACACAAATCTACAGTAACAATTATAATGTTTATCTTTACCTTCAAAAGAAGTAAAATGATTTTTTCTTCTTCATAACTTCATCTGCCTCCTGTAAATAAAAACAAGTAAATAATTATGAAAAAGCACAATTTGAAACCTGGGGAAAACAATGATTATTAAGAATATTTCCTTCAATGCTTCTTATTGTATGTAGTAATATATTCACGGAATAGCTTATTTGTCATTTTAGTATGAAATAGACTCTATTACTTGAGATGTAGTTACGAGGGTTATTTTTTTTCAACCTCCGATAGGACATGATATCAAAATCACAGTGAATAGCAGGATGGGTTTATTGGCAAAAGTTATGTACACGTATAATCTACTTTTCAACGTAAACACCAAGAAGATTCAAACATTTATCGTACCAATGCACAAGCTTTCCAATACCCTTTGCAACAAAAGGTACTGCTTGTCTGTTGAGCCAGGTCTGCACTGTGTCCCAAAGGTGCTCATTGGTGTGGAACCACAGTCCTCAAAAACACTTCTCCATCGCCGGGAAAAGGTCTGGGCTTTAAGGAGGGTGATCAAACATTTCCCAGTGGAATCGTTAAAGAATGTCTTGGGTTGATGCAGCAACAAGCGGTCGGGCATTATCATGAAGCAAGATAATGTCTGAAGACAGCATGCCTCTCCGTTTGTTCTGGATTGCTCTGCGTAGTCTGCGCAATGTCTCACAGTGTAGCCGCATTGATTGTGCCTCTCTGCCTGTGGAAATCATATCACACTACGCACCTCGCACTTGGCGGGAGAGTCGATTGTAGCAGACGTCTCTACGGGCCCATTCCTCAGATTCAACTGAAGCGTTGGACTTGGCAGTGGTGGTGGTAGTAGCAGAGGGGACGCCAATCACGCTGCGTGACGCCCCGCTTTCTAGCGTTTCAAGGGCCACCTAGCGGCGCCATCGGAGGTTGAAAAAAATAGCCCTCGTAAATCGAGTTTATGAAACGTTAGGTTAAGGAACTGCTAAAATATGTTTTTCCGATTAATCTCTCCTAGAAGCTGGGCACATATGAAATTGAAACAGTGCAGTAGTTAAAAATTGTTAATCCTATCCTTAAAGACGTAGTCAATATAAATCTCCAAGGGCATATGCTATGATATAGTGGTACGGTCGTAGCCTTGTAATAGAGGGGTCCTGAGTTCGAAACCCAGTGTAGGCACATACTGATTCAGACCCCACTTTAAACTCTAGGTCCAGTCCCGATTAGCCTATCTGTGCATAAGGGTGGACTAAAAACAGAATCAAACAAACTCAAGTCTCTTAACTTCAGAATTATTAATAACAGTACGATGATTAAACATATGTCTCTAGAAGTTATAAACTCATTGAAAGTATTACGGAATTTCTCGGCGACCATTCGAAAACCATTGACTAAAACCATAAAATATTGTCTGCAAAATATATTTTTGAATTAAGACGACTGTAAAACGATGTGTGACACCGATCTCCTATTTCATTTGAAACTTTCGAGACACTACACCCATAACCCTTTTATGGGGCACTACCTGTATGTTCAAACACAATCCCTCGACTTCCTCCATACGTTTTAGAATTTAGAATTAAGAAATTATTACATTTTACGAAGTGACATACGTTTGGTTTTTACTCATATCGTCTATCATCACAAGTGAAATGAAACTCAGATGTTGGAGTAAACTTCTAAATAGAAATGTTTAACAAGTATCTTGTATTTGGTACCATTTCCTATGATCATTCAAAAGTAATTATTATATACATGTTCGTTCCAAACGGCATTTTCAATATACAGTAGTTATAACTTCTATAAGAGAGAATTGTATACAATTTCACGTATTATGAACTGAATAAAACTTATTTTCCTATAGTTTGTTTGACATACTGTAAAGAACAAAATAGTCTTCAAACTTCTCCGTAAAAAAAAATTAGGTTTTTATAAATCAATGTTTTCTATATAGCGCTCGCATAGATTTAGAATGTCGGTACATGACCTGATTTTTCTGTTAATTTTACTGACGTAAGAGAACCAGGCATACTTTTATCTAACTTAATGTATTTAAGTTACACCTAACATAATAATTATTATACGTCACGGTAGAGTGTCGTTCTTTTACTTATTTATTACTTAAGATTGTATTTATTTTAGCATCATAACTACATAAAGTTTGATAATGGAAAGACAGTCTTACTGCAGAGATGATTGTATTATATTAATTTGTTTTTAATAAAAATTAAAACAATGTTTTTATGGTTTTAATTAAAATTATTTTAATCTACTTCGGATTTTCATGATTAGGGATATACTCATGTTTAGAATTTTTTTAAAAAATTTTTAGCTCAATATTATTATATATTTATTTATGCTTTCATTGCATATCTGTTTTAATTAACGAGCTTTATTCGCTATGTGGTATCAAAAAATAAAATACAGGGTGGCGCAAGAAGAACGCATGATTTTGGAATAAGTATAACGTCGCTGATTTTCAAAAATAAACGTTTTTAACACCAAAACCATCGTTATGAAATAGAGTTTTGATTGGCATACAGTCAGTGGCGTAGCATGTGGTGGGCGAAGTGGACGACCGCAGGGGGCCTCGCTCCTAAAGGGGCCTCGCATCCCATGGGATTGATAGGGAAAATGTAGTAAGTAGAAGTGAGAAAAAAAATTGAAAATTCTTGTTATTGTGCGCAATAAAATTATAACATTCTGTTTATATCTGGTTTTAAATTCTAGTTAAACGATATAATTTGAATGATTACGTCAAATCACGGACGTAACATACAGACAGGCGGGCCCTAACCCTTTGCGGGTCGTATTTCTCATGTGAAACGTTTGAGCAAAAATTCACGACAATTTGCTTCGACATGTTCACCCATTTATTTTTTAATTGAATAAAAGCAATTTGTCTAGCATTTTCTTCTCTCTTGACTTTGCGCTCCAGATTTTAATAAGTTAACAATAAAGCACCCCCAACTGCAACGAAGCAAGTGTGAGGCATTTAAATACTCACGTTGTTTCCTTCTTTCCTACAGTAGGCCCGTATACCCTTGGATTTTTTTGAGTGTGGGGGGCAGGAGCTGATCCTAAAATGTGGAACAAAGGGAAGATCCGAAATGCTGTTGGGTTGAATAAGTTAGGTTATTTTACGTCAATTTTCTGACATTTTTGGCTAATCGCGAAGATGAAAATGAGTTATGATATCATGAACGATATAGGAACGCACAGAGAACAGGGATGCACAGCCCAGGATTCGAACCCGGGACCCATAACGTCGTAGCGGGCGTACAACTACATTACGGTTGTAAGCGAAATGCTACTGGGGTATAACGTTATGGTTAGTGGTATAGTCGACGCGCTAGCTACGTTAACGACCAGCTTCCTTTGAAGTCCACGGAGCGCGCCCACCAGCTGCAACAGTCACATTCAACGCAAATTGTTGCCACACATCTACTCTCCACATCTACTTTACGCCATCTTGTCCCTCCGCGCACAAGCACCTTCCCACGGTCTCTACATTGAAGTTGCTAAGTACGGCAACAGGGTATCCGCAGTCATGTGACTGAGACTCCACGTGGAGTAGACGAGCAGAATGACAGCTGCGCCCTTTGGCGTGTGATCGGACAAAAACAACTCTCCCCTATTTATCCCAACCCACGTTTGTGTCGACGGCTTTCGTTAGTTCTTCGCCGTTAACGATTTAAACGCGTGGACTATACTATTGAAGTTAGTGCTAAGCGGACACCAAACAGAAAAAGTGTCCAAAATGTCCATTGTATTTTCATTGTCTGTCTTCCACAGTGTGATGATAATGGGTTAAAATAAGAACAGCACTAAGCAATGTAAACATCAGCTTCACATCAAAAGAATTATTTTCCATAGAACAACAAAAGATATAGCGTAAAACAGAATGGAAATATTGATGAACAATTTGCCTCTATTATCTTTGCTATTCCCTGTACACTTGTATAGTTGCAATGTTATGGTCCAAAGTAACGAAAAAATAACTCGCCAGTTGATACCCTCTCCCTGTCTGACAATCAGCATCACAGTCGCTTACAGACAAGAATGGTGACATGGCGTACAGCTTGGTGCTTATTGTTTACATTCAATTGTCAGACGTATTCTAATAGTATTGTGTTCCGCAAATTAACAATATCTTCATTAAAAAAAAAAACGTAACAGTATCATTGAACCACCATGATAGTTATTTGGTTAGAAAATAATATATTTATAAATTAATTGATACGTATTAGCAATGATTTTTAAAATGAAGAAGATGTCTAACAAAACAAAACCTAACAGGAAAAAAAAGAAAGAAAGAGAGAGACGCATTTTCGCAACACGACTGTTGTTTGAAAAAGTCGGGACAGGGATTAGAAAGAATGGCTGACCCAACTAAATCGGGAGTCTTGTAGACTTGCATCAACGGTTGTTAGCTCAGTGTTGAAGATTGCAGACTTCTCGAGTCTGCCTCTATCCCCAAATAACCCATTCATATATGCACGAACGAAATCGAAATTCTTGTACAAGCTGAAAAATTATCAGTATTAATTTGGTAGGTTTTTATATCTTCACATTATAATATTTCATAGTTCGAGGAGGATCATGGCCCTCGTGGCCCCCTCCTCTGGGTATGGGCTTGTCCTACATCTTCAGATTTCCGCTTCCGGAAAACAGAGAAAGACACTTTTAGGGTGTGAAATTATTAAATATAATTTTCGTCAGTAATTTTTTATTATTATTTAAATGTGATAAATTGCTGACGCATTCCTAAATATTTTGTATCGATTTACATTGAAATCTCATATTTAAAGAACAATTGGGGTCGCATTCAAATCTCTCCAGGGTCTGGCGCCAGTGTTGCTACGGCACTCTATACAGTGATGATTTAAGTATGGAAGATGCCAGTTATTCTGCTCTTTGTGTCAGGAACATGAGAATCTTTGCAAATCATCATTGCTTGCTGGGTAGAAAGAACCACAAAATGGTTTTCAAAGTTAACTGCAGTTTTATAATCACTTATATTTAATAATTACATAGATTTACTATCGTATGTGGACTTATAAGCAATGTACAGATTTACTTACGTTTCTTTGCTTTTCTGAAGAGAAATAAAGAACAACTCTATAGCATATCATTTGATGCCTGAAGATGCGAACGAAAAGAAACAGTTCTTACAGCATTTCAAATCAGAATCACTAACACAAAACGTTAGACAAAACACACCAAAATACAAGAAGGTTTCTGCACGTAATTATTATTTCAGCGTATAGCCTAAAAAAACACAATTAATTCAAACCAATAACACTATTCTGGCATTCCATTTTCCCGTTACCACATGCTTATTGAATCCTCTACCCTCGCCTGTTTTTCAAATCAGTCCGCCGTCAGGAGAAAACATTCAGGCGGGTTCATACACTTCCAAAGCCGAGATAGAAAAGTCACGTCAATGCGAACAGATTATGACGTATTTCCAAATCATATATACAAATTCCAATCACAACTGTACCAATCTCACTAAAGTTGTCTGTGACATCTTGCACACAATTTGAAATAACGAACAATTAAAAATCTTAATATCTCAACAAATATTAGGCAAACATTCAGGTTCGTTACAATTGCCCCTAATACTGGGAATATTTTTGAAGAAATTCTAATTTGCAAGTTCTGAAAAAATTTTGAGTACACAATGAAACTTTAAATCCAGAAATTATCTTGACACTAAGTCAACTTCAGCAACCAATGCTTTCTGTGTTCTTGAGAACAATTAAAGATCCTAAGATTGTCAAAATTTACTCTATCAATCGGGTTCCTGGACTTGGGAAGTAACAGTAGTGTAGTATTGCTTCGAACATCTGTTGCAATGTAGGGACCAATATAATCCTCAAAAAACTTAGCTATGGCTTTATTTTTCCTAGAACTTAGTTTGTGATTTCTTATGAGCACCAAATCTCCTTCCTTTAACTGAAGAGCATTGCACGTGACTTTGAATTATTTCCTATCACTTTTCGTGCGTTCCCTTTTCTTCGCCATAAACATCTTTCTATCCCAGTTAGTTAAATAAGGATCATCGTCGTTATCAGGCCAATAAAATTGGTCCAATATTTCATTAGGCACAGGGCGATTGAAAAATAGTTCTGAAGAAGCATACCCAGTAGTGTCCGAAACAGAATTGTTCAGTAACCAGACAATTTCTGATAAATATTTCGACCAACTTTGATGTTCCTTGTGACAAAATAACCTGAGCAGTCGAACAATCTCCTGATTCATACGTTCTATAGTATTACTAGTAGAGTGCTAGGCCGTAGTGAATAAATACTTAACCCCCTTTTTGTCCAAATATTCTTTCCACAGCGCAGAAGTGAATTGTGTACCTCGATTGCCTTAACTTTAGGAAAATGGGTGAAGTACTTTTTCTCCATCACAGTGGTTATTTCTCTGGCGGTGCCACGCCTCAGTGGGTAAACGTCGACGAACTTTGTTCCCGAATCTACCAAGGTTAGAATGTATTTGAAACCTTGGGACATGGGCAATTTACCTATCAGGTCTATTGGAAGTAGCTCGTGAGGACTATTTTGATTAATATGTAACGTATCTTTCAAGATTCCTAACTTGTCCATTTTAGCTTTGGCATATACGAGGCAATCCCTAATGTGCTTAGCAACATCTTGTTTCATCTTTGGCTAAAAGTATCTACTTTTTATTCTCTCTGGGGTTTTTGCTGCACCGAAATGTCCTAGTTCTTCGTGATTTTCCCGAAGCACTTATTCTTTGAACTTCATACGACTCAAAATTTCCAAGTCAATTTTTTACCGGAGGTTTTTCGGAATAAGAGACTTCCATAAACCTGATACACGTTCTTCATCTTCGTTTCAGTAGGAAAGTCTTCAGTTTCTGGCTTATTCAAAAGCTTTATTATGCTTTGGCAAAAAACATCATCTTCTTGTGCTTCAGTCCAATGTGTTATATCCTCTATTTATCCTCTTTCTTCCTAGATATAATTTACATGGAACTAGTTAGCTTCTTCCTTCCCATTTCCTTAATCGATGGGATAGCGACTCAGAATATCCGATACGACGTTATCCTTTCCCTTGATGTATTTAATTTCAAAAGAGTAAGACTGCAATTTTAGAGACCACCTTGTAAGCCTGAAATTCCAATTTTTAGAATTTTTGAGCCACAGTAATGAACTGTGTATATTTTAAAATGTCTTCCTCTCAAATATATTTCAAATTTGTTGATACCAAAAAGAATAGACAAACATTCCAATTAGTGAATCGAATAGTGTCTTTCATTTTATTTTAATTTTCTGCTAGCGTACTGCACGACAGTTTTCTCGTCGCCTTGCTCTTGAAATAAGATGCATCTAGACCTTTGGTAGAGGCGTCACATTGAATACAAAATTCTCTGTTGAGATCATTCTGAGCTAGGGCTGCAGTATTTGTTAACTCTATTTTAAGGTGGTCAAAAGCAGTTTCTTCATCCTGGCCCCAGTTCCATTTAGCAGACTTTCACAGCAATCTTAATAAAGGCTCCGTTTTCATGGAAAAGCCTTTTATAAACTACCGCCTCCAATTTGCTAAACCTAAAAATTTTCGAACAAACTCCTTACACTTAGATTGTGGGAATTTTAAAATTGCTTAATTCTTTTTTGGATCAACTCTAACATGGTATCCAGACATCAAGTGTCCTAGATAAACTAGTTCTCCCTTAACAATATTACACTTCCTAAGTTTCCCTTTAAGACCTGCGTCTTTCAGTCTTTGAAATACTTCTTGTCTGTGCTGAATGTGAGTGTTATAATCCGTATCGAAAATCAACAGGTCGTTGATATAAACTGTTGACAAATGTTCTGTTTCTGGTCCAAACACTCGATGCATTACGTATACCAATGTGGACACAGCATTTGATAAACCAAGAGGCATTTTCAAAAATTCATACTGTCTGCCTTTATATGAGAACGCCGTGTATATGCGGCAGTCTGGTTTTACAGGAATCTGTAAATAACCACAGGGAAGATCCAGACTTCTATAATACCTCATCCTTTAAACTTTTGAAGAGATCCATCAATTGGCGGAAAATAACTTTTAGGGATTAACATGATGGGGTTTAGCAGTCGGAAATCTATGCATGGTCTGACAGTTCCATCTGGCTTGACTACAACCAACAGAGGATTTAAATAATGAGATACTGACGGTTCAATGATATTCCAGGCCTTCCATAAGTCTAGCTCCTTTTCCATAGCTGCAGTTTTTGAAAGTGGCGCAGGGTATGGTGGGCGATGGACTGGTTCGGTGCTTGTTAAGAGTATTTCACACTCAAAGCTCTCCATTGTTCCGGGCTTCTCACAGAATACCTTTAAATAACGAGTCAGCACGTTTATTAGCTCCTGCTTCTGGGAATGATATAAAATATTAATAGTTTCAACCTTCTCTCTCAAGTCCGCGGTTTTATACGTCCACTTCTCATCCTTACCCTGGACCTTTTGAATGTACTTCACTATTTTTATATCTACAGGATTACCTTCTTCTTGATCAGGAGTTCTACCGAATAACAAAGTAATCGAATTCTTATGACGTATTTCCAAAACATATATACAAATTTCAACCACAACTGTACCAATCTCACTAAAGTTGTCTGTGACATCTTGCACATAATTTGAAATAACAAACATTAAAAAATCTTAATATCTCAAAAAATATTAAGCAAACATTCACATTCGTTACAAAGATGATGTAGGAAAGATGACGTCATTGTTGCTGCATACATCTGGAGTCTCTCCTCAAAGTTCTGCATTGACCTTGCCAACATTTCGTCTGGTACAGCTGTAATTCCTTAACGAATGGCAACTTTCTGTTCGTCGACTGAACGAGGTTTTCGACTTGAAGTAGCCCCACAGAATGAAGTCGCCGCCAGACGAATCTGGCGAGCGTGGAGGCCAAGAGACATCGCCGAAACTTAGATTACGTGACGTCATTTATCCGACATCGTCTTCCATACTTAAATCATCACTTTATACCTATTCATGGTATTGGTTTTGATGTTAATAAAACGTTTTATCTTGAAAATCAACGACGCTACACTTCTATCCTTTTGCGCCGCACTGTATAACTTGGAAACTGTGTTTCATATCTTGAGTGTCTCTAATACGGTTTCTCAATAAGGTAAACGATAGTTCCACCTATTTTCCCTGCATTTATATAATTTTTAGTTCTAAACAGTGGCGGCGATTAGGGGGGCGAGGGGAAGCAGATGCACCTCCCCCACGTTTTGCCAGTTTTGCCTTTTTACTATGCTAATCGAACTGTTCTAGACTCCCCTACTTTTAGCATCTTGCCCACGTAGTTTTTTAACCCAATCACAGCCATTGGTTGTGAAGTTAACTGTTGTATCAAAATATAAACTACTATCAAACACAACACAATATCATTACTCTTATTCATGTGATGTTGCTTGGAATTTTGTCTTTTACATGTATAATTTTCATATGTCTTAAATATTTCTTATTTATTTGTATTCGAGTATAATATTATCAAAAAATATTAACTTACCGATTGGTTGTAACGATACATTCCTGCAAAATAATTTTATTCTCAAATTATACTTCTTGAATTCACAAGCATTATGTACATAAAAATAAATATAAATAAATATAAATAAATTAATAAATGTATACACACACTCACACAACTTCAAAAACGGTTGAGTGCTGGTATAATAAAATACAGTATACCGGGTGAGTTTTTTAGCTTGACACAACGAAATATATCGAAAAGTACGCATCTGGTCAAAAAAAAAGTTATGAACAAAATTTGTTCGTCTCGAAGTGGCTCATCCAATAATGCCAAACTTCATACCCGCCCCACCTTCTGGGAGTGAGGCGAGGGGCAACTTTAAAATCTCAAATGGTAACCCCTATTTTTTTATCGCAGATTCGGATTCTCCAGACAAGAATATATAGGTTTTGTCCCAAACTTTTTTTTTTATTTTTGATAGATGGCGCTGTAATCGCAAAAAGTAAGATTTTGCGCAATTCTCGAGAAATACTGTCCTCTTCGTCAGGTTTCGTAGCAGATTATGCCGTGTCTTGTATACCAGCAAACAAGGTGCAGTGGTTTGTAAGATAAAACATGCGGTCCTGAAACATGCTCGGCAATCTGTTAAAAACGAGGTTAACCAATGATAAAACTGTAAAACGTCGAAGAAAGGGAATGTAGAGAAAGGATGTTTAAAGATGTTAAACAAAATTGAAGAAGATAAAAACAAATATGCTTTAATGTAACGAAAGAAATGACACGAGCATTCATGATGATAGAGGAGTTCCAAGGCGGAGGGATGACGTAATAATTCAGAAGTACCGGGGAAAAGGAGGGGGAGGGAGTAAGAAAGTGGGCGGTGCCAGTAACAGCCATCGGCAGCACATCAGCAGCGCATCAGCAGCACAACATGAGCTGTAAAGACGACTAACTCGACGATCCATTCCGCGGAAGTGAGATTGTTTAGTTTCACATGGTAAAAGGTTTTTACGGAGTTTTGAAATCATCAACGTTTTACAGTTTTATAAGTGGTTAAAAACGTTTTGAACAGATTGCCGAGCATGTTTCAAGACCGAATGTGTTCCCCTAAAGACCATTTGACCTTGTTTCCTAGTCAAACAGACACGGCATAATCTTCCCTGAATCCTGAAGAAGAGGACGGAAGTAGTGTTTTTCTTCCTTGACTCCATTAGTGGTCATAACGCAGGCAGGCTATAACGGTGCAAGAGAAAATCGAAATGGTGTACATTTATGGAGAAAGTGTCAGAAATATCAATCATGCTGTGATTCTTTATGCTCAACGTCTTCCAGACCGGGTGCGATTGCACGCTTCTTCTCGCAGAGTTGTTCAACAGTTCTCCACCGAGGGAACTGTACAACAACAAAAAAAAAAGGAATCGCCGAAGAACAATTGTTTAGAAAATAATGAAATTGCTGTATTAGCTGCAGTGGCTTATAACCCCCACGCTGGTGCTCGACAATAATTCGTGATTCTGGAATTTCGCAGACTACTGTGTGCCAGGAACTGAAGCGTAGATAATATCATCCGTTTCATGTTTCGTTGCATCAAGAACTTCATGGCGATGATTTTCAGAACAGAGTGACATTCTGGCAATGGCCTCTTTAGCAAATACAAGGAGACCCCAATTCCTTTACTCAAGTTTTGATCTCTGACGAGTAGACGTTTACAAACCACGGTACCATTAATCGACACAACATGCATTATTGGAGTGTCGAAAACTCTCATTGGTTACGCCAAGTTGAACATCATCGCCCTTGGAATGTAACTTTTTGTTGTGGAATAATTGGCGATAAACTTATTGGTCCATATTTTATCGATGGGAACTTAAATGGTGAGAAATATCGAAACGTCTTGCAGAACGAACTTCCAGTATTGCTTGCAGACCTTCCCTTAGACGTGCCACAAACAATGTGGTTTCAACATGACCGTTGTCCAGCACATTATTTCGTTGCAGCACGGGAAGTATTACATCGCGTGTACAATCGTCGGTTGATTCGGAAGAGGTGGTATAGTGTCTTGGCATGCATGATCGCCAGATCTTACTTCGCCTGACTTTTGTATGTGGGGCTACGTGAAGAGTGAAGTTTATAATGAACTGCCAACAACGCATGAGAACATGATTGAGCGAATCACCAATGCATGTCGAAATATTACACCGGGCACGCTTCTCAGTTGTGTCCAATCATTCCAAGTGCGGATAAATCAGTGTATCGAAGTGGGTGGTTATATTTTCGAGCACTTATTTTCAAATGATTATTAAAAACAAGCACACCGATGGTGAGAAGCGAGGAGACTCACCTAAAAAAAGCACCCCGATGGTGAGAGGCGAGGGGACTCATCTTACAAAAGCACCCCCATGGGAACAAAATACTGCTACGTCCACGTCGTTGTTCCTGGATTATGCTAAATGCAGTTTCTTATAAAAATTCAACATGCCTCACGTCACTTTGCGATTAAAATTGCATTTTTTACCATTTCAGCAATATTTCTTCTATCACAAATCCATGGAAAAGTTTCAGACAAAACCTCCGTATTTTTGTCTGGAGAATCCGAATCTTCAATAAAAAAATGCGGGTTCCTATTTGAGATTATAAAGTTGCCTCTAACTCCACCCCCAGGAGGTGGGGTGGGGGTGAAGTTTGGCATCATTGGATGAGCCCGTTCGAGACGAACAAATTTCATTCAGAACTCTTTTTTGATCAGATATGTCGTTGTGTCAAGCTAAAACACTCACCCGGTATATTATATATATATAATATTATGTATAATATACATAAATACTATATAATATATATGTATGTATAACATATATACAGGGTGTCATTTTAATGGCGCCCACGGACCACGGAAACGTATAGAGGACATCAAAACAAATACATTTTCTCTGTAACATTTTTCTCGTTGGAGAGTCGTTTCGGCTCTACAGTCGTTCAAAAAAGCCCGTTTTGCCGCCTGAATGCTCGTATCCCAACAGAACATTTGATAGCATGTGTGACGTCATATCCCGTTGTGAAGCGATGCGTTGCAGGGTTGCCAGGAACACACATATTGTGTGAAAAATGACATAGCTACAATCAGCCACAGAAAACACGTTCTGTAATCTAACAAGGAAGTAAACAAACTATTCGAAAAATGGTAAAAAGAAAATAGAATTCAAGTAGAAGTGGTCATATCGAATTGTGTCTCAGCTTGCGTGTCAAATATTTGCAAATCTAGTTACCACAGGAAATGACGTTTCAGATACAATAATATGTTACTGTTGTTTATTTCGATGTCTTTTATACTAATCTGTGGTCCGTGGGCGCCATTAAAATGACACCCTGTATATATAGACTAATATAAAAATAATAAAATAATAATAATAAAACAAGTGGCTTTTTATTATAAACATTACCTCGGAAGGGCTTAGTTGCTGCGCTATAAGCGCTTAATACCTAACCCACCCGTATTTATGCAACCCAACACAGCAAACAATCACTCTGACGTAACTTCCAGGGACGCGTGACGTAGTTGCCAGTAGCGTCCCTTGTTAGGAGAGATGATTTAAAGACATCAACTTGGAAGTCTTACCTGCGCAAAATACAAAGGCACTTCCGATGTTCTAAGAAGTATTTACAGTATTTACAAACAGACAAAGTCACGGAATTTTTATTTTTCATATAAATGTATTGCCAATATCTTGGTACATGTTCCTTGTGTCTGTTGACAAAATTTAGACTTTGTAGTGTTACCAGCTAATCTGACATGCTCATGAAATAGCATTATTTTGCTTAACCTATAAAATCGGCAGTCCCAAATCATGAATTGCTGCTCATGACCAGTATTGGCCGCAAAGGACAGATTAACATGGCATCAGTCATCTGACGTCTAATTTTGACCCTTCCAAAATTTCTTGCCTATTTTTCTCACCAAAAAGTGTCATTCAGAAAAATGAAATGTTAAACATGCTGACCAATTATTTATTAGTTTAGAGAATTTTCTGTATGGTGAAGACTGATAATATTAAGCATTGAAAAATATCTAAATAGACGAGTCTTGATAATGCAGAAATATCGGTGTTTTTGATCTGACCCTTATGTTATAAGCGATCAAAGTTGGGGGTGGAAGCTTGACTTTTGAAACACTCAGTATTCTGATAATATGTTATTTAAGTTATATATCGTTACCTAAATGAACTATTTCTGTACAGAACTTTGTTCAGAAATTGATGGTAAGCATATTATTGTCATGTTTCAAAAACATCTGTCTCTTCCTGTACAGGTACTGAATTTCGAATATCTGCATTATTTTCTTCTTAATACCTTTATACCTGCATTTGCTAAGTAACCTGAAATTGTTATGATAACAGTGATATTTGTGTTAGTTACTATGTATAAAAATGTTAGCTATTATTATTTCAATTTTTATTATTCTTTATCTTTATCATAAAAAATAAATATCACGTCAACTTTTTAAGGTATTTTTCTTAATACTTTATATGTTCATAATGCATTTACATACATTATTTTCTACAAAGTTTTCATATAATTTCTCTCGTGACATATAATTAATAATTTTATCAATAAATATATTCGAATATTATTGTCTAAGCAAATATAACCTCGATGACATACCTACTGAAGTCATTGGTAATTTAGCTAAGGAAGAAGAAAAAAAAAGTTTATTATAATTCTGAGCAAATATGGAAGTTTTTAACAATGATAAATATATACATGAAGCATACCTATGTAAATAGTTTTTGGTAATTCGTAAAGTTTACTTTGTCAACGGTGGCACAGTTTTGAATATTTTCCAAGATTTTAGAGACATTTGTGAAATTTACTTGTGACACAATTCGTATTAAGTGATTCAATTTAAAATCAAATTTGTAAACAGTTTGTCGTTTAATTCATACACTCTCCCGAACATTAAAATTGCAATTCTAGGTTGATTTACTTTGATCAGATATAACAAACTATGAAACATTTTCGTTAAATCTTATTTCTGTCACACTTAGAGTCTGATAAAAATTTTATTATTTTCGTAGTATATTTTTAAGATTTTTGTTATAGGAAATTGACATGGTACTGAGAAACTGCCTTTGTGTATCGGCAGACATGAGAAAGAGAGAGAGATAGAGAGAGAGAATCGCTTGGGCAATCGGTCTTCAGTTTTTCAGTTCAGTATCACCAAAATTAATTTATTGATTAGGTCATCGATTAGAAATAAAGAAAGAAAGATAATTTTAGTTGAGTTCTTTATTCTCTCCGTCAAAAAGAAAAGTAATTTCTCTCTCTCTCTCATGTGAGATTTCTCAAAACACAAAACTTGTACTTCCTGAAACCATAATCATGAATTATAGAAGACAAATGTTATACCCAGAGAATTGTAATTAAGCTCCAAATCTGTAACAGGGCCTCCTAGATTGCGCAATGGTAGCGTCGTTGCCTTGTAATCAAGGAGTTCCGGGTTCGATACCCGGTAGAGGCACATAGTGGTTCGGATTCCACTTTAAACTGTAGGTCCAGTCCCGATTATCCTAACTGTGCATAAAGTGGACTTAAAACAACAAATCAGCAACAACATCTGTAACATAAATGTACTGTATGATTGAACTGAGTTGTTACTTTTTTGAGTACTGAAAATGCTGTTACTTCTCAAGCGTTAAGGACCTCCGATGGTCTAGGTTTTTTGTAGGAATATAGCCCCGAAAGGGTTGTACGATAGATAGATAATTAATTCTAATATTACATTATTTGAAAATTGAATCGTCTTTGTAGCCCATGCAGTGTGATTTAAAAACTGTGCTAAATATTTGAAATGTTCACCACGACTGCAGAGAGACAGAAAAGAAGCTTTTCTGTTTCTCACAGAACTCAAATACAAAGGTAATAGATTTCTACCATCAATAATTTTCCAATAATGGAGCATTTTTATACATGTGTGTATATGTGTAGACATCAGGACGATGAATAAGGAATTCCTCATCAACTCCCGACACTTTTGAAGTACTTTTCTATCAATTACTTCTGCACCAAGAAGACGATATTTGTTTTGGAATTGTTTAAATATTTATTAATAGTCAATATACAATAACTTTACCTGGATCCATTGTCCCGTGTGAAGTGTCATCCGAATCGTTGCGCGGCTCGATCTGGAAAATTTATGGCTACAATTAGTTATCTGATGTTTCCTTTTCAATAATATTTTAAGTACACATTCAAGAACTGTTCTGAGTATTTGTGTCAAATGTAATGATATATTTCCGGAAAATTAGTCGAATTTATTAATCGTTAGACTTTTATGACTAAGCAATAGTGAGAAAACCTTATCAGTAGGCTTCACGCATCAAATTTCTAGCGCTAGTACCAAATACTGTAGCGCTTTCCCTGGTGAACATTATAATACGTACTTAAAAATAACTTTACCTGGTGTTTACCGCCTAGGAGTTTCATCCTGGAAAATTTAGAGTTACAATTAAATTTCTATTGTTTCCTTCTCCATAATATTTTAAGTGCCCATCCAAGTAATTGTCTCAAGTAGTGATTTTTGTGGAAACATTACTAAGAATTAATTAATTATTTGATTGTTACAACAAATCACCTTATCAGCAATCTCCAATCATCAAATGTCGAGCACTGGTACCAAATCCTGTTCCTCACGAACACGATCACATACGAACCCACCATTAGCATTGTCCTATATGAAACCAGAATATCATAGTTTACATAATACAAGTATGTATTTGCCAAATACAACTTTTTTCACTTAGCATGTATATATTTTTATTGCATTATAAAACCATTAAGCCTTGTTTCCATGATATAAAAAATTCAATATGCTGAACAAGGCAGAAATGTATTTTATTATAATACATAAACTAAACGTAACGTTTCAACCTTCTACCAAGGTCTTCTTCAGACTCTGCACCAAGTACAAATGGTACGTTTAGTTTATGTTTTATAATAAAATAAAATAAATTTCTGCCTTGGTCAGCATATTGAGTTTTTTATTGCATCTGTAATTTTATGAACTCTGTACTTCAGTAAATATTTACTATAACATGTAATTTTAATAGCATATTTATATTTATGAATTTTATATGCATTGTTTAATTCCATTACTTCCTATTTTACATTATTTTTAGTTTCGAAATTTTGAAGTGATGCATTACAATTTGCAGATGACAGATGGCAGCCATTGCTCCGCTGCACGTGGATTAACCCCGCTTTTCCGCACCGATCTCGGAGGGTAAAGTTCACACTCCTTTTACTTCCAAGTTATCCGCTGTTTCCGTTGGTGAATTCTGTTTTGTATTTTCAGATAGTAGTAATATTCTACCATTTTTCACAGGCATTGTATTTGGAAGCCTGAGCTTGGGAGTTTATATTAATTCAATTTTCATTTTATTGTTCTAATGAATTATGGTGTTGTTGACTCCGGTTGAAATTGCTTGTGATGTGGAAGCGTTCCTGACTAGTGGAAGCTTCATCTCTATATCACAAAGGCTGTTCAGAACAAATTTCAAGAAGCGTGAAGCACCATCTCAGAAGGTGCTGTGAGACAGTTAGTGCCGACAAGAAACCTTCACCTAGGCGAGCTCCACCGTCTAGTAGTGCAGAGAACATTTAACGCCTGGCGAATACAGTCGAGCAATGTCCCAACCGTAACAGTCACTGCTGAGCGCTAGAACGACATGTGAATCACGTATCTCGTTCCCTAAACGAGGAGGCGCTGTTACTCATCGTGCAGGATTAGTGCCAATGAGAAACCTTCGTGACCATTTCACTGGTCGCTTCATTTCCAAATTCGGCGATGTCAATTGGCCATCCAGATCACCAGATGTAGCCCCAAAGTACTACTTCATGTAGGGTTACCTAACAGAAAGAGAGTTCACCACAAGACCCCAAACAACTGCTAAACTCAAGGGCAACATCTGTAAGGAGATAGAGGCCATTCCGGCCGATTTGCTGGGCCACAGTATGGGCAGTATGACTTCGAGAGCCCAATAATGTTCCCATCAAGGTGGTGCCCACCTACGTGATGTCACATTCAAACGATAACAAGTGCTGTAAACTCTTGGTTATGTATTGGATACTGTGCTTAATAAACGTGCTTGTTACATTACTAGAAATGTGTCCCATCAATTTGGACCACCCTGCATATTGTCTACTTACAGGTGGGAATCCATATTCATCTTTAGATTCTTCTTCATCTTCATCTTCATCTCCATAAACTGTTAAAATAGCAAAGATCGCGATGAACAGAAGAACATAAATCTTTTGCGGCATCATTCTGAATCCTCTTGACTGTTTGAGGCTATTCAAAAATAGTCACCTGTATTTATAGGCCTAATCTTGCAAGAAGGACACAGCGATTTGATCAAAGAAATAATTATTATGATAAAGCACTCTTTGTTCTATCCTAGGAAACGGAAGAGTTGACAATAGACAACTTCCATTGCCAGGAATCGTGGAATTATAACTTTTGTTTCCATGGTCATAAAGACACAAGAATTTACGATGCCATTATTTCAGATAGGCTGTGTTATTTCAGTAACGGAAGAGAGGCATACAATTACCATAATAAAATAATTCAATAAAACCGACTAAAGCCTATATGGCTCTTGTGTAAATCCTTACGTTCTGTTTGACCAGCAATATACTCAGATTGCAAAATGGTAATAAACTGCAAGTGAAAGTGGGATCCTTACAACTGCTCATGTGGGAATCGGATTTTGGCTCCAATGCTGGCACGAATTTGGCCGGGCAACATTATTAAAAATTAAAATCCTGTAATCTAATTTATATTAAACTAAACAAACCACGCACTACGAATGGGCAATCTATGTGGAGTATGACTCACTAATCAGGATGCCTACCATTCTGGAAAACCTGAATATCCTGGAAATGTCAAATAATTTATTTTTCCTGGAAAAGTCACGGGAATATCAGGAAAATTTACTGTTTTTCTGGAAAAATCAACATCTGGTGTAGTAGTGCTCTAAAAGTAGGTTCTTGAACAATGAAATAATGGACAAGCAACAAATTTTAAACTTTTTACATATTTATTTTATTCCTCAAATTTTACAGCTGGCGTACATATGTGACGAACCCCACCACTCAGTGGCGTGTTCACTGCAGTCAATCAACCAAAAGATTGAAATGTTAAAATTTTGCTCTGTTGGAATTAATAGAGCTGTTTTGTCAAGGCTGTATGAGCGTCACACAATTGGCAGAGGTGGGGTAGGTTTGGTGGACTTTAATGTGGTCCTCCCAGCTAGATCTGAGGGATCCGCTGACCAACGACAGGTGCAGTCCTTCATTCATATTGGGGGTAGGCGTAGAGCTGACAACTCTGCACTGTAGCACTGTAAAAACGTTATGTCAAGAAAGAGCAACATGAGGTCATGGATGTTCCCAAGGTAAAATATTCCTCAGGTAACATAGTCCCCCATTCAAATCTCCGAGTGGGGACTACTTTCAGAAGTCCCTGGACGAAGGATAGGGTGTGCAGTAGGAATAATTGTTTATTGTTTTGCTTTATTTTACTTCACTTTTTGTGCCACTTTTGGCTAATTTTCAAAGATTGGGATGAGTGATGATATGATAAAATTGATGAATGGACAAACATCCATGCCCAGGTCGGGATTCGAACCAGGTACCCCTTGCGTCGTGGCGCGATGTTCTAACCACTCCGCCACGGGGCCAGCTGCAGTAGAAATGAGGTTATTAAAATAGGCACCTGGAATGTTCTGAGCCTTTACCGTCCTGGGGCCATGTTTTCATCTCTTTTGAAGCAGAAATTACTACAGTAAGTGGATATTGATTTTTACCACATTCTAATTTGCAACTCTTGGGCTGTGTTTTGTTGATATTAGGATGAATATATATACTACTGGATTTTATTATAACTATGCATTATTTTTACTATAATTGTTAGGTTTTTATAGAATTTGTTTACATTAGTGAAAATGTGAATTCTTCCGGTCCTATCAAGCAGTCAAGTTCTGTTCAGTTTCCCTTCTCATTACTTTCAACATATGAAGTGCGTTTAGTTTTTTACACACATGAATTGACCTAATGACTTGGTCTATAAAACCTGGAAATGACAGTGAATTTCGTTCTTACAAAACTGTAGACACTCTGATTAATGTAACATTCGCACGCTTTAGTGTCCATGGTGAAACGAGGAGATGGATCAGTGATGGTTTGAGCCACATAATCGTCGTAGCCCCTAGTCCCACTGATCAGTCTTGGTGAACACATCGCATTATCAGACACCAAATTATGCCAAGGCTCAACAAACAGTTCGACAATTGCTCCCGGACGGTTGTGGTGTTTATCGGTAGGATAGTCCATCATTAAAGGCAGCGATGGTGAGAGAGTGGTTTGGTGAGTATGAAGTGATTTGCACTTTTGCCATGATCATCAGATCCGAATACGAGGGTCATACTAAAAGTAAGGAACAATATTTCTTTTTTATTATCATGTATAATTGAAAAACGATGTATATAACCTTAATCTATAGTCTTTTATTAACTTTTCCAAATAATCTTCACTTGTTGGTACACATTTTCCACACCGTTGTGGAAGATATAAATTCACACATATGGTAACCTGGTGGTGCTAGAACAGAACTGTAGGAGGAGTGTGGAAGAACTTCCCACCCTATTTTGTCAATTTCTTACGACGTGAAGCGAGCTGAGTGGGGCCGGTCATTGTCGTGCTCGAGGATGACCTTTCTTCCAGGAGGCTTATCGCCCAAAGCACAACGGAGCTTGTACAGTGGACACAACAGCAGCATTTTTGGTTTGCCCAGTTCAGGAAATCTCCCCACCCTGCTTCTGGCTGTCTTCAGTTGATGCTGCACGACCGCTACGAGGCTCATGTGATTCTCTCTCTTCATACTAACACAGAATATTGTATGTGGAGTCATATAACAGGATATGAAATGGAAACACTATTTCTGAACTATAGTGCTTTAATTACAATAACAATGAATACAATGAACCATGAAGTGAAATAGGTAGGGTTTTCTCAACACGTCATCTTCTTAGAATGATTTTCCTACAAAATATAATTACAAAAAATAGAAAAGTTGGAAATCATATCCCTTCTGTTTTTCAGTACAAAATAGAAACACCATATTTACACTAGGATTCATGTTGAATGCATATGCATATGTAATAACTCTTAGGTTATTGAATGAATGGCGTAAATTACTCTTTCCAATTTAAAGTCTTACACGAAATATTACTTGCAATTTTAACTTCATTAAAGGGGCTTTCAACACCAAATTGAAGAATCGCATGTGATACATTGTGGAATTCCACTACATAGCATACTTAGATAGACATATTATTTCAGACTTACACATATATATTTATGGTACCCTACACATAAACGTATATTAAAGGCCTTCACCGCATAACCACAATCTAAGCCATAATTCTAGTCTCAATTGGTCTCTATCGTGTAAAGTTGATTTGGAGTCAAGTTTTGGTTTCTGATACGTTAAATATTTTGCATTAATCTGAATCTCATTCATAATTATTAAACACAATTAAACGAACGAAGAACAACATACCCATAACACCATCAAATGTCTGAAAAATAAAATTCAGAGCATTATCTATTATGTCAAAATAAAATCGAGCATCAAAATAACGACGTGCAAACGAGTGACATTTTTGTGTTATCATATAACTATGTTTTTATAAAGTAGAACATTTACTTGAAATTATCTCTTTAAAATAAACTATAGGGTGTTAAATTGTTTGTGATACATTGATAATTTATTCTCTTTCATTTGTTGTTAAAATAAGTTTGAGCTGGCGAGAAAAGTGTAAATTAATAAATATTTATTTAAGAATTTAATAAATAAGATAATAAAATTATGTTTCTGTTACAAGAATGTGGCAATTTCTAATTTGTTAATTTCTCATTTGATATTACACAAATAATCAAAACCAGTCTTTATAGCATACTTTACATCATTTTTTTTCAAATTCACTTTAATTTGTTTTTAAATATCTTGGATTGAATTATAGGTTTTATAGAGTTATGGTTCATCGTTATTTGTTTTAAATTCTATTGAGGCAAAATTAATAATAAATTAAGTTATAAATCACGGTTATTCTCATTGTTTCCAGTTTTAAATTTGTTATTGTAATATTTACAATATTTTGTACCAGATCTAATTTCTATGACATGGTTGTCCATGGAAAAAAAAAATTTAAAAAATTACTTACCATCAGGTGATATTTTTGGAAACAGCTGAAAAATAAATTTGCGAACTTAAGTTGCAACTTAAACTTCTATGATAATGTAGAATTATAAGATAAAATTGACTCCAAAAGTTAGTTTAATCCTTTGACAGAATTTAATACTTAATTTTTCATAATTGCAATGTAAATTTATATATTTTAAATATACCAGTGTACATACCAAACGCATTACCTGTTTCTTAGTTTTAAATCTTCATAATCTAGTAATTATTAAATATTCAAAATTTTAACCTGGTTACCAAAATTGTATGTACAATTTAATAATCATGTCTGCATAGCGTAAACGCCTAAGAGAAAATCAACTCTATCCTTAAAAAGGTTCTAGTCAGAAAATGAGTATTCGAAGTAAGATTTTTTTCTCCCAAAAGTGACAATTGGTAAAGAGTTGGTTGGTGTTTTAAGTCCACTTTATGCACAGTAAGGCTAATCGGGACTGGACCTACAGTTTAAAGTGGGATCCGAACCACTTGTGCCTCCACCGGGTATCGAACCCGGGACCCCTTGATTACAAGGCAATGACGCTACCACTGCGCCATGGGGGAGACCCAATTGGTAAAGAGAATGTAAAAGCGAAATTGATT
This sequence comes from Lepisma saccharinum, assembly GCF_977018435.1. NCBI lineage: Eukaryota > Metazoa > Arthropoda > Insecta > Zygentoma > Lepismatidae > Lepisma > Lepisma saccharinum. Next base: position 25,334,452 of record NC_139257.1, read on the forward strand.
AATTTCACTTGCGATTTAAAATTAATAGTGATCGAAAAGAAATTATTAAGAGTGTGTTGTTGTTTCAGCCAAACATTGATTAGTAAATATTACTCACTAAGAATGCTTTCTTTATCATAGTATGGTGGGTTATGAGAATAATTATTTTGTGTCTAATGAAGATCTGGTTACTACATTATTACTACAATTTGTCATTCATACGAATTATTATTGCATAAGCAAATACTTGCATCACTATTTGTTTAAAAGTTGTTGTTTGATTTATATATTGAAGAGTGATACCGAGCGAAATCTGGAAAAGCTCTATTTATCCACCTCTACACACTGATCAAGGGCCCGATTATTCAACAACAAAGCTTCATACCGCTGAGTATGTAATCCTGGTCTCACGTCCTCTGGGGACTTTCCGTGGAGGATAGAGGCTTTAACCTGTCAATGAGAGGTCAGAGACAGGGGATCGTAAATAAAGTATAAAACGTCCCGAATAGTAAAACACGGTCTCAATCTGAAATCAGAATTCATCGAGTATGATAGGCACTTTGGCGAGGCAGTTCGAGGCGACGTATAACTTAAGGCGCGAGACGCCTCAGTAAGTTACACCACGAACCCAGGACCTTACATTGAGCATCTTCACGATCGGTTCACGGTAAGTGTGGAGAGAGCTTGGCTCTCGCATCCCTCTTCTTGACAGAGTAGGCCAATTAAGTTATAAAATGAAAACCTCTCGCTTATCGTAATTTGCTACAATCCCTTGTGACTCAATCAATCCCCAAGCTGTTCACCGAGTCACAGTTCAATATATATATATATATATATATATATATATATATATATATATATATATATATATTCAGGACTGGCATACAGCATTAGTCAGTGTGCGACATTTATCAGTACTTCAATACTATTTTATAACAATTACTAATCTTCTCTTTTTAACATCAAATACTTGGTATGCTCTAAAGTCAAGAAATTTCTGTAAATTACACATCTCATCGACGACGGCTGGAAAGGAAAAATAAATCCGTATCATTAATTATAACTCAAGAATGATTTCGATAAACAAAATAAACACTATATACAGGGTGGGCCATATTGATGGGACACATTTCAAATGCATATGTGTAGCATGTAGGAAGCAACATTTATTACCAAATATATGGAAAACATTGCCAAAGGATGGGAGTTTTGCACTGTGTTCAGTGTTTGAAGATTACATCCCTGAGATGGACACCACCTTGACGAGAACATTCTTTGACTCTAACAGTCAGATTCTGCATAGTTTTGAGCAGGGTTTCGGCTGGGATGGCCGCTATCTACCTTCGAATGTTGTCCTTCAGTTCATTGATGGTAGTGGGCCTTGTGGTGTACACCTTGTCCTTTAGGTAACCCCACAGGAAATAGTCCGGTGGAGTTAGATCCGAGGATCTGGATGGCCAATGGACATCACCGAATCCCGAGATGCGCCGTCCCGGGAAGTGTCGTCGAAGGATTATCATTGATACTACTGCTGTATGACTAGTGGCACCATCCTGCTGCAGCCACATATCCCTTAGGCCAAGCCGTGTCATTTCGGGCATGAAGAATGTTCGTAGCATCATGTTGTACCGCTCAGCGGTGACTGTGATGGTGTCATTCTGTTCGTATTAACAAATGTTCTCGTCACAGTGGTGTCCATCTCACGGATGTAATCTTCAAACACTGAACACAGTGCAAAACTCCCGTCCTTTCGCAGTGTTTTCCATATATTTGGTAATAAATGTTGCTTCCTGCATGCTCCACATATGCATTTGAAATGTGTCCCATCAATATGGCCCACCCTGTATTTAGTTCATTTTTTACAAGATGTTATTGAGTAAGTATGCCAAAGTTTGCTCTAATTGTACTATATTGTACTGAGATGGGCTATACCTCTCGCCACGAAAACAATCCAGTCAAGGTCGGAGATTCCCCCTGCCTACTCCACACCCCTGGCCCTTCAGGGTTGGCACACTTCTAAGCTGCTCGGTCGACACTTCGCGCGTTGTACGTATGTGGTTGATTTCGTTGGTTCAAATCGTTCCTAATTGGCAACACTGTAGGTGGGTGGCGTGGCCCTGATTGGACTGTTTTCTTGGCGAGAGCTTTAGTCAGGAATGAATCAGAACCACACCCTTCAATTGTATTATTTGCATTCAGTTGTGTGTGTCGCACCTAATACAGTTCCTGAGTAATTTTTTATTTAGGCATGTTAACACTTTTAGTGTCATTCGTTCATTCTAGTGTGCTAAATAGACTTTACGATGTAACGGAGGTTTCACACTGAAGTGATAAGCCATACTCGACACGTGTAACTTAAACCCTATCCGGGCAAGCTATTTTTGTAACGTGTCCGGGCACTGCATTGTTTTAAATAGATCTTGCCCTTCTAATGCGAGATTTTTATGTTTCATCGCTGTGGATACAAGCGAGTGACATGATCTTTAACCTAATCATCATTGTTATGTCCATAATTCTTGTACTCTTGTACTCTTCACCAGCATAATCGTCGTAATTGCATTTTTTGCAGCGTAGTATATGAAACATGTTAAGCCGGAAGGTAGTGTGACGAAATTGTTTTATTGCTCATTTATTTTTCATTTTTTTCTATTTTAGCGTCAATAATATTTTTATGTCATGTCTCATTAAATACTTTATTTTTATTAAACATTTGTTAATACATATTCAAGTAATTTTACAACTTTTGTTTGTACTGTGTCCGACAGACACTGCTTGCCCGTTTACGTAAGTGAAATGGAAAATATTCTTTTACGCCTGATCTTCTTTATCAAACAAAGTCAAATGTTGTGAAATTGGAAAGAAGAAAGAAACAAACAAAGTCAAAAAATATCATGTTCGCAGAAAGTCTCGTTTGGAGTATGTGACATAAGCAACAGTGTCTGATAGACACTGGTTGCCCGGTTAAGGGTTAAGAAGTTAACCAACGTTAACGTTTCGTTCCATAGAGCTGCAGAAGCTCCATTCGTTGTTAAGCTTATCGCCCATAACTATACAAATAATACGCGAAGAAACGCGGCAACAGAAACCAACAGAACTTCTGTTGTCTGCTGCTATTGAACTCAAATGGTGTAACGCCCACTACATGGAAACGCCCGGAACTGAAGCGGGAATTTCCGTGCTATAAGTCTGTAGGTTATCTTAAAGCTTGACGCACAGATCGCAACAAACCCGTTTGGCTTGAAGGTACAGATATTTTGAACATATCTGTATATTAAGTTTATTTTTTTTTATTGGGGGGGGGGTGGATCTATCAACAATTCAGAAGATCTAAAATGCAATTTTCAAGCATACTTACAGTTTGTGTTTGAAAACCAATTATGAATATCTCTACATGAAGGCTTATATATGAGTACAACTGGACTTAACTGGGAAAATGCCCTTCAAACTTACGATATCGCATGCGTTGGTTCCTCAATTGAATCTTGGCCTGGTGTCAAATTGCATGTTTGAATATCCTTTCTTAAATATTGTCTTATCATAGTCTCGATTAGCTTAACGTGGCAGAAAGGCGAAGCAAAAATGTCTGGGTTTTACGAAATTTCCAACCCATGTCGCATGAAAATTAGTGAATACACATTTGTGTCAGATGGGTCTGCTGTATTATGTTGTCAAGTACTCACCATCAATTATTTCACCTATATTCTAATTAACGATCCGTTTTTAGTCATAATTATTCATCACACATTTACAATTTATTATACTGGGTGTTTCATAAACTATTGAGGAGTTTCAAAAAAATATTGAAAGTAAAGTTTTGAAGTAACGTTAATGAAACTAGTTCAGAATGAACGAGAAATTCGGACAGTTTTCTTTTTTACACCTAGAAATGTTCAATGTGTGCATCACGGGTGACATGGCATACATCGACACGATAGTATAGATCTTCCAAACTCGAATCAACATGGGCATGTCGATAGCGTTGCCGGCCATACCCGGAAATCCTATCCTAAGCATTTCCTAACTCCCGAGAGCACTATAAATGGGGTTTAACAACCTGCCTCAGGAGGAGAAGTCAACGAGAACGCCATGGATCAAGATCGAGATCGGGTTGCGAGGGAGCGACAGTGCAGACGGGGAATCGTTTACAGGGTCGCCCAGAAGTCGTGGGACCCAAACCGGGGCCTGTCCAGAGGCGAGACGCCTCTAGCCAGCCAACGGGACCAGCGCCCAGCCGATCATTCCAGCGTCCAGGCGATCCGGAGATACGAATCTGCCCCTTTATGGTGCTAATCCTTCTCCCCTAACTTCTCCCTCTAAACAATCTATTGGAGTGCTTGCCAATATAACCTCAGTCACTTAACTATTCAATTAGTGTTTCTTTAATTTAGCTGATCTACCTCTGACTCGTTGCCCGTTGGTCAACGGGTCCTGCCCTCTAAACAGAGGGTAAAATCCGGTACGACTAAGCTTATAACGCCCTCAATTGTCTCTCCAGGGACCAGCCCTGAGACAGGAACCCTAACCCGTAACGTGGTGGAGGCGCTGGGCATCCCGGTACCCCTCGCAAGACAAGCGATCGCTGCGATGATACGATCCCTTAGGGCTGAGATATCACACGGCATCGACGAGACAAATACCTTGTCTTCGATGAAACCCCACAAAGAGAATACACACGGTGTAAGGTCCGGTGATCTTGAAGACCAAAACATTGCACAAAACACTTTGAGTGTTATGTATGGGTGATTTGAGTGTCGCCTAGCGGCAGGAATATGAACTCTCACCTTAACAGAACAAACACGTACAAACTGTTTGCGTTCCTCGATCGTTCTGGACTGGTTTCATTAACTTAAATTCAATAGTTTACTTGCAATAAATTGTTGTAACTCCTCAAATATTTATGAAACACCCGGTATGTAAATATAATACAGTGCATCCAATTCCTTGCGAGGCCGAGAGATCGGGAGAAGTGTGGCGGGCGGTGCTAACGGAGATGCCGACATTTCCGACCAGTAACGTCCCGCTTATTTTTATGGACATATCTTTAACATGCATATATTTATATTAATATTGCAAAACGAGCACTAACCTGTGTTATAGGAGTTGTTTAAAGTGATGTCCATCTACATTCACACATTCCTGGTATCGTTTGATGAAATTTTGATTCACACGCAAAAGTTTTCCGTAATTCTTCTCGGCTTACTTTGTCAAAGAGCCCTAATTCTTGCACTATAGAGACTCTGTATGGTTTTCATTTTAGTAGCTTAGTGGCTGCATGTGCTGATGATCTTGACATACAAACCTCCAGTGAAACACTGCGTAGAGGTTTATTTGGAGAGCGTTCTAACACTGCCTCAATTTCGTCAGGTTTTTCTTCGATTAGAATCCGTCGTTCAAAATTTAACGACCCAGTTTCTCGTAATGTCTGTAACCGTCTCTCTACCTGGAGGTGAAACGCCAGGGAATTTTTGTGCAAATTCTCGATTCAAATTAACCGATATGCCATCTGGTGGGACTTTCAGGAACTAGTCTATGTAGGATACGTTGTGTTGAAATCGTTTATAGCATGGGGAATATGTGAACAGTAAGGTATATTGTTCAGGTTTTTCTGTGCTCTAAATCGTTTTATGGGTGAGAACCAAAATAAAAAGTTTTCACGTGTTTCCACCCCGTGGAATCAACAAAATGAAATTTGTAAATAAATCAGGGAAAACGTAATTGAATAACAGAAGATTGGCATGGGAAATAACACTGTAATTCGGCAAGAACATTAATTACGAAGAATGCACGACTCTGCTCACTTTATATTTCGAGAGACAAATAAATATTGCCATGAAAATAAGGTTTTAAATTGTACTTTAAAAATAAAACTTTGCTCTTTTTCTAAAAGTCATGAAGCGTCTTACCCAATGAATCCATGTATTATGTATGTGTGAAATTTGGAATAGGTGCAAGTCCAGAGAAGATGAAAGTAGGTTGAGAATGAATTAATGTCACGTGTAACCAGAAAATGAAAATCAACATGCTAATGTTGCTGTTTCATTCAATAAGATGTCCTTTTTCAGTGAGGATAGCCTGGTCATGAATTCGTTAATATTATCGAGAAAGAACTGCAACGATATGTGTGCAATTTTCTCCTGCCAGCTTTTCAAGTATAGATCAATTTCAATTTCTTTATTTTCAAACAATTTCCGAGAACTCCAGTTACAACATGAGGTGCAGATGATACAGCACTGTTGTGAAGAACCAGTACGTATACATTAGTTTCGTCTGAGTTTTCCCTGTTATTTTTTCCTATTATAATTAAATACTTCGTTCTAATCACAGCTTCACCTTCGTTAGACTTCCTGGAATTCACATCGCATTCGCAATATTTAAAAATATGGCGTAATTTAAATGATTCTTCCATACTAGCCATGACAACACGCTGCTGTTTCGTACTATGCTGAATCTAAACAAAGATTTATTCTACATAGAGCGGCCATATTGGAAGCGACGCTAGCGCGTAGGTGGTAATTTTATTCGTGAATTGCCTACACACATGAGTCTGTTTTCAGGTAAGTCTCATACATAAAAAAAAAAATCTTTCTAACGTGAACTTTGAGGCTGGAATTTCAATCGCCCCACTTACACACAACACACACAGATACTGCAATTACACAAATAAGTAGCACGGCAAGTAACCAAAGATCACACTGTTTCACACGCTACGAAATTAACACGCTCTTGGTTCAAGGTCTGTTCCTCACTCCATTCGCAGCTCTGTCCAGGCCACCTGTAGTCGTCAAGCAAAGGATAACTCAAGCTCAGAGCTTCCAGATTGCAAACAATGCGCACGAAAACCATTGCCTTTTAACGCTTTAGTCTGCAACGTAATCTTGATACAGTGTTGATACATTCGAAACCTCCAAACGATTCCGAGCGAAGCAAAACGCTTTCGAAGGTAAACTTAAGCGGGACGTTACTTTTCTAAAATATCGGCATCTCCGCTAGCGCCGCCCGCTACACTTCTCCTGATCTCTCGGCCTCGCAAGGAATTGAAAGCACGGTATAAATCTTCCAAAGAATGTCATTCTACAAATTTTCTACTTAGATCGTTTAGAAAATAATGGGACTGATCGTGTGTTTCGTGCTAAGGGAAAAGGGACTGTCGTTCACGTAACTAGTGACCTTGGCCTGTTACCATGCTAGAGTCAGTTGGCGTCACAGGTCATCCAAGGTAGTGTCTAGGGATGGACGATATTGAAAATTTGATATCGCGATATATCGTCACAAACGATATGATACGATATTTTTCCGTATCGTGATATCCGAGATATATCGCAGACACCATATATATCGCCAAATATCGTGACGATATATCGTGTAGTACATATCACCTGGATCATATTATTTGATCGCTATATATCGTCTGTACTTGAATTTTATCATGGTCTTAGAGTCGTCACCCTGACTATGCACTACCAATGGTTAGGCATGAAAGTTCAAAGATCTAAGCGATCGGGAGTGATTGTGCAACTACGCGTAAAGAGAGTTACTCTTCAGGACAATTAAATAAAGCGTTAAAAAACGCGTAAAATACGTATAAAACGTTAAATACGTTACAAAAACTAGATTTACACCTAAAATTTAAAAGAAAACCTATTTTTTCCGATGGTTATTGCTATGTATGGCATTTGGCAGTGGTAGAAAACGAAAAAAGGCTTTAAAAATATTCCTTCCAAATTTGTATATGCTCATACAATGGAAATTTACGAACTGCCATATTCATTTCCACATCGTAATTGGACTATGCAAGTGTATAATACGCATGAAAAAAGGAATTTGAAGCTGTCACTAAAAACTTTGAAATCCAATCCAAATAAATTGTAGTGTATCGTTACTTTATAAATACAAGTACAAGTGTAAAAAGTATATAGCATCAAGTCTTTCAATTTTTAAAAATATATGAAAGAACAGTTTTGTTCTTAATAACATGTTAGTGACGGTGAGGGTGTGAGGTGGCTGTGTAAACAGTCTTCAGCAAATAATGATTTTGTGCTGAAATATGTAAGAACATTGAAGATTATAATGTAATATAATTAACGTCGTTTTTATATTACAAATTTGCGAGAGAAGATGAGTTTTTTACATCTGCGTACGAAACTGATTTTCAACGCGAAGTAAATTACTAATAAATTAAGCGTAATTTAAGAAAAAAACCTAACGAGTAAATTACCTTGCCAACCCTGATTGTGATGTGTGGAGATGACGCTCGAAGCCGAGCAATTTTCAAGGACAAGTGTGCGAGTGTGACTCCAGAATTAGCACTAGTTAGCATAGATGCAACTAGAACGTAAAGGGAAGCATTTGATCCCAAAAATATTCAATCGTTAAAATTTTCAAGGGTATATTTCTCACTCTTCTGAGAGATGACAAACAAAGAAGAAGTGATTTTTTATGATTTCTCAATTGTAACAGTTTGGGAAAATAGTTATGGACACTTTCTTGGGGAGGGAAGGAATAGAAAACTTTTCGATTCTGCCCCTCTTCCAAATGTTAGGCCCTAATTTACGCCGATAGGAGTGAGACCCCGAGAAGTTAACGGAAATTTTTAGACCGATTCCACTTATGGCCGAATCACAAGGAACTTGGTTCGCAGTAGGACTTTCCTAGTTGGCGCTGAACATATGAAAGTATAATAGTATTGTGACATACACTACAATGAACCCACCCCGCCACCCCCGAGGGGGGTGGGGGCAGGGGCAACCTTGAAATGTTAAAAAGGAACCCCTATTTTTTATTGCGGATTCGAATTAGTCGTCGGAAAATACGTCGGTTCTGTTCGACACATTTTGTTCCATGCGTGATAGCTAGATGGCGCCGTAGGCGCAACGTGTTGGTCTTGTCTCGCAAATGCAGTGACTGGGAAGTGTGTGAGGAGGGATATAATCATTGTGCTCACGCTCTCAGTAGTCAGTGATTGTATGGTCGGTGCAGTGTGACCGCAGTCTAACAGTCGGTGGAGTCGAACGACACATGGGGTAATCAACATCATAGATTATCTATCCGTAGATGAAAAAATTGAAATGATCCTTGTTTATGGTGAATGCAGAAGGAACATCGACGATGCTGTGACCCTTTATGCGGAACATTTTCCTGACAGGGTACGATCGCGTTCTTCGTTTGTTCGAGTTGTCAAACAGTTTCGTACCGAAGGAAGTGTGCAACCTAAAAAAAGGTTCGTGGAGCAACTGCCACTGGAGACCATAGTCCTAGCCTCCGTGGCTCATAATCACAAGACGAGTACGCGAGTAATATCATCGCAGTCAAGAATTTCTCGCAATAGTGTTTGGAGAATATTGAAACGTCATATATTTCATTTCTATCACGTGTCCATGCATCAGGAACTTCATGGCGACGATTTTCACAATCGAGTAGCGTTTTGTGAATGGGCACGCGAATAAATACTAGTCGAGCAGAATTTGTTTCATAGAGTACTTTTCTCCGACGAGTCAACCTTCACAAACCACGGCCAGGTTAATCGTCACAGTATGCATTATTGGAGTGTGGGAACCCACATTGGTTGCGTAAAGTTGAACACCAACGTCCTTGGTCGGTTAACGTGTGGTGTGGAATCATAGGCGGCAAACTGATTGGTCCCTATGTTTTTGACAGTACTTAGGACGGGTAGATACCTAAGATATCTAGATATCGAACGTTTTTGCATGAGAAAATACCGACATTGCTTGACGACGTGAACCTTGCACTGCCACAGCACATGTGACTCCAACATGCCGGTTGTCCATCACAAAATGCAATAGTAGCACGGGAGAAATTAAACCGCATATACGTACATTGGTCGTTGGATTGGTAGAGGCGGGCCGGTGCATTAGTCTGCCAGATCGCCAGACCTTACGTCGCCGGATTTATTTTTGTGGAGATACCTGAAAGAACGTGTTTATCAAGATGTGCCAAACACCCGCGCAAACATGATCGAACGAATAAGAAATGCTTGCACACACATTCATGCAGATACAGGTCTTTGTTGTGTTCAGTCATTCGAACAACGTATCAACAAATGAATTGAAGTTCGAGGACATCATGTAGAGCATTGAATGGAATAATTGCATCTAGCACCCCGATGGTGAGAGGCGAGGGGACTCACCTAAAACAAGCACCCCTATGGAGGGAGAGGAACGGACGGTACAATCTACGTATCTATCACGAATGGAATAAAATATGTCGGACGAAACCTACGTATTTTCGGACGTCGGTTTCAAATCTACTATAAGAAATAGGGGTTCCCTTTTAACATTTTAAGGATGCCCCTGCACCCCCCTTTAGGGAGGTGGGGTGGTGGGATCATTGTAGCGTAGGTGACTTGCCCCTACAATACTATTATACTACCACAATATTTCTTCCTTCGATGCATATTTCTCGCGATATTATAATTTGTCAAGTTATGTAAGACACCCTGTATAATCAAGTGAATAAGATATGTTGTCTACTTACCTCTTTATATTTATAATCATCGTCATATTCGATTTCATGATGTACTATTAGAATAACAAAGTACGTGATGAACTGAAGAGCAAAATTAAGTTGTGGCACCGTTCTGAATACTCTTGATGTGTAAAGCTCTCCAAAAATTGCCGTTTGCGTATATCGGGATAATCTTGCAAGAGGGAGACAAATATGTGTCAATGAAATAACTATTATGGTAAAACCGCCTTTTCTTCCAAATCACAGGAAAGTGAAGTGTTCACAATAGATAACTGCCATGTGTAGGAAATATAACTTTAGCTTATGTAGGTATAGAGATATAAGAATTTGCGATGTTGATATTTCAGGTCGGCTCTTTTGAGTAACGGAAGAGGGACGTTCAAAGTGACTGATAATAAAACCGACTAATTGATTTTATAGCTCATGCGCTAACCTTGACGTTCTGTTGGACCAACAATATGCTCAGATTGTAACATAGTAATAAACCTGTATGTTCAAGTGTGATCCGAACCACTAGTCATGTAAGAATCGAATGTTGGCTCCATCTGGGGGATTCTGTGGAGAATATCTCACTAATGTGTCACTCTTTAGCATCCATAGTGAATCAAGTAGGTGGATGTGTGATGATTTAAGCCACAATATTGAGGTAGTCTCTAGTCCCACTGATCGGTCTTGATGAGCACATCACCTCATCAGACACCATAGAATGCGAAGTCTCAAAAAATAGTTCAACAATTGCTCACAGACGGTTGTGTTGTGTATCAGTAGGATAGTCTTAGAATGGTTAGGTGAGTATGAAATGAGGTTGCACTTTTGCCACCACGAACATCAGGTCCGAATACGAGGATCCTACCAAAAGTAAGGAGCAGAATTTTTTTAAAGTTTAACGTGACATATAGTTGAAAAACGAAGTACATAACCTTAATTTACAGTATATTATTTACCTTTCCACGTAATATCCATCCCGCACCATAACCGTGAGACGTGGCGAAACACAGAAATGTCCGACAACAGAAGTTCTGTTGTTCCTTCTATTTAAATCAAATGGTGTAAAATATACTACAGGGAAAAGCGCTGAACATAAGCCGGAATGTCCGTGCCAGAAATCTATGGCTTTTCTTAAGGGTTTACGCCCACTGAGACGCCGGAAATGGGTCTGTTGCATTCTGTTGCCGCGCTTCCGGTGTCTCAGTGGGCGTCAAGCTTATACCGAAAATAGGGAGCTTAAGCCGGTAATGAATAACCTACAACTTGGGTTCGTCATGCAGACCACACGTCACTGGTTGAATGATCTCCCACGTCGAGTTAGTTGAGTGAGTAGGATCAGGTGACAGAGGGCGACAGTAGGTAGGTAGGCCCCTTCCCTCAATGGGCAATTAGCAAAGAGTTATAATAATCTCCCCTTCTTTGTGCATATTTTCCACACCGTTCTGGAAGGTTTAATAAACCCCAAGGGCAGAACTCCTTTCCAGCCTGGCGAAGACACTAATGTACTGAAATGGCTCCATTGTCTTATAACGTTGGCCTCGCATATGATCCTTCATAAATCGAAACAGATGGTAATTTGATGGTGCCAGATCAGGGTTGTATGAGGAGTCTGGAAGAACTTCCCACTCCAGTTTCTTCAAATGTGAAGCGAGTTGAGTGGGGACGATCAGGGTCGTGCTGATGGATCACCATTCTTTCATGAATTTCATGAATTTATCTTTCCGTAAGTGGTAGATATAATTGGATTAAATATATTGTTTACTTACAGGTTCGAATTCATATTCATCTCCATTAACTGTTAGAATAGCAAAGATCGAGATGAACAGAAAAGAACATAAATAAGTTCCGACATCATTCTGAATCCTCTTGAATGCCTGATTCTCTCTAAAAGTAGTCACCTGCATTTACAGGGATAACCTTGCAAAAAGGGCGCAACGATTTGATGAACAAAATAATAATTGTAATTAAACACACTGTGTTCCTAATCGAAGGAAACATAAGTGTTACTCCTCCCATTGGCAAGAATCGTGGAAATATAATTTTAGCGTCTGTAGTCATAGAGACATAAGAATTTACGATGCTATTATTTCATATCGGCTCTTTTATTTGAGTGACGGATGAGCAACATTTAAAGTGACTTACACAGCAAATAAGAGCGACTGTAGATGTTATAGCTCTTGTGCCAACTTCGGTGTTTTTTTAAGGCCGACATTATGCTCAGATATTAAAATGAATATAATCCTTAATGTGGGATCCGAACTGTTGCTTATGTATCGCAACTGGGAATCGGGTGTTGGCTGCATCTGGAAGGGGGACCGAATGGAGAATACGAGGTGTGGCAGAAAAGTAATGAGACTGATTTTATTTTAATCATGAATGTTATTCCTTTACAAATCAAGGATATCCACTTCAAAATAGTTCCCTTGGGCAGCTACACAGTGATGGAGGCATTGCTTCCATTGTTGTTTGCTTCAGCTGGAATACCCTTCAGCTCTTCGCTTACGCTTTTCTGTTTATTATCCAAAGTACCAAAATTGGGCCCCTTCAAGTGGTTTTCAGCCGGGGGAATAAAAATATGTCACAGGGACTGAGATCCGGCGATACGGGGTCCGAGGAACCACAGGAATGCTATTTTCTGCCAAAAAATAATTGATGGAGATTGTCGTGTGACATGAGGTATTGTCGTGGTGCAGCATCCAAGTGCTAAAATTTGATCGACGATTCAAATTTAACTCACTACTGATCATTCTGAACCTCAATCGAGACCTCCCTTTTTCCACATTGTCGTCCGTTTTTGGGACGCCACACGATGTTCGTCCTCCATTCTCGACCTTCTAGAAAAAGCTGGAGCCATCTAAACACTTGTGTCCTGGATAGGGAATGTTCTCCATAAGCCATTTGTAACTTTTTATAAGTCACACAGGAGCGTATATTCTAGGCTAGCAAGGCTATCTGCAAAGCCTGAAGTCTAGAGAATAAAATTCAAAAGAAAAATCGATCAGAAATTGTAAATATTTTAATTCATATCAGTGAGATGATGATGCCGAATCTGGAGTTGGCAACCTTACTTTTTATGAGTTGGCAACCTGATTACTGATGAGTTGGCAACCAGATTTCCTATGAGTTGGCAACCTGATTTCTTATGATTTGGCAACATGATTTCTTAGGAGTTGGCAACCTGATTTCTATACATAGCCAAGGATCACGTGACATAGTGAGATAGCCCAGTTCTTGGACTCAGTATACGCCACTGAAGTCACAGTAGCGGATTCGCTAAACTTTACACAAAATTTGATGGTAAAACCTTCCTCAAACTTTTTGAAGTCCATTTTCGTAGCGCACCTCACAAACTCAGCTTCACTTCAGGCGCCCTCAACAATCGCGTGGCAACTGTAGCAGGTTGAATCTTGTACGGAGCCAACGGCAGGAGTTAACGTAACTGTTATGTGAAGCAGAAGGCAGCAGCGTCGTCGATTCGTGCTTAGTGTTGCCAGTCTCATTACTTTTCTGCCACATCTCGTATCTCACTAATGTATAAGCTGATCATACATCCCTTTTCGACCGGGACAGTCCCGTTCCAGAAGAATGTTCCAATCGTCCCGACGATATTATTAAAAACCCACTACTTTCTCCGTTTTATAAAAGTCTATGACTTAACTTGAAAACCAAGTCTGAATATGAAACATGTCAATCAAAGAAGCTCATGGATTGTTTAAACTAATGGAAACACTACTGTGGCAAAACAGTTGGACTGCATTTCAAACACTTCATAAGAGTCAAAATGTTCCTTTCTCGTCGATAACATTCGAGAAGACAGCGGTGTGCTGTTTAAATCAGCTTGTGCCGCGGGTTTTTCTTTTGTTGATATTCTTCTGATAAATACTTCTGTCACTCCTCAACTTCAGCGTAGGACTAATGTCAAAGGTTATCAGAAGGGAAGATAAACGCTATGGAAGTCATACCGAGATTATAATAATTAATACCTTTTGACAACGAAACATCATATTTCAATTAATCTTTATCATGTATGTGACAAATAACAATAATACGTTAGTAATGACAATAATTTTATTAGATCTAACTGATATTTCAGGAAGGAGGTGAACACTAAACTGATATACTTTGGATGTCCCGTTTTTGGGTCAAAATATAATGGTCACCCTATAGTTCGCACTCTATAGTATCTATGGTGAATCGAGGAGTTGGATCAATGATGGTTTGAGCCACAAAATCATGGCAGTCAGAGACCCCAATTTAAGATAATTTTCTTTAGGAAGGGGGAGCAAGGTTTGCATAAACAATACTTCATATGTGTAAATATATATAAAATCTGCCCCTCTATGTGAACTGCCTATGGTAGCAGTCCCAGTGTCTCACTGATCTAGCTTATGAGTATATCACATCATCAGACATTTTTCAACGAGAAGAAATAACAAACACTTCAAGATTTGTACCCATACGGTGCTGGTGTGTATCATTAGGATAATGCATCCATTGGTGGCAGAATGGTTAGGTGAGTGTCGTGGGCGTCCTGGAGGGACACATATATCTGTCATTCGTTATGAAGGTTGATGAGGATCATATGAACAATCAGTTCGCCATTAATTGTTGTCGCTTTCAAAGGGAAAGTTTATTTTCCGAGAAGCCATTTGATGTTTCCTTGTCTAGTTTTAATGAGTCCACGTGCTCCAGCAAACTCCGTCGTTCACATACACGAGTAGAAGAACCTAAATGAAGTCTAGCGTGGTTTTCTTTCTCTTCGCACATCTTAACATGTTCTTGGTGTTACTCAAAGAACGAAATCCCGATTCAGGATTTTCCAAGTCAGGAACTATGGCAATTCCTAGGTAAAACAGTGCAATCTCAGGAACTGCTTTTTACTGGTTGGATATTCCAGTGAAATATCTTCCCAACTCAGAACATCCTACAAATTGCCTCGGGTGACGATGAATTGGCGTTTGAAATACTTGACAATAGGCACACCTGTGTAACGACTGACTAGGGATATAGGAAATTTGATATTGCGATTTATGGTCAAGAAAATATGCTCACACTCGATACGAAACGATATATTTTCCGTATATATCGCCAAAATATCGTGAATATATATCGCCGATACGATATACTATATCACTAAATATCGTGACGATTTATCGCCAAAATTTCGTGACGATATATTGATTGTTGATATCGTCTGGACGATATATTTTTAATATCGCGATATATATCGTGTGGACGATATATATAGTCCAATACTACTTCTAACTTAACCTAACCTACAAGCAAAAGATCTGCAAGATACTCAAAATTACAGGAAAAAAGAAATTCCCGTAAAGCATAGTACTTTCTCTCCGAATGGATATACAGGGTGTGCATAAAGTCCCGGTACCATTACAAAAGAACATTACTCGAACAGTACCTTCTTCTTCAGTTGGAAAGAATTCCAGTCAACCCCTCGTTGGTCCAAGGATGTTCGATTTCTTCTGGATAGGCATTTCCCTGTCAGGTAGATAGGCCGTTATGGACCTATTCACTGGCCACCCTTGGATTTCTTCTGGGAGTATGTCAAAAGTTTGTGTTTCAAGCACTGCTGTTCTAGATGTTGCTACTCTTCTAAGGAGAATAACTGATAGTATCCTGTTACTGGTGATATGTTGGGGCGTGTACGGGCAGAAGTGTATTACCGAACATTGAGGTGTATGGCATATAAACGTAGAGAGTTGTAGCTTATTTTGCATATCAACAGCATTGTTCTATTGCATGTAGTTTCCGAGCTATGTTTTTGTAATCGTACCGGGACTTCATGAACACCCTGTACTGTATGAACGAAGTATTTCAGGGAAACGTGCAGTAACGATAGAAACTCTCAGAAACTGACCCTTACCTCTCCTTCTTCCCTTCCGGGGCAGGTGTTCCTGAGTTGGGAACATTTCACGTGAGAATATCGGTTCCTGAATTGGGAATATTCCAAGTGAAAATATTGGTTCCTGAGTTGGGAACATTCCACGTGAAAATATCGGTTCCTGAAATGGGAACATTCCATGTGAAAATATCGGTTTCTGAATTGGGAACTTTCCTTATAGTTCCTGATATTGACGCAAACAAATACCACGATTTTCTTCGTACGTTTGCAATAATAATAATAAGCTACCCATTCAAAGAACTTATCGAAGGCAGTTCTCTATTGCTAATCTTTAACGCAAACATCCGCATAGCTTTGTGACTGGAGTACTATCACAACATAAAATTAATAGCATTGAGAGAATTGAAAAATGGGAGGTAATGCTGGGTTTCGAAAGACTATTAAAAATAAGATTAGGTATTCAATCACCATCCTGATTACCTTCCTTTCACATAAATATAGAACTTTATTCCGAATAAATGAGTATTTCCAAATGATTAATTTTGTTTTTTTTCTACTTTCGGGAGAAGACCAGGCTTTCGCTAGTCTCGTCCCGAATTAAAAAAAAATTCCGTCTTATTTTCGAGACTGGATACTTGACGAAAATGGAAATGTCTTGTAACCAACATTAGCACCTTTCCATTATACAAAATGAAGCTGATTCCAAGATGGCGGCTATCCAATCAACAGTAACATGCCAAGGATCATGAAAAGATATGACCTTGAGTACCTGCCACGGTTCACGTTACAATAAACTATTCCAATTTCCTGTTGCAATGTTGCCGTCATTTGCCTCATACACAAATGTATTTGAGTTGGACGTTTGAGTTGGACGCCCAGTATTGTATACGTGTATGTTTCAAATTAAGGAAATATGAAATTTTTGCACCTAAATGCTTTTATTGCAGTGATAAGGAATACATTTTAACGGTGAGGTGAATAATATAGAAGTGCTGCATTGAAGTGGTCCATTTTTTCATCAGATGATATTCCTTCACGGATTCACCTAAAATACAATTAGAGAAATGTTGTTATAAAAAATTCAAATTGTATCATTTTCGTTAGTCATTAGAGGCACGGAATTAACCTTACAATCAGTGTAGAATCCATTTTGCATCAATCTCAAATTACGTTTTTGCACGAAGTCTATTTACTTCTTCCAAACTCAATATCAGAGGTTTCTCGCTCAAATTTTATATAAATTGTTGATATCATAGTTGGTAAATTTTGAAAATATGTTTCAAATAATTTCAGTTTTAATAAACTTTACGTGATTTCTTAAAATAAGCTTGTTAGAAATTACGCATTAAAGAAACGCACCTTCCACGTATTTCAACTTGTGATACACAATTTTTGCATCAAATAGTCTATGCTGTCTAACATAAGAACACTTACCTTAAACTGTGTAAAGACCTGAAAAGATATTAAGTTTTCTTAGTGGAAGTAAACTACCAACATTTGGTCTCATAATTTGAATTTTCTGCCACATTTAGCCTATCCTGAAGATCGCAATGCATAGAAATAACATGAAATGTAACATTCTTTATCAGTCCCGAATCGAACCGGAATTTCCGATAGGATGGTCGCTAGTGAACAAAAATGGGAAAGTCTATCCACATTCTGAAAGAGAATCTGAAATAAGAATCCACCTATTGGCTTACGAACATGAGCTCTCTGGAACCCCAGAAAGGAAAAGAAAAGTGCAAATATTCCTTGGAAATATTACATCAATGTTCCAACTAATACTTACGCAATTTTGAGATAAAGTTTATAACATATATTTCTTCTATATGTCTTGAAGAGACTTTCGTGGTAGAGTCGCTCATTTTTGCTCGTGAATTTGAAACTCATTTTTGGATTAGAGTAGAAGTGTTTGATAACAACGTAAGATACGAAATTAAACATTAAAGTTTGTTGAACGTAAAATTTCTGTTGAGATAGGGCTGGACTTGCAGTGCAATGTCCATTCACCAGGCAGGGCAAAATTAAGCATATCAAATATACTTATATTTTGAACTTCGTAGTAAATATAATAACTTATCATATACTGAACGAAATTATGATGTTAAGAAATATGTTTCATTAAGTATTTTTAAATAATAGTTACCCGCCAGTTCCTTTTCGATCGGCTGTAACATTTAATACTGAAATTAGTTAAGTCTACGTAGCATATTTTATAATACAACTAAGTATTTAACACACAATAAAAAGCTTAGGAAATAAAGTAGAATTAATGCATTATCAGATCGACATAACTCGGACAGATTTCAGTGTATCATGTCTGGTTATGTACGTGCATTGCATGTTTTTATCATGAAAGTAAATTTTGGTGCGTTACAGCAAGTAACACGGAATAGTTGCGTTGAAATTAAACCTACATCATCCAATAAATGTTGTTGATGATCTACTGTTACACAGGGTGTTTCTCTGTTGGAGTATATGAATTATAGTGTTTCAGATATAATAATAATTTTGATTTAATTGATTCATTGGTTGATTTAGTTTGTTTTACTTCGCTTTTTTGCCACTGTTAGCTATTACGAAGATTGGAATGAGTGATGGTATGATGAATGCACACTCACAACCACCCATGCCCAGGCGGACTGCTGCCGCCGAGATATAATAATATATGTTATGGAAATTATATTTGAAACAGACATGATCGCCTGCATGGAACTTTTTAAAGTAGGGTCAAAACGAAATCAAGTTTCAGAGCTGAAGTGTTTATACTTTCTTTGAAGCAATAAGCATATAAATGACGACCACCGTGGCCACGTTACGGGTTCGAATCCCGGCCTGGGCATCAGTGTTGTCTGTTAGGATCCCTTCGTCACTCGTCCTCATTGTCGTGATTAGTCAAAAGTTGCATAAAAGCGACCTTAAATTAAAGAAAATGAAGAAGCAGATATTGCATTTAAGTGCATTCGGTAAATATTTTAAAGGCATCACATGAAATAAATTTGACAAAAAAAATCAGTGAGTGGTTTAGAGGGAGAAGAGAGAATGGGGCCACTCAGTAGTGTTTTGGCGGTGATGCCATCATTCGTAGCTTTTCCATTACCATCTACATATCGAGTTTGGTAATGCATTTCAAGATGGCGTACTTTAAACACCAAACGGGTGTAGCTTATCTACTACTGTTGCTCTTATCTTATCATTATTCTCCTTCACCTCGCTGCTTGGTTCTTGGAGCCTTTGTCCGGAAACATGGCAGTGTCCGAATTGGCAAGCACTCCGTTCCGTTCTATCCCGTCCTTTTCATTGTCGTCCAAATCTACAAGGCAGTGCTGTTGCCATGTGTCACCCTTCCCGCTCTGTGGCGCAGGCGCAGCACGGAAGCAGAAGGCAGACGACAACCAAACATCACAACCATTTCCACCTATGGGGGCTATTCGTGAGTAAAGGTAAAAAAAGGTAAAGTGCTCCCCTGTGCATAGCACCACGCCATGAAGGCGTATAAGGGGTGTGGGGGTAACGTGAGTGGGGATGATGTGATCAGCATCACGCCCCTGGCCGCCTTTACTCCACAGGGTTTCCCCCAGGTACCCAGTTTATTCGACGCTGGGTAGGCGGCGGGGCCGCTCCCATCGTTAGAAAAGTTCCCGGATTTGAATCGGCCGGGGATCGAACCCGGGACCTTTAGCATGGTACTCAGACGCTTTACCGACTGAGCCACCGCGGCCAGCCAGTGAGTAAACAAAAGATAATCGATCAGACAATTTGATTATAGGTGGCGCGGAAATAACTTTCGGTTTAGATAATTTTCCAATGTAAATAAGTGAAATACAGATCGTTACCGAGATTTTTTTCTTATAAAAGATCGGATACAAAATGGATGACTTGAAATGTTTGAGTGATACAGAGAAACAAGGAACCTAGAAAAGATTGGCATTTTCACGGATCGTTTGGATGAAAATTTACGGAAAAATAGTAGTCTTTTCCAAGACAATATTGATCTTCTACCAACAGTTTCGTGTTAAGATTTCTGCAGGTTGAAATAAAGCTGACATTAGTTATAAACATTGAAATACTTCAATTTTACAACAGTAAAATGTATGCCCTTTTATTTTTATCTCATGGCTTAGAGAGAGCGTAGTCAGAAATTTTTGTAGGGTGTAAAGGCCAGTAATAAAAGTAGAATAGTAGAAATAATAATAATTACAACTGTTATAAATGTTATACAATAAATAATTACTAAACTAATGAAATTAACATGTTGTATTCTAAATTTTTTATTACTTGATAATTATATTAGAGTGCATATCCAGTACAACAATTACAGTACTGAAATGCACAGTTATTGTTATTTTATTATTAACCTCTTCAATTGCCTTTCAAGAAAAAGACTTTAGAAGTTAGTAAAAATTTTATTATAAAGTATATATTGATTACATTAAATAATAAGATTATAATTTTTGGAATTCTGAATGATTATAAACAGTTAGTTTCAATCTTAAATATAGTAAACACATGTGCGTTAGACAATTCTGATTTTCGAACTCCATGTTATTCAATTGAAAACCGGAAGTAAAGTTTCCGCCCGCACCAAGGAAGTACAGAAATGTAAACATCCGGTGGATAGCCCACATTTACTACTCATATCAAAATTTTGTGATTTATTATTTTGCAGTTTTTCTACATACAGTTTAGCAATCAGTTCTATATCATCCATTTAGTAAACGTTGCATCTGCAAAGTGAAAGTGATAATATGGCTGCCAGGCATAGGTCTACAGCGAGATGAAGCCATAAGTGTTTGCACGGGGGACAAGAGGAGGGGAGGGAGGCAATGCCTTCCCAATCATGCACGTCCGCATGGAGGGACGAACAAGGCATTTTTCCATGGGACATATTACCCGGTAATAATGTTGGCCCCTCAAAACAAAACACCACTTGAATTTGAAATTATCATATTAATGTAAATTACTACTATTGAAATCAAATTATACGTGTGAAATATATACTTTTAGTTGACATTCGATTTGTAAGGGAGGGATGTGGCCAACCTTAGACGGAAGCCAATTCTAGGGGGCAAACATTGAGGTAAAAGGAAGCAAGGTTAATAGAATCTAAGAGTAGCAGAACAATAGGATACTCATGATGGAATTAGTTTTCAAGTCTTTCTTGCATTATTTCTTCCTGACGCCCAATAGCACCCGCAGGGTTCACAAAGGGGCAATTGTCCCCTTCGATATCAAATTTTATTTTAAAATAATACATTGCGTAATATTTTCTTGCTCGCATATTTGCTTATTTTAGTCTTGTCAAGTTCAGAACCGCAGCTAGGATAGATACGCCTGAGTAAGCCCTGCACGCCGAATGTAATTGTAAAATACAATGCCAAGGCTTTTGCCCCCTTCCTAATCAGAGGGTCTGCGTACGTCTATGGTTGAAGCGTTCTCTCTTGTCAGCAGATTGTCCAGGTCTTTTACCGCTGGCATCTGGCAGTCAGTCACCTGAGCTATATATACTGTGCGGGTGCAGCACAGGCGGGTGGCAAAAGTCTGAACTAACAGATGATGAGTCAAACACAAACGGCATATTTATGCCTTACCCAGGATCCCAAACCTTGAAAACGAGAATACTCTAAATATAACTGGTTATATTTTCACAGATAAAGAAATATGTATTCGAAAGTTACTGTTCGTCATTCAAAAATAATTCAAACAAACAAACAAAAAATATTTCGTCCCCATGTGGTTTTGCGAAAAGGGTGTACGACTGCCGTCCAGAGACATTGCTGCGATTATTGAAACCACTCAGTAACGTCTTTTATGTCTATTGATGTGGTATTTATGTCGAAAATGCAATAGAAACTCAAGATAACAAAAAACATATATAAACGATTTATCTCGTTGCTACGTACAGAATATATGTGGTAAATTTCTTAAGTGTTCATTGAAAAAGTACTCGTTTTGGTAGCGTTGTTCCTTCAGTAACCTCTTATATGCTAGGAATGAGTATAATAGTCAGGTATTTTCCAGAATCAAGAATTTTATATAGATGTACATCATACTACGGTTTCCTAACCACTAGTAAAAGTAGAGCCACTCATTCGCGGCCAGTTCTCAATGTCGAAGCACTGAGGCTTCGCAGGTGGAAAGTTTTCTTGGAATACATCGCTTCAGAGCAATGGTTCCAGTGAAGTGAGGCTTGAGAGCTGCTGAAATTTAGCAGTACCATCTCTTGTCTTTTCTTGGAAGCAAGATTTCGAGTGGTGTCTCTCTACACTTTCCAACGTATTATTTCGAAGCTTATTGCGAGAGGAAGATCCCAGCGTGAGGTCCGTGCAGCGGATTTTATGGATTTTAATGAAGATCTGTTTATATATCTTTATCTGTGGTATTATCAACTCAAAAATTGAAGCAATTTGTGATGAATTTTAAAGACAATATTAGTGTAACGTATCATTTAAGAATAACCTTTGAGAATGTGAAAGCGATGTTATACTTACATCTGTCTTTGGTTTAGTTGAAGCTGCTGCACCAATTCCAGCGATGAAAAGCATCATCAGAACAAGAGCAGAAACCAATTGCAGTTTCGCCATGATGTCTGTCGAATGTATCACGCGTTTCCAAACGTGAAGTCAGTATTTATAGGTATACTACTCCTACACGAATGACCTTGCTGTAAGTAACTTAAACACACTAGAAATTTCCTGTGTTGAAAGTCATATGGAACGGAAGCGTTCACAATAGATGACTACCGGGAACAAATGCACATTTAGCTTATATAAACGGCTATTACATAACTTAAAAATTATATAATTTCGATGCCCACACATCCTAAATATTTGCCAAAAGATTTTCACATATTAATATTAAATTTGCACACCAGCAAAATATCAAATACGTTCATAAAACCCGTGGCGCAATAGCCCGTATAGGGCAGGAGTGAAGCCCTCACTCCAACCTACCTAGGTGGAAGATTATCGAACCAGTTACGGGGTGACGTGTGGTCAGCACGACGAACACCCTTTCGTTGTAGGATTTCAAGACTGGGTCACGATACTCATTCATAGCTCTCCAATGTCCTCACGGTGGTGGGGGCTACTGGTCCCATATACAGGCCGAAATCTCTGGAGAAATGTTGTTACGCTTCCCCAGGAGACTTGAACCTGCGCTCGTCCTGTAGCCCGATTTTTCACTTCTCAACAGGGAGGCCACCTAGTGTGAAGACACCATTTTCTACAATTTTCCATCTGTTTCAATTGGGATTTGTACTCTATCCCGGGAATATGTGGGGCAAAACCGCACAAAGCGGCAGAGAAGGGGAGTAAAATGGGAAGAGCGAAACAGTACAAGAGGCTGCGACGGCTAATACCTACATTATCTTCCCCCTCTACGTAATCCCGTTCCCTCTAACGTAATCATTGGTGGAGCCGTCTTGCGTCACTACTTGTGCAGAGACTTGTCTTCGTTCCCAAGCTCCACAGATAACCGGCTCAGAGTATTATTTTTTGTTCGTGAATAGCTATAACCGGTGCTTTTTCCGAAGATACATACGTAGAGGTCATCTAGAATGAAGAATCGCAACCCCAATTCTGCTTTAGGCTTATTCGTGTGGGGATACACTTCAATCATTCCATTCAATTTGACGTTTAAGTACACTTTATGCGCAGCTGGACTAATCGAGTCTGGACCTACAGTTTATAAAGTATAACCTTTCTGGATTCCAAAAAAGGTCACGAATAATTGTATTTTTAACATATTGTATTCACTTACGTGTAAGCTCAAATAAAGTTTGGAGGGAACCGTAATTCAGATAAAACTGACGCCATGGTTTTTATTTGAAGGCCCCGGGCATAAAGCGCATACCCCTGAATGTATGGGAGAGGAGGCGGGTTTGTCAGGG
Source organism: Lepisma saccharinum (assembly GCF_977018435.1). Classification (NCBI taxonomy): domain Eukaryota; kingdom Metazoa; phylum Arthropoda; class Insecta; order Zygentoma; family Lepismatidae; genus Lepisma; species Lepisma saccharinum. The sequence continues at coordinate 25,358,655 of NC_139257.1, forward strand.
GGTTCCCTCCTTTATATACCTACAGTTTACAGTTTACAGTGGGATCCAAACCACCGTGTGCCTCCACTCTCGGCAGCCCTTGATTTGAAAGTGACAACGTTACCACTGCTCCATCGGAGAGGCTAAATTCAATATATTTGCAAATTAATATAATAGCGTAGCAACACACCTACTCGCCCCAGTCGCTCTGAAGGTTGGTAAAGAACATAGGAATAATCCCTGATAGTCATCAGCGTAGGTGGTTCCATTTCATTTAAACAAAGAAAAAGCTATTTGTTAAATGATGCGAAAGGTCCACGTCTCTCAGAACGCCATTACATTTTCCTGCTCTAATTTCCTATAACGTGGCCCCGGTGGCTCAGTCGGTAACAAGTCTGGCTACCATGCTCAGGGTCCCGCGTTCGAACCTAGGCCGGTTCAAATCCAGGAACTTTTCTAACGTTGGAAGCGGCCCCGGTGCCCATCCAGCGTCGAATGACATGGCTACCTGGGGGAAACCCTGGGGGTAAAGGCGGTCAGGAGCGTGTTGCTGATCACATCACCCCCACTCATGACCGGATCAAGAAAGTGTGAGCGTTACCCCCATACGCCCTATACGACTTACTGGCGTGGTGCTAAGCACAGCAGAGCACTTTACCTTTTACCTTTTTTTTTTACTTTCGTATAAAATCCCACTTCGCTTGACCTGAAGTTCTTCATCAACCGATTGTTTAACAGTTGCACACATTCTGAGCACAATGAGGTTCTGCGTGATGTACGTTCTGCTGGCAGCTTCTCTCGTCTTCCTGTTATGCCGAGACAACTGTAGGTCCAGTCCCGATTAGCCTTACTGTGAATAAAGTGCACTTAAAACACCAATTTTCATATATTTTTCCAAATTTACTGAAAAAGAGTAAAGTACAAAATTACGTTTGTAAACAAACAGTAAAGCATAATTTTGGACTTTTTTATTGTAAATCCTCATCCTCGGAGTTTCTAGTGAGAATTATGTGTCTGCATAGACTGACACAGTTTCTTGATGATATCGGCTTGTTAACTGGAAACCTTCAAACGGAGATTCGGTTTCAAAATTAGTCTATTATAGATTTCGAAGGAGTATTTTATTTCAAATCACATGAAACAAAGATAAGAGTGTCAGTGACAAATTCAGATTTATTTTCCTGTTGAGTGTTCAAGCTATGAAGTCTGCTCCACACACCTGCAGTTTCAAAACCATTGATATAGAGCGAGGATCTCCAAACATGCTATATCTTTGGAATGATTTTAGCCACTTGTAGACATGTAAGTAGACAATAGTCAAGTTGCATTTATTTGAAATGTCAAACCGTACGAGTTGTGATACATAAATGTTACCAAAAGAGTGAGAATCTGTTCAATGAAACCAAATGGAAATTTATCACAAACTCTAGGCGTATGAGGTTTGTGCTCTATTAATTCACTGAAAGTAACTGCACGTAGTACAGGGTGTTCAAAATGTCACGCAATAGATTTTGAAACCTAAGTAACGTTTGTACAAAGGGAGACAGAAACATGAAATTTTCACTGGATGTTAACCCTATATGGATATTTTAAAAATATATATATTAAACAAGAATATTATGTCCTACATGAAGGTTCGGTATGCGGAAAAAGTCACTAAAGTGTAAGAAAGATTTCATTCCAAGATAAAGTAATAACAAACGTGAATCATAAGCAGCTGTGCAAAATGTCGATCTGTATCAATGGTCTGTGTGAGTACTCATCGAGTTAATAGCTAGTGTAATATTCTGTCTCTATCGCTCTTTCTACAGAAGTTAAGTACGTTCAAAGACTCGGTTGCGATAATTTTTGAACACCCTGAAACTACACATAACGGTTTCACTGTTTAAGGATGTACAACTTCAAGTAAATAAAGCTTGAACGCTTCGAATGGATTTTGTATACTTAAGAGTTTAGAGTCCAGACATTTCCTAGACAGATAAATCGATATCGAATTTCATAACTGAATTGAATGAAATTCTAGTAGCTCAGTAGCATGGGGAAGAGCTCAACTATTCTTACTAAATGTTACACTATCAATGTTAGTTTGTATCTTCCATTAGTACATTATTAATGTTAGTTTCTATATTGTATTAGATGTTTAGTTATTCTTGCTCTGAACTAACGTTACTTATTTTTCTATATTTGCAGGGCGCGCCTCAGTCTAAACCTACGTCAATAAGTGAGTTCAATAGCAAATTTTCAAGGACAATTTCTATCGTAGATTTAGGAAGAAACACAACGCCTTTCAGGCAAGAATGTATTTCAGTATCTCTTGTGTCACCTTTGTATTGCTGCTGACTGTACACTTATATGTATTCATATATTCAATATTTAATATCGGTGTCTGGATAATGCATTAATGTCCTATCATATGAGTTCACTGAATCGCTTCTGTCTGAGCTGAATGCGCAAAAATCTTTTTACTCCAGTCATGTAAGAAGCTATGTTCATGAAGTTGCTAATGGGATTTACTCCCGTTTCACCGAATCTCATTTCGCCGATTCCCGTTTCACCGAATAACCTGACACAAATATCTCACATGAGGAAAATTTTCGTCAAGAACGGAAATTTCCGGGAATACCGGATATGGATCGGATAATTGAAGCATTCCACCCATAAACGGAGTATGGCACTTTTTTGAATGTGCTGAGTTACCAGTGCAATCATGCTTCGGCCCTGCGGCTATAGTCTCCAAGCTGGCCAATCATAAGTTCGGATGTTGCCTAAAAATTGATACTATGTTTGCCTAAGCGTTTATGTTTATTTCTACTATAGGGCAGTAACATACAACAGGTTGTATCCGTTGTTCTCGCATTCACTGAAATATGCAATAGAGCATTATTCGGTTCAATGCTTCAATTATGTAACTAATTGCTTTATTTCTCTAAACATTTTCAGATCAAATCAGTTAAATACTGGCATTTTGTATCGCCAAGTAAAAACTGGCACTTTCAGGTAAACATTCTATGAAAAATGGTTTGCTGAAATCCATCAGATACAATACCGTTGGCTCTTTTTATTTCGAACTCCAACGGGACACGACGAAAAGATCAGAAATTTCCAAATTTCGAATTTAAAAACTTATCATTAAAGATAATTTCAAAGGAAATATACCCCGGAAGTATCCTCTCATAAACAGCCTCTTGTATTCACTAGGTCACTAACTCACCGGTCTCTGGGAGCTATGTTCGAATTGAAGGGTGGAAGACAAGGGATTTCCCCCTTCTACATTTTCATCCGCGGCTCTACATTTAAAATTTCCTTTCCAACCAGGAAAAGAAAATTTCCCCCTCTAATTGTGTACTCTATTATAATTTGGGATGGCATGACCATCATTCACTGCTTGCGTCATATACTCGAGATGAATATTTACGATTTGCAAAAAAAAAAAAAACTCAGGCATGGCATTTTAAATCTCTCACGGATTACGTAATGACTTATCTTAGGCAAGGATCATTATTTGCATGATATATCATCAACCTGTGACAACAGTAAAGAAGAATAATTTTTTCCTGATAAAATACCGGCCATTTCTAACATGAATATTTTGGATTTTTCAAACAATTTTTTTTTATTATTTCCAACTTTGGCTGACCTATTTCAGTTGAAGTTTCAGATGTGGGTTTTCAGATTCGTACTTGCCAAATTAAGCAAAAGGGAAAAAATCGGAAGAAGCACAACAAAAGAAACGTGCTAAACAACTGACCTCCCTCCCAAAAGCATTTTACGAATATATTTCAACTCTACTTACAGGGACGACTTTCCTGTGACAAGATTTTCTGAAATGTTGCATCATTCATACAACAAAATCTGTTGCGGCAATTGGATGCCAAACCTGGGGAAATGGAAGGGGAGGAGGACAGTTTACTCTCTCTTTGTAGTCAAGGCTTAGCATTAAGAGCTTTTAGTGCCTTTTCAAAAGAGGGACAACTACCCAAGCATGACACCCATGTTGCCGCCACTGATCTATGGTCCCTCTGCATTTTCTTCATTTGGAAGAATGCCTGGGTGGAAGAGGGGTATATGGGCGTTCAAGTGTGGTACTGATGTTATCTTTACCACTATAGCCGAAATCGGGAATGTAGGAAGCATTAACTCTAAATACTCGTGTGCTATCATGTTAGATTGCAATGTGCAGAGAGGAGTCTGACATAATCAAATTTCATTTTAATATGGAAGCGAAAGTTTTATTAAACATATCTCATTCAATTCCTACATGTGAAATCTATATTATAAGAAGCGGAAATCTTATTGACGAAAATGTTTCCTTATAGCCATAGTTGAAATTATTCTTGTAGAAAACATTTAAATTGAAAATTATCAAATTTCAATGCACAATCTACTAAATCAACTCAAGGTAAATTCTTGAATTTATCTATTATTTCTTGACAGAATGGCAGAAGATTCCACTTCCTGTACTTCGTCGTAGCCTCCTACAATGGAAGTTACGGTGCAGGGCTATTGCCAAGACACACGGTGATCACATTGAGGCCAACCGATGGTCATCCCGTGGATTTTCATAAGGTAAGTGCTAGTCCAAAATCGGACACATATACGCGGATCGACCTTCTGTATTTATGAGTACGAAATCAATAACCAGCTCTCCCAATGAAGCATTGTTGAATACTTTGCAGTTTCATTTCTGTTGGCACTGCTACAACATTTAATATGATATCCAGGTGTTCAGTATATTCTCTCGCTGATTGTTGCTCTATCTTGCCAAAGAACGTAGGCAATTGAGATAATTCACATAATTTTAAACGACCACTTCTTGCATTTCCTTCTCCATTGCATGTATTTCTACTTATAGGATGATCACTTCTACCTCTCGAACTAAACGGTCGATTATAGCAAATATGATTTGCTCCGTTTAAACCTGTGTTACAACAGTTATCCAATCTCGAACCATTTACAGAAGAATGAGGATCATCGTGATTGTTAGAAACTGAACAAGGTACTCTTGTATCACGATAGATATAACTAACACAATCATTTTTGGGTTAGGTTCCGATATTTGTGGGTTAAAATCACACTACATACAAGCAGAATTAAAGCTTTGATTCAGATGACAATGTGGGTTATTATGTACATTACTAACATTGTCGTTTTTCGTAGTAAACACAGAACTAGAAGTAGGATGTGCATTTGTACCATACAGTTGATAGCAAGCATCAATGTAGTTATATTTCTCAGCACCTAACTCTCGTTTTTGGAATGGACCTTCTGCGTCGTCACTTCGGAATTTCTTTACGGAAGTTTCTTCAGAGCTAGATCTTACAGATATATTATTCTTGTGCTTCCAACGGACATGTTTACGAGCACGACTGTTAGTAACATTCTTCTTACCGGAAACTGTACTAGAAGAATCATCTGATACATCACTAGATGAAGTACTGAGTACATCATCGCACTGGATTCTTCCATTCCGACATGTACTAGGTTCTGTATTATCTACAACAATTGATTTTGTACTACTATTTTTATTTGTAACAACAGAATTACGAGCAGAGGAATTATGTGAAAGGGCTACGCTACCTTCATCATTATCGTTAGAATTAACTTTGACTGTCAAATCCTTGCCATCAGCTTGATGTTTTTTGATACGTATTTTAGTAGTATAATTGGTGCTATAACCAGGACAAAAATTGTACAAAAGAGGAGGTTATTTGATTAAACAGCCCGATTTGCCAAACTATGCCAAGATGCTCTTATTCCCCATTTCTTCAAGTGTGATGTGCTCTCAATCCCAAGAACCCTGAATCCTAGTGTATAAATGAAGAACCCTCAATAGACAGATTTGCCTACACTTAAAACAATGTCAAGATGCCCATATGCCCCAATCGGCCATGTGTGTACATATTTAAATCTAAAGAATTTTGAGCCCTAGTTTACAAATGAAGAAGCCTCAACAGACAGATTTGGCCAAGTGTGCAAAGGCTGAATCTCTCAGTTTGTTGTCCATAAACTTGTCAAAAATATGCCCCCCTTGATATTGTTTTGACTATACTTAAAACTAGGGCAAAAATGCTTATATTCTCATCCTCTACAACTTACAGATCAATACAATAGGACAAGGGCAGGCAAGCAAATTGGTTTCATGTTTTTTCTAATCTTTGATCAGTTTCATGTCCCGGCCAGCAATAAATTATGCACGCCTGGGAGATTTTATATGCTTGCATGCATGAGATAAAATATACACTGTGCCCTTTCAGGGAAAATTCCCCATACATGCCATCATGTTATTGACTCCAAGGGAAATTCTTAGTAAAAAGAATATTGGCCTCTTGCATGTTGTCATATATGCCTGAATTGGATTCAGGTTTTGCCTTGTTCTGATAATATATACCCGAGTGAGACTTATAGAATATTCATTGCACAGTTCAAAGTCCAACTTTGAATTGTATTTAGCTGATATAGAGGTCATAACTCCTGGGTTCTGATACTCAATAAAATGTGGACATAGTCCCATGGTTTATTGCCTTGTAAACAAGAGCTCTGGGTTTGAGTCCTGGTAAAATGTCAGGCCTCCCCTGATGGCAAAGTGTTAATATTGTTGCCTTGTAAACAAGAGCTCTGGGTTTGAGTCCTGGTAAAATGTGAGGCCTCCCCTGATAGCAAAGTGTTAATATTGTTGCCTTGTAAACAAGAGCTCTGGGTTTGAGTCCTGATAAAATGTGTAAGATTGAAATACATGTGGCAAAATAATATCTCCACACGTGAGATTTTGAGAATATTCACTGCTAGTTGATAAACAACTGATAGCTCCCAGATCTGAAACCTGGTAAAGTGTGTTATACAACAGCATAATAGGAGAAAATTATTTTATATTGGGGATCACCAGAGCCTAGTTATTGCTGTTGTCTGGGTATAAAAGCATCAGCTCAGCCACTAACTGCTGTTATAATTGTTTTGGCATATTATCCATAGTTCTGTTTTTTGGACCAAGAAATTTTATATAAACAAACAACAAAAATGCCAAATCAAAAATATTGCAATCAGTGTAATAAAAATATATCTAGTTCTAATTGGTCTAGGCACCTTCATATTTGTGACCCTAAGAAATGCAGAAAGGCCACAAAAATGTGTCCAAGATGCCATAAAATATTAAGCAAGGCATATTACGAAAGGCATAAGTGTACTTGTTATGTACAGTCATCAATATTGCCCCCACAACCATCTACATATGGTCTGAAAAGGAAGCATGAAACACTTGTTAATGCTGGACCAGCAAAGCAGCCACGCTTTGCACCACCTATCCATAGCAGTTTTAATGGCCAACTTAGGGATCACCGGTTTGTATCAGAGCCAAAATGTGACATTAAGAATTTTTTGAACAGTATAAATCCAGATGTGCAGGCAATTCTAAATGCACAAAATGGCTCTTATAAGCTGTCCCTCAAATTGTTTACACAATATAAGAAGCCAAATGGCACAAAATTTACACAGCCCCACATAACAGAAACTGTACCGGTATATTCAAATGCAAATTCAGACAAAATAGTAAGCAGTTTGATAGATCAATTGAATATTAAACACTCTGAATTTGCTGGAAAAGAGTCTGGATGGAACCTATGCAGATCTCCACACAAGCTCTATGTTAATATTTCTGAATTCAGCCCATTACAAGGATCTACATATTTGCCATTACCTGCCAATATTAAAAACAAACAAGCCGTGGTTAATATAAAAAATAATGATGAGAAATCCTTTTTGTGGTGTATTTTAGCTGCTTTGTATCCAGTTTCAAGGCATCCTGAGCGAATAAGTTATTATAAACAACATGAAAATGATTTTGATGAAGCAATGGAGGATTTAGAATATCCAATGTCTGTTCAGAATATTGATAAATTTGAAAAAAAGGCCAGGAATATCAGTGGTAAACAATTATCTATTAATGTTTTTATTTGTTCTACTGGCCGTGGCAATTGCTTGATAGCAATTGCTCAGAATCAGTACATTTGATGATGATTCTGCTGTTCCGATTGATCTGCTCTTAATTGAAGGGGATGATACACACCATTATACTCTGATACAAAATCTTGAAGCTTTAGTCAGAACACAACTAGACAAATTTAATAGAACATTTAAGTTGTGCCGAAGATGTTTAACTGTATTTGATGGTCAAAAAATGGTAAACGAGGTTCGTGAAAAAAATGCAGAAATTGCTAAAAACAAGTTAATTGAGCATCTGAAATACTGTGGCAACCATAAACCTGTTCATATGGTGAAGCCTAATCCAAGTGAAAATGCCAAATTCAAAAAATTTGAAGCCTTGTTGGAACACCCAGCATATATAGTCTGTGATTTTGAATCAAATCTCAAACCTCTTGCATTCTGTAGCCCAGATCCTGAGGAATCTTCAATTACACCATACCAGTTACATGAACCTTCTAGTTTTTATTATGTTGTTGTACAGGATGGTGTTGTTAGTAAAGAATATTTATACATGGGACCAGATGCCATCAAAGAATTTGCACATAGAATAGAAAATGAGTGCCATGACATAGCATCTAATATCTTATTAAAATCAAAACCCATGTTGCCTTTAACAGAGAAACAGATTAAAGATTTCAACAATGCAGAAAAATGCACGGTATGTGACTCTGAATTTTCAGATACAAATATCAAGGTACATAACCATTCTCAAAGAGATGGTAAATTCTTAATGGCCCTGTGTAATAGCTGTAATATTAAGATCCAGAGACCAAAATTTGTCCCCATATTTTGCCATGGTGCATCCAATTATGATTTTCATCATTTGATCAGGTACGAGGGGTTTGACAAGCAGAATTTAAATATTTTAGCTGAAAATAATGAGAAATATATTGCCATTAGCAAAATAATTAAAGTTAATGGTGTTCCTATTCACTTAAAATTTCTTGATTCATACAGAATTCTGTCTGCTAGCCTGGCTACACTGGCCACTCAATTATCTGATGATCAATTCAAAATCACATGTGCTTTGTTTCCAAATCAGGACCTGAAATTAATTAGGCGGAAGGGTGTATATCCAAATGATTATGTTACAGATTTTTCTAAATTTGATGAGTGTTCTTTGCCACCACAACAAGAGTTTTACAGCAAAATCAGAGCATCTGGAATCACTGATGATGATTATCACCATGCCCAGTTGATGTGGAACAATTTAAAATGCCAGACATTTGGTGATTATCACAAGGCATATTTAAAACTTGATGTGACCCTTTTAGCTGATATACTTCAGGCATTTAGAAAATCTTCCATGCAAAATTATAAGCTGGATCCAATGTATTTTTACAGTGCTCCGGGCCTAGCATGGTCTGCAATGTTTTTGAACACTAAAATGCAATTGGATCTGATCCAGGATCAAGATATGTATCTGTTTATGAAACAATGTATAAGAGGAGGCATGGTGCAATGTTCTCAGAGATATGCCAGAGCAAATAACAAATATATTCCTGATTATGATCCAGCACTGCCATCAAATTATATACTGTATGTAGATGCCAATAGCCTCTATGGTTATGCTATGATGAAAAAACTGCCATATGCAGGGCTTGAGTGGGTTGAAGATTTCAATATTGAAGATCTTAAGGATTTTGATGACAGTAACTATGGCCTGTTCTTAGAGGTTGATCTGACAATTCCTGATGATTTACACAACACATTTTCTGATCTGCCCCCAATTCCTGAGGTTGAGTGCTCACCTGGCTCTAAACAAAAGAAATTGATGATGACTCTAGAGCCAAAACAGGGTTATGTCTTATATTACAAAAACCTCCAGTTCCTAATAAATCATGGTGTCCAAGTGACCAAAGTTGGAAAAGTTTTGAGGTTCAGGCACTCAAGATGGTTGAAACCATATATTGATACAAACACAGAGCTTCGAACATCTGCAATGAGCCAATTTGATAAGACCTTGTTTAAATTGATGGTCAATTCTGTGTATGGCAAAACAATAGAAAATGTCAGAAAATATACTGATGTTAAATTAATTACTGACCCCAGCCGGAGCAAAAAATTGATAGCAAACCCAACTTCAATTACAGAAGAATTTATGATGAAAATATGGCACTTTTCAACATGAAAAAACAAAGATTAAGTTTGATAAGCCTATTTATGTAGGGGCTGTGATATTGGAATTGGCCAAATTACACATGTTAAAATTGTTTTATAATGTGTTGAAGCCTTTTTATAAGGATCGTGTAAAACTGATGTACATGGACACAGATAGTTTTGTTCTTGATATTCAAACAGAAGATGTTTATCAAGATATAGCACAGCCTGAATTGTTTAAATATTTTGATACCACTGAACATTCAAAAATTAAACACCACAACAAAAAGGTGCCTGGCAAGTTAAAATATGAGACACTTGGTGATGTTATTGTGGCATTTGCTGGGTTAAGGGCCAAGATGTACAGTTTTGAAACATGTAGTGGCGCTGTTGCCAAAAAGGCCAAGGGCATTGGCAGAGTGACTGTAGACAAAGAGCTTGAATTTGAAGATTACAAAAATTGCCTCAAATCATGTAGCACAATCAGAACATCAGAATCCAGAATTCAGAGTGTGGATCACTTGTTGACTACAAATATTGTAAGAAAAGTGGCTCTGGATCCACATGATGATAAGAGATGCATTTTATCATGTGGCTTACATACTCTACCATGGGGTCATTGTGATTTGAAAAGTGGTAATCAATGCCCAATTACAGAGCATGATTTGAAATAAATAAACATGCCTATGAACTTATTTGGGTTCAAAAAACAGGCTATTATGGACCTGCCAACACCACAACCCTCTTCTGATATGATATCTAAACTAAGTGCTTTGTTAATTATTCATCTGAACAGCATACTTACAGATGTTGATGATGAAACAGGTAAAACATTGTACATATTTAACAATAATTTAAATCATTACCAATTACCTGTAGGTGGTCAATTGCAATTTATTACAACCCCTGAGGGTAATGTCAAGATTTCAGTAGGGAGAAATATTTATAGAATTAAGCACTCAAACATGATTTCTGGCACTGTTTATACTGTTTCTGCTGGTGACTGCTTATATATTGAGGTCCCGGGATCCTATGACAAGCTTATACCTTTTTTTATAGAATTAAGAATTAGATATTCAATAATAAATAACCACTAAATCAAAATGCCTAATGATATATTTGGCCATACAAGGCATGAAGATCACAGTGATGAGATTCTGATGCTTGATGTCAGAGTCAAGATATTAAGAAGTGATTTGCAAGCTTTACAAACCACACTGAATGCCAGTCTTCAACTAGAAATTACAAATTTGCAATCACAATGCATGGACCCTCTTCTTAAAATTCATTCTGAACTCAAATTGCTGCTTCAAAAATATACTGACTTGGCCACATTGGATAATTTTCAAAGTTTAGAAGAAGCTGTAGCAGCTCTTCAAGCCAAATTTAAGACCCAGGCCACCAACTCTGAGCAATTGAAACAGCAATTGGAAGAGCAGATAAATAATGGCCAGACACAGCTCCAAACAATTGTCAAAAGCATAAAATCACAAGAAGATTTTGATCTAGTGATTTCCACTCTAAAGGAACAGATTCAATCACTCCAGATACCTAATCTGGACCCCTTGAACAATGCCATAGCCGAGGTTAAAGAAAAAATTGAGACACTTGAAAATTTTATGAACAACTTGCCATCTTCTGATGCTTTGAGTGCAATAACTCGGAGTGTTGCCAACATTAAGCTGCAACTTGAAACATATGAAGATTTTGGAAAAATTCAAAGTACCATAACCCATCTTGAGGGTACAATAGCAGCAGTGCAAAGTGATTTGACAAATGTACAAGAATCTCTAGAATCCCGCCTGCCTGGTATTGTAGACACACTTGTCAGTGTCCAGCAACAGATCACAAAGCTTGAAAACCTCAACACGGAATCTGAGCTATCTCATTTTCATCACTTGATCGATGATATCCAAACAAAACTTGAAATTTTACAACAATCAACACCCACCCAGGCAGATATAGCCCTGCTCCAAAATGCTATGCAAAATGTGGCTGATGCTTCTGAATTAAATAATGTGAAATTGGCACTTGAATCTTTGCAAAATACTGTAACAAATCTGCCTACATCACAGGAACTTAAAAATATTAAGAGAGCTGTGAATCGCATATTGAAATCAGAAGATATCAAGAATATCCAGACAGAGATCAAACAACTTACTCCGACAGTGGCCACTCTACCAACTAATCAACATATTAATGAACTGCATGCCCTGTTTGAGGATATCAGAAGACAGGTCCATGATCTTACTGCTCAAAATTCAAAATTGGCAGTTATTGAAAATTTGCAACAAATTGTAGCTAATATCAAGCAACAGCTAGGGACCATGGAATCCAATCAAGCAAATGCTCTGTCTGTTTTTGCCACCTAGCTACAAGAGATTGTGCAACAATACAAGAAACTTGTTGTGGACATAAAAATCCAGCCAGGCTATGATGATGTTGTTAGGACCATCAATGAGCACCTTGAATCTGTAACAAGCAGATTGCTTACAGCAGAAAAAGAAATTTTCAAAATTTGCCTGGGCTGTGCCACTCAAATCCAAGACTGGAGCATGTGTTACAGAAGCCTGCAGGACAATCATCAATCAGAGTGGAAGATCACCGCGCTATTTGCAAACAGATAATGGCAAAGAATTTTATAATTCTGTGTTCCAACAATTTATTAAAAGCCAGTCAATAAAACATTACTCGAGTTACAGTGATCTCAAAGCCTCAATTGTAGAGAGATTCAACAAAACCCTAAAAAATCTTATGTATAAACAATTTACACTTCAAGGTAATTATAAATGGCTTAATATTCTTCCAGAACTTCTACATAAATATAACAACTCGGTCCATTCCACAATCAACATGAAACCCTCTGAAGTAACTTCATCTGATGAGCAAAAATTGATCAGGACTGTTTATTATCCTAGATACCAGCCAACAACAAGAAAAGCCAAATACAAGGTGGGTGATCAAGTAAGAATCAGCAAATATAAGCACTTATTCAAAAGAGGCTTTACAAGAAACTGGAGCACTGAATTATTTACAGTGGTTCAAATGAAACCTGGGACCCTTAACACATATATAATTAAAGACCACCGAGGAGAAATTCTCAAAGGCCGGTTCTATGAAGAAGAACTCAACAAAACTAAACAGCCTGACACATATCTCATAGAAAAAATCATCCGCAGAAAAGGCAACAAGTTACTTGTCAAATGGCTAGGACTCCCAGAACACAGCTGGATCGATGCAGACAAAGTGATACTATGAACACCTGGGATGTTATAAAGAGGCTGCCAGAACCTGAACAGCAGATTAAGAGAAATGGCAAGTTGCTGCCTGATAATATTAGATGTCTTATTGTTGGGCCATCAGCTTGTGGTAAAACTACACTAATGATTGATAATTTTCTATTGGCACCCAACTGGTTAGACTGGAAACACAGGCACTTGTATGTCTTCTCTAAGAGCTTGGAACAATTATAATATCAGCAGTTGATGAAGCTATATGATGGATTGGATATTGCCACTTTTGAATCAGATGTTAAGCCACTTCATGAATGTCTCGATAATTCTGTTGTTGTGTTTGATGACATTATACTGGATAATCAAAACAAGGTTAGAAATTTCTTTACACAGGGCCGACACAAAAACATTGATTGCTTCTACCTGGCACAGACTTTTTCTAAAATACCGAAGCAACTGATCCGAGACAACAGCAATTTTATATGTGTGTTTCATCAAGATCATACCAACCTCAAACACATACATGATGAATATGTAGGTGGGGACTTGAGCTACAATAATTTTTCTAAGATTTGCAGTAGGTGCTGGAACCAGGACAGCTATGGGTTTGTCACAATTGATATGATAAGAAAACCTAATAGTGGCAAATACAGAAATAAAATAAACAATTTTCTAGACATTGAAACATATATAAATAACCATGAAAAGGCCAATTATTGATGATCTTAAATTAAGAGATTATCTTGTAAAAAGATTTAAGGGATGGAAATCACAGAACCGAGGAATTTATGAACAACACAAACAAACAGAACAGCCTATTATTGATGCTATTATTGAATTAGGTAAAAATATTAAAACTGTTACAAAGCAAAATCAAAATTTGATCACAGAGCTTGTACCTGTAGCTGCAAGGAACATATTAGATTATCCAATCACCCCACTTTCCAGTATTCATACACCTAGTCCTGTTGCTCCTCGAAGAATTGAAGCTAGTCAGGATCCTATTGAATTGGGTCTTCTTGCTCAAAAATATTTAAGCACACCTAAAGACAACAAAGATGAGGTTTTTGGCTTACATGCCGACACAGAGCGTGATGGTAGCATCATACATAGAATTGGCAATTTCAGAGTAACATTTATGGGAGATGATATAATTGTATATTCAGAATCTCATCTTGGAGAAAAATGTGGTTTTGTTAAGTACCCTGGCACACCTGGATTGTGGGAACTGATGACTAGGAAAAGGCCTGGCAGCTATACAGATCAAGATTATGAGCATTACAAAGAAATATTAATAAAATCAGATGCTCTATACCAGAACAATGATCCCACACAAAAAAGAGTCAAGTCTAGCAGTGGAGCAAAATACAACAATTTAATCAAGCCCATATGGTCACAGATCAAGACAGGCAGTGGAATCAAACAATACAACACCCTGCCTAAAGAATTTGTGTGGGTTGATGATGTCAGGAAACTTGTAGATAGGTTATTGGTGATAGCTGGGGAGGAAAATGCTGGCAACCACAATTTTTACAATGAAAAGGTTGGAATTATGGACATGATAAGCACAAAATTGTCTAATTTTATAGTGAATGACACTAAGCGGATTGGATATCTTATAAAAATTATTAATACTCTACCACCTAAATTTTGGAATATTTCTGAGGGTCGGGGGTTGGTTAATGACATCATAAACAAGCTGCCATTTGAACTACACATTCCAGGCTATCAGTATCGTGGTCCCGGTACAAAATTGGAGCATAGATTAAACAGAGGTGATCCTGGTGTTAATCCCCTAGATGCTGCTTGCAGAGACCATGACATAGCATACAACACACATACTGATCTTGACAAGAGACATGTTGCAGACAAGAAATTAGAAGAGGCTGCATTTGGTAGATTTGTAAGCAAAGATGCTTTTTTAAGTGAAAGAATAGCAGCATTGGGAACCACCATAGCTATGAACACCAAACAAAAACTGGGGTGGGGGCTGTGAATATGTATATAATAAACCTACAATGAAGGCCAAGGGTGTTATGTATCAAATACCTTATGCAGGTCTTAAATCTCTTAAAACTATTGATAGTCTTTTCACCAAAAAGCAGCGCAAGAAAAAAGCTCTTGTATTGCCAAGGGCCATGGTATGAAATTGTTGCTTAGTACCCCCCAATTAAAGAAATTACAGCAATCCAGGAAAAAATCACATGTGGGTGGATTTATATTTACTATCCCGGCCATCTTAGCAGCACTTGGGGCTGTTGGGAGCTTGGCTGGGGGATCAGCTGCCATAGCAAAAACAGTAATGGATGCCAAGAAAAATAGGGCAGAATTAGATGAATTGAAGCGCCATAACCTGGCCATGGAGAAACAAGGCAAAGGTGTTAAGAGAGCCATGAATAAGTTTAAAAAAAACAAGAGCCGCTTACAAACCAAGATATTGAAGCTTTAATCAAGCCACTGGGCATCAAAAATTTTAGAGGTGTGTACATGTCTGATTCTTTACCAGAACAACCACTCAACAAAGAGTGTGGCATTGTTAATTTGGATAAATACAAAAATCAGGGCACTCACTGGATTTGTTATCTTAAATATTTAAAAGATGAGGCATTTGTGTTTGATTCATTTGGAGGTGTTCCACCTGAAAATTTAGTAAAATATCTAAAATCAGCTAATCTTTATTACAATAATGCCCGTGTTCAAAACTTCAAAGATGTTAATTGTGGACATTTGTGTTTATCTGTTCTTAGATATATGTCTCAAATAAATAAACCATCAATTGAAAATTTTCAAAAGGCCCTGTGGTATTTAAAACATCATGGGGGTATTCCATCTCACCAGCCAAAATTCAATATTGAAACTCAAATTACATGATGATATAGTGTATCCCAAAACAATAGCTCTCAGAGCATTTTATGGCATGTACTTGATCCCTAATATTACACACCACAACAACAAAATTGCAGTAGGGGATCAAAAAATTGTCATCACTCCAGGGCAATATAATCTGTCCACTTTAAATGCTCAATTACCCAGAGGTATAGTCTTAACTCAAAATTCTGTCACTCACAGAGTAGAGATTGTATCTGCTACAGAAACAGTGGATCTGGGTACTATAGGAGAGCTGTTAGGCTTTGAGAACAACACAAAACTTGAACCAGCCATCAAACACACTGCTATTAATATACCTAAATTCTTAGCCATAGAGACTCTGAATATTCACTGTAATGTGGCCGAGGGTATGATCACCAAATCAAATGGCATAGGCACTCACAAACAAACTGGCATTATTGCAACATTGAAACCTAACTCTGAATTTATGGAGCCCATCATCTACACTCCATCCCCAACATTATATTTTCCTGTGTGCCATAATAGAATAGATTATATTGAATTGATGGTCACTAATGAAAAAGAAGAATTATTTGATTTTGCTGGAGCCACAAAAACTGCAATCATAGAGATTAATATTTAAATAAAAATACATGCAAAAAAAAATGGAAAATATTGAGAGTTATGAGCTACAATCATTCCCCCCAAACAGGAGGACATTTGCAAATTTAAATCAACCCAACACAGAGATTGAGGTTGATCTTGATGTAGGGGATGGCTTTATACATCCCCACAGAGCAGATCTGTGCATGAAATTTGATGTAAAGCTCGATGGTACAGATTATCCGGCAAATTCAAATATAAGATTGGTGGATAATTTTGTGCCGCATCTGTTCTCTGAAATTGAGATCAGAAAGCATGGTGTTGTTATAAACAGAGTAGATTACCCCGGCATTACCTCCACAGCTTTGGCCACACTAAAATTATCCAAAACCGAGGCTTCTTACTACAAAATAGGTGGATTTGAGGCTGGTGATAAAATTATATCTAAGAGCCACACAGTGCTGTTCCCAATGCGCCTGTTGCCAGAATTCTTCTCAGATTACAAAGATATTATGTGGAAGGGTGGTTTAAGAATCACATTTAGAAGAGCTGCCAATGATAATAATGCTTTGATGAGGTACAGTACATTAAATTCTACCGGGGAAGCTCTGCCTAATACCCTACCTGATGAGGGCAAATGCATTATTCAGACTATGGAGCTAAGAATTCCAGTAGTTGAATATGAGGCCAGTTATGCTCTTAAATACAAAGCAGATATCCTAAAAAATCCACAGATTCCTTTACAATTTTATACATATCAATGTGTACAGAAACCTGCCACTGGTACCTATTATGAGTTTGATGCTACAAATTCATTCTCCAGTATACAATATGACATGCCAGATTTTGTGGTGGTACTGTTTCAGACTGGAAGACACAATAATCAGGAAAAAAATTCAAGTAAATTTGATAACTGCAACATCAAGAACATACATCTTAAAAATGGCAGAAATGAGGTGTTCCCCAGAGAAAATTATAATTTAGACATGTCCAAGGATGATTTTCTTAAATTATACGAGGCCTTTACAGCATACAAGAGGGTCACTACTGGCAATACTGACATGTATTACACACCAGATGAATTCAAAGCACAGAGACCCATGTTTGTCATCAACACCTCAAAAAGGAAACAAGTTGTGGTTAATGACAGGACAAACATTAAAATTATCTGTGAATTCCATGATACACTCCCCGATGACACCATATGTAGTGTTATTCTCATAGGTGAAAAATCATATGTTTATGATGTAAGAAATGAGAGAGTCACAGAGCAATTCTAGAGGGCCTCTGCATATTATATTGTCTTAGTACTAGATATATGAGTTGAGGCTGGTGTCCAATTAAAATATTGAGCTTATTCCAGGTAACAAGTATTTAAGCATATATTACATTATATTATTGTGTAAGCAAAAGCTCTTATAAGCATTTTTGCCCTAGTTTTAAGTATAGTCAAAACAATATCAAGAGGGGCATATTTTTGACAAGTTTATGGACAACAAACTGAGAGATGTAGCTTTTACACACATGGGCAAATCTTTCTGAGGGGGGTTCTTCTTTTCTACACAAGAATTCAAAATTCTTTAGATTTAAATATGAACACACATGGCCGATTGTTGCATACGGGCATCTTGACATTGTTTTAAGTGTAGGCAAATCTGTCTATTGAGGGTTCTTCTTTTCTACACTAGGATTCAAGATTCTTGGGATTGAGAGCATATCACACTTGAAGAAATGGGGAATAAGAGCATCTTGGCATAGTTTTATGTGTAGGCAAATCGGGCTGTTTAATCAAATAACCTCTTCTTTTGTACAATTTTTGTCCTGGTTATAGCATGAATTATACTACATATTTTGTTCTATACCTTCAATACGGGAATTAAACGGTTGGAACTTTTCTGTACAATGAGAAATATGCTTATGTACATCAGCATTAACATCGGTTTCACTTTCTAAAATAGTGAATCTAGACATAAGATCAACTATATTAGGAAAGCAGTCGTTATAGTTTGAATTGAGATTATCTAAACGTTGCTTATAATCAAGAACGTGTTCTTTCAATGATTCTTGCACATTTTTATATTCAGATATTTTGACATCAACATTACGACCTTTATTATCAAACACAGATTCAAGACGTGTAGTTGATTGTATACACGCCGTACTAACCACTTCTATTTTGTCCTTATATTCTGACATTAAATTATTGAGCCGATTGTTACCATGACTAATATCATGATTAACAGCTTCAACTTTTGACTGTTTGAGTTCTTGATTAGACTGTATAAATTCGTGATTAGACTGTTCAAACTGAGTCTTAAGTTTCTGATTAGACTGTTCAAACTGGGTCTTAAGTTCCTGATTAGACTGTTCAAACTGATTCTTAAGTTCCTGATTAGACTGTTCAAACTGATTCTTAAGTTCCTGATTAGACTGTTTAAGTTCCTTATTAGACTGTTTAAGTTCCTAATTAGACTGTTCAAACTGAGTCTTAATTTCCTGATTAGACTGTTCAAACTGAGTCTTAACTTAACTTAACTAACTTAACTAACTTAATGATTCTTGGTTACAACTTACAACAGCTAATTGTATGCCTCTAATGCTTTTTAGTATGTCATTTAAATTATTATTTATACTTTCCAAATACACGGCAGTTGGTAAGGATCCTAACTGGAATCACATTTTTTACAACAGTATTTTTCCTTAGTGGTAGAATAAATTGTCCAATGTGTGACGGAAAGCTTCAAACATGAAACATGATACCACGAATGACAATCAAAACATTGCACATACCTCAGGTCATTTCCAAGTTTATCACAACACGCCACTCTTTCAATCTTGCGGTCTAAAGCTTGACGTTCACTGATACTTGGCAAAACACGGAAATATCCGACAACAGAACTTCTGTTGTCTGCTTCTATTGAAATCAAATGGTGTAAAACCCACTACAGGGAAAAGCGCGGAACAGAAGCCGGAATGTCCGTGATAGAAGTCTGGGAGTTTACTTAAGGCTTTACGCCCACTGAGACGCCGGAAATGGGTCTGTTGCATTCTGTTGTCGCGCTTCCGGGGTTTCGGTGGGCGTCAAGCTTTAGGCGTCATGCTTTGGGCTCCGACTAAATGACGCGAGCAGGTTCGAGTCTCCTGGAGGGAGCGTAACAACCTTTCTCCTGAGATTTCGTACTGTGCATGGGACCGGTGGCAACCCACCATCGTGAGGAAATAAGGAGCGTAAGCCGGTCATGAATAACCTACAACTTGGGGTTCGTCATGCTGACCACACGTCACTGGTTGGATGATCTTCCACGTCGGGTTAGTTGAGTGAATATGTTCAGGTGAGAGAGGGCGGTAGTAGGTAGTAGGTAGTAGGTAATATACCCCTACGGCAGAACTCCGTTCCAGCCTGGCGAAGACATTAATGTACTTCCTTCTGAAATGGCTCCATTGTCTTATAACGTTGGCCTCGCATATGATCCTTCATAAATCGAAACAGATGGTAATTTGATGGTGCCAGATCAGGGTTGTATGAGGAGTCTGGGAGAACTTCCCACCCCAGTTACTTCAAATGTGACGCGAGTTAAGTGGGGACGATCAGGGTGATGCTGATGGATCATCATTCTTTCATGAATTTCATGAATTTATCATTCCGTAAGTGGTAGATATAATTGGATTAAATATATTGTTTACTTACAGGTTCGAATTCATATTCATCTCCATTAACTGTTAGAATAGCAAAGATCGAGATGAACAGAAGATCATAAATAAGTTCCGACATCATTCTGAATCCTCTTGAATGTCTGATTCTCTCTAAAAGTAGTCACCTGAATTTATAGGAATAACCTTGCAACAAGGGCACTACGATTTGATCAACGAAATAATAATTGTAATTAAACACCCTGTGTTCCTTATCGAAGGAAACATAATTGTTACTGCTCCCATTGGCAAGAATCGTGGAAATATAATATTAGTGTCTGTAGTCATAGAGACATAAGAATTTACGATGCTATTATTTCATATCGCCTCTTTTATTTGAATAACGGAAGAGCGACATTTAAAGTGACTTACAATGCCAATAAGAGAGACTAAATATGTTATAGCTCTTGTGCCAACTTCGGTGTTTTTTAAGACCAACATTATGCTCAGATATTAAAATGAATATAATCCTTAATGTGGGATCCGAACTGCTGCTTATGTATGCAACTGGGAATCTGGTGTTGGCTGCATCTGGGGGGATGGACTGTATGGAGAATGAGAAGTGTGGCAGAAAAATGATGAGACTGATTTTATTTTAATCATGAATGTTATTCCTTTACAAATCAAGGTTATGTTCTTCAAAATAGTTCCCTTGGGTAGCTACACAGTGATGGAGGCATTGCTTCCATTGTTCGTAGCAGTGTTGGAAGGCTTCAGCTGGAATACCCTTCAGCTCGTCGCTTACGCTCTTCTGTTTTTTATCCAAAGTAACAAAATTGCGCCCCTTCAAGTGGTTTTCAGCCGGGGGAATAAAAATATGTCACAGGGACTGAGATCCGGCGATACGTGGTCTGAAGAACCGCAGGAATACTATTTTCTCCCAAAAATTAATTATTGGAGATTGTCGTGTGACATGGTGTATTGTCGTGGTGCAGCATCCAAGTGCTAAAATTTGATCGACGTTTCAAATTTAACTCACTACTGATCATTCTGAACGTCAATCGAATGTTCTCCATAAGCCTTTTGTAACTTTTCATAAGTCACGCAGGAGCGCATATTCTAGGCTAGCTATGCTATCTGCTAAGCCTGAAGTCTAGAGAATAAAATTCAGGAGATAAATCGATCAGAAATTGTAAATATTATTAATAATATCAGTGAGATGAGGATGCTGAATCTGGAGTTGGCAACCTTGATTTTTATAAGTTGGCAAACCTGATTTCTTTTGAGTTGGCAACCTGATTTCCTAGGAGTTGGCAACCTGATTTTCTATGAGTTGGCAACCTGATTTCTTATGAGTTTGCAACCTGATTTCTTAATAGTTGGCAACCTGATTTCTATTCATACCCTAAAACGACGTGACATAGTGAGATAGCCCAGATCGTGGACTCAGTATACGCCACTGAAGTCACAGTAGCGGATTCGATAAGCTTTACACAAAATTTAATGGAAAAACGTTGCTCAAACTTTTTGCCAGTCCAATTTCGAAGCGCACCTCACAAACTCAACTTCACTTCAGACGCTCCCAACAATCGCGTGGCAACTGTAGCAGGTTCAATCTTGTACGGAGTCAACGGCAGGGGTTAACGTAACTGCTATGTGAAGCAGAAGGCAGCAGCGTCGTCGATTCGTACTTAGTGTTGCCAGTCTCATTACTTTTCTGACACATCTCGTATCTCACTAATGTATTGACTGATCATAAATCACTTTTCGACCTGGACAGTCGAGGAATGTTCCAATCGTCCCGACGATATTATTAAAAACCCACTATTTTTTCCGTTTTATAAAAGTCTATGACTTAACTTGAAAACCAAGTCTGAATATGAAACATGTCATGCAAAGAAGCTCATGGATTGTTTAAACTAATGGAAACACTGCTGTGGCAAAACAGTTGAACTGCATTTCAAACACTTCATAACAGTCAATATGTTCCTTTGTCGTCGATAACATTCGAGAAGACAGCGGTGTACTGCTTAAATCAGCTTGTGCCGCGTTTTTTTTTGTTTTGTTGATATTCTTCTGATAAATACGTACTTCCGTCACTCCTCAACTTCAACGTAGGACTAATGTCAAAGGTTATCAGAACGGAAGATAAACGCTATGGAAGTCATACCGAGATTATAATAATTAATACCTTTTGACAACGAAACATCATATTTCAATTAATCTTTATCATGTATGTGACAAATAACAATAATGGATTTGGATTTTGTATACTTAAGAGTTTAGAGTCCAGACATTTCCTAGACAGATAAATCGATATCGAATTTCATAACTGAATTGAATGAAATTCTAGTAGCTCAGTAGCATGGGGAAGAGCTCAACTATTCTTACTAAATGTTACACTATCAATGTTAGTTTGTATCTTCCATTAGTACATTATTAATGTTAGTTTCTATATTGTATTAGTTGTTTAGTTATTCTTGCTCTGAACTAACGTTACTTATTTTTCTATATTTGCAGGGCGCGCCTCAGTCTAAACCTACGTCAATAAGTGAGTTCAATAGCAAATTTTCAAGGACAATTTCTATCGTAGATTTAGGAAGAAACACAACGCCTTTCAGGCAAGAATGTATTTCAGTATCTCTTGTGTCACCTTTGTATTGCTGCTGACTGTACACTTAAATGTATTCATATATTCAATATTTAATATCGGTGTCTGGATAATGCATTAATGTCCTATCATATGAGTTCACTGAATCGCTTCTGTCTGAGCTGAATGCGCAAAAATCTTTTTACTCCAGTCATGTAAGAAGCTATGTTCATGAAGTTGCTAATGGGATTTACTCCCGTTTCACCGAATCTCATTTCGCCGATTCCCGTTTCACCGAATAACCTGACACAAATATCTCACATGAGGAAAATTTTCGTCAAGAACGGAAATTTCCGGGAATACCGGATATGGATCGGATAATTGAAGCATTCCACCCAAAAACGGAGTATGGCACTTTTTTGAATGTGCTGAGTTACCAGTGCAATCATGCTTCGGCCCTGCGGCTATAGTCTCCAAGCTGGCCAATCATAAGTTCGGATGTTGCCTAAAAATTGATACTATGTTTGCCTAAGCGTTTATGTTTATTTCTACTATAGGGCAGTAACATACAACAGGTTGTATCCGTTGTTCTCGCATTCACTGAAATATGCAATAGAGCATTATTCGGTTCAATGCTTCAATTATGTAACTAATTGCTTTATTTCTCTAAACATTTTCAGATCAAATCAGTTAAATACTGGCATTTTGTATCGCCAAGTAAAAACTGGCACTTTCAGGTAAACATTCTATGAAAAATGGTTTGCTGAAATCCATCAGATACAATACCGTTGGCTCTTTTTATTTCGAACTCCAACGGGACACGACGAAAAGATCAGAATTTTCCAAATTTCGAATTTAAAAACTTATCATTAAAGATAATTTCAAAGGAAATATACCCCGGAAGTATCCTCTCATAAACAGCCTCTTGTATTCACTAGGTCACAAACTCACCGGTCTCTGGGAGCTATGTTCGAATTGAAGGGTGGAAGACAAGGGATTTCCCCCTTTTCCATTTTCATCCGCGGCTCTACATTTATAATTTCCTTTCCAACCAGGAAAAGAAAATTTCTCCCTCTAATTGTGTACTCTATTATCATTTGGGATGGCATGACCATCATTCACTGCTTGCGTCATATATTCGAGATGAATATTTACGATTTGCAAAAAAAAAAAAACACAGCCATGCCATTTTAAATCTCTCACGGATTACGTAATAACTTATCTTAGGCAAGGATCATTATTTGCATGATATATCATCAACCTGTGACAACAGTAAAGTAGAATTATTTTTTCCTGATAAAATACCGGCCATTTCTAACATGAATATTTTGGATTTTCCAAACAATTTTTTTTTATTATTTCCAACTTTGGCTGACCTATTTCAGTTGAAGTTTCCGATGTGGGTTTTCAGATTCGTACTTGCCAAATTATGCAAAAGGAAAAAAATCGGAAGAAGCCCAACAAAAGAAACATGGTAAACAACTGACCTCCCTCCCAAAAGAATTTTACGAATATATTTCAACTCTACTTACAGGGACGACTTTCCTGTGACAAGATTTTCTGAAATGTTGCATCATTCATACAACAAAATCTGTTGCGGCAATTGGATGCCAAACCTGGGGAAATGGAAGGGGAGGAGGACAGTTTACTCTCTCTTTGTAGTCAAGGCTTAGCATTAAGAGCTCTTAGTGCCTTTGCAAAAGAGGGACAACTACCCAAGCACGACACCCATGTTGCCGCCACTGATGTATGGTCCCTCTGCATTTTCTTCATTTGGAAGAATGCCTGGGTGGAAGAGGGACATATAGGCGTTCAAGTGTGGTACTGATGTTATCTTTACCACTATAGCCGAAATCGGGAATGTAGGAAGCATTAACTCTAAATACTCGTGTGCTATCATGTTAGATTGCAATGTGCAGAGAGGAGTCTGACATAATCAAATTTCATTTTAATATGGAAGCGAAAGTTTTATTAAACATATCTCATTCAATTCCTACATGTGAAATCTATATTATAAGAAGCGGAAATCTTATTGACGAAAATGTTTCCTTATTGCCATAGTTGAAATTATTCTTGTAGAAAACATTTAAATTGAAAATTATCAAATTTCAATGCACAAGCTATAGATCGACCACAAGGAAAAAAACCTTGGGACGAGAAGTCCCCGCGCAACTTTCCCTTCTTCCCTCCACCTCGGGCCATAAGGAAGCATGGTGAACTTTCCCCCTCCCCTACTCGCGGGGGTACGGTGCACATGACTCGCGGGTCTGCGCAGGTTGTTTTGCTCGTGGTTCCACTATACTAAATCAACTCAAGGTAAATTCTTGAATTTAATTATTATTTCTTGACACTATCTTCACGAAGATTGGCTTATTCCAAAGAAAGGACAGATATATCGTTGGACAAGTATCAGATTCATCAGTAAAGATTACACTGGTCTACGTCCATTTTGCTGACTGGAGTCTGATGGTTGTTCTTTAGTAATTCGAGGGTGGTAAATCCAAAACCGAAATCCGTTTTTTTCTATCACGTCAGGTTTCGGAGGAAAATAGAAAATTATCTAATATTAGGGATGTATATTTAGAGCAATGAAACAACGTAGTCCGTAAAGAGGTCACAAGATGGCAGCACATGGAACATTATAGTGATTATTATTTAAATCAGTTATTCGAACATTGTTAACCTCAAAACAAAGGACAAATATTACTAACTTAGTAAGGAAAGCGTATAGTGCATATTTCGGGATTAAATTGGGTGACGATGATAAAACCTGGGCACCTCATAAAGTATGCAGGACCTGTGTAGAAAAGAAGGAAAGAAATATGTTAGCGTCTGGAACAACCTTCATGTATCTGGACAGAGATAGGCATGTATTAAGATATTTTCAAAGGGACGAAGAATATGTGTATTGTACAGATGTGAAGGGACTAATTGAAGCTATGGGATGTACGTATAATGCAGAAGAATGGAGGCTTTTTATTGATAGCAAGAGGAGTTTGAAGTGTGTGTTGATACATAATGGCAATAAGTTAGCATCCATTCCTGTTGGCCACTCCGTACATTTGAAGGAAAGCTACGAAACAATGAAAGAACTGCTTCGAAAGAAAAAAGTATGCAAATGACAGTTGGCTTGTGTGTGAAGATCTCAAGGTCATTTCAATGTTACTTGGTCAACAAGCAGGTTTCACGAAATATCCATGCTTTTTGTATTTATGGGACAGTCGAGCAAGGAACGAACATCGGGTACGAAGACTGTGGCCTGCCAGGAAAAGCTTTGAAGTCGGGGCGAAAAACATCCAGAACAAGCCGCTTGTTGATCCTAAGGAAGTGTTACTTGATCCACTGCACATTAAGTTGGAATTAATGAAGCAGTATGTAAAAGCTCTGGATAAGAATGGGGCTTGCTTTAAATACATTTGCTCAAAATGTCCTGCATTGACGCATGAGAAAGTAAAAGCAGGTATTTTGATGGTCCTCAGATAAGGATGCTAATGGAAGATGAAGAATTCTTACAAACAATTAACCACACAAAGAAAGATGTATGCTGTGCATTTTCTGATGTCAATACAAACTTTCTTGGAAACTTCAGGGCGCACAACTACGAGGTTCTAGTTGAAAATTTGTTGGTGACGTTTCAAAAGTTAGGTATGCATGTTGTGCTATTCTGTGGTGTATGTTAAGTTTAGCATAAGTACAGGCATCAGGTGCTGACTGTATGTGCTCGTGAAACAAATTGATCAATTTGCCGGAATTACCTAAACTTTTTGTTCATTAAGAACTCCCTATTGAGAAAATAGAAACGTATGTTTGTTAAACAACGTGACGTGATACTCTGATTGAACATCTGACTACGTCGCATTCTCTTTGCAAGTGCTGTTGGAATGTAGCCGGATATAATTTTCTGAAAATTTTGAAATGTGACTTGTCAAACAATGCAACTTAATACCTGTTATCAGCTCCGCCACCTTATGTATAGTCCTATAATTTCATTATGTGCAGATATCTATATGGAAAATTGTTGGAGTTTAGCCCAGTATTATAATATTGTGAAAATTTTCAAATGTGATTTGTGAAAAATTGTGACGTGATACACTTTTTCTGACTACATATTTGGAATCAGCGACCTCAAATTATATAGAATCAGTTATAATATGTAAGTCAGCAGAAAAAGAAATTTCATTATGTGCAGATATCTATATGGAAAATTGTTGGAGTTTAGCCCAGTATTATAATATTGTGAAAATTTTCAAATGTGATTTGTGAAAAATTGTGACGTGATACACATTTTCTGACTACATATTTGGAATCAGCGACCTCAAATTATATAGAATCAGTTAAAATATCTAAGTCAGCAGAAATCTTTTTTTCATATGTAGACCAGTGTTACCAGTGTCAACTTTACGCATTCCATTTAACATGCATTATATATACGTGCATATGCATACGTACAATATACATATGTATACAAAATGTGTATTATTATTTCAGGGACACAGAAGAACACCGTACAAGGAAATTCAACGGAGATGTAAAAAATGTTTCATTTCATTTTTTTAAATTTGAAACAAAGATGAACACATTAATATTACAAAATACAGGGTGTATCAGAAGTACCTGGCTGCAGCAACACAGGCCTTCCATCTGTCCCTATCTTGAGCAAGATCTATATACTCTATTCCATCCCTACCGATTTCCCTTAGGTCCATCTCAACGTTGTCCCTCCATCTTCGTCTTGGCCTTCCTACAGGTCTCTTACCATCAGGTTTCCCAACAAGAATCCTGTAAAGCCATGAACCTTCGGGTTTAAGAAGGCTAGGGAGTTAGTTAGTTAGTTAGTTAGTATCAGAAGTACCTTACCATTCATTGTATTATCATGGAATTTGATGTGGGGGATACATAATAGACTTAGGGTGTCACCTTTTAAAGTATGTCATGCGGACGGCCGTCATCTTTATTCCGCAATCTTGAATTCAACTTTTTTATTTAAAATAATAGGTGGATCATGTGATACATGACCATATGCTAGAATTTCGTCAGGATGTCAAATCTGAAATCAGATTTCATGTAACTTTATTTGGCGAAAAGTTATTGGCAACTGAAAGTGATGTTAACCTGTTACAGAATGTGCTCCGCACGTTATTTGTGTTGGGCAATTCACGTTTGCAGACGCTTCTCGCAATGTCTGTGGACACCGAGCAAGGTATCTGGTGAAATTTGCTCAAAGGCAGCCATGATACGTTGTTCCAGATGACGAAGCCACGAATTTTCACGTCATACATAGGCGCCGACTCCATGGGGCTTGGTGGGGATCGAGCCCCCCAATATTAACGATGTGGGGGCAGAGCCCCCCCCAATAATTTTGCTTAAGAAGATCTAATGTATTATTTTGCTTCTCTTGTAAAGTTTACTCTGAATTGTGCCACATGATCTTAACTTTAAATACACATTTGAAATGTTCTAGACCATCAACTTTGTGGGGCTGAGACCGCCAAACCATCAACTTTGGGGGGGGGGGCTATGACCGGAGACAGCAAAACACATGACTTATTACTATACACTAAGAATATAATTATCATATATTAATCAGAGACATAATAAATTTAGCCAACGACTTCTTCAAGACTGTTTGGAAATCCCCTAAAAGAATGGAAAAAATTAGGAATATTTTTGATGTGAATGAGAAGGCTGGCCATACTGGACTGCGACCACTTTGCCCTCGTCGGTGGACGTTGAGAGCCTCCAGTATGCAACAGATCTTAAGGAGCTATGAAAGCCTTCTCGATTTTTTTGAGAAATTTTCTGAAAGATTCTACTGACGCAGCATCAAAATGAACTGGATACCTGGAGACAATGCTTCAATTCAAGACATTTTTATTTCTCTCCCTCTACTGCCATGTGATGAATCCAATAGAAGAGGTAATCTGTAAGGTTCAGTTTCCACATATTGATGCTACAGAAGTGGGATGAAAAACTAAAATACTTGACTGACATCTTTCAAGAAAAGCGAATGGGTTTTGAGCAGTTCTGGCAGAGCTCAAAATGCACAGACGTCAAACCCAGCCTCGTTGATGAGCCAGAATTGCCCCGGCAACGTCACGTCCCTAAGAGACTTGAAAATCCTGATGCTGCCAAAACTCACACGTTCTACACTCCAAACTCACAAGTTCTACACTCCAAAATAGCATTATAAATCAATATATACTGACGTCTGTGACACAGCAAAATCATGTGTTAAACAAGGACATGAATCTACAGGACTACAAAAAGTAACAGCCATAGAGAAATAATGCATCTCAGCTGTGAACAGTTGCACAACAAACTTTCAGCAAACGCGAGATTTATTTCGCCAAGATTTGGATGCCGATAGGCTCTCCTTACACATGTCCATGCTTGGTGATATCGCCAAACAGAAGAAAGTGGTTCTAACTACCATGCGTGACATAAGGAAGTTTCTTTTGGAAGACAGCATCCTCAAGGAGTTTCTGCCTGAAGTTGGCAAATTCATGATGGTACTCCGCACTGTGCCAGTGACGACAGCCACAGCCAAAAGGTCATTCAGTGCTGAAGACATATTTGAGATCTACAATGGAGCAGAAGAGACTAAGCAGCTTATCGGTACTCCACATACATCAAACTGTGCTTGATAATTTGGACCTGAGACCGCTCGTTAATGAGTTCATAGAAAAATAACCCAGTGCGTAGAGCAACTTTTGCTTTATTTTTAAATCATGTTAATATGTTTTTGTTGTGTATGTCACTTTATATCTTAGTGTACATACTATTTGTTTTTTTATTATTGCAAAATTAAATTTAAAAACTTAAATATTGTAGCAACAACAACAAAATTAAAACTTATTTTCCTGCTATTTGTGTTAGCATTTATGTAAATAATTAAATAAAACTGTTAAATATTGTAAATATTCGTTATTTTATGGGTACGTAAACACTATGGTTATTTGCAACCCATCACATGCCTGTTACGGACATTACAACACACCCATGTCCTCGCCGGAACTCGAACCCGAGACCTCTGGATCAAAGCGAGTTGAGTCGACCACCCAACACATTCGGCTCCCGAGGCCGGCATAAAACTGTTAGGTTGACCTCTTAATGTAAATACATACTTTTCAATAAAAATGTTAATTGTTATCTAAAAAACAAAAACAAATGAGCAGACACAAAAGACATAAAGCGACTTTGAAACGTTTTCTAAACGTTTTTCATGTTACATTTCAGTTGCATGAGGAATATAATAGCTGCTTAAAAACTGCTATACGAAGACGTAATTTTTATTTAAAAAAGGGAGGGAGTGAGTCATTCATTTATTTCAGTGATCAGAGCCCACCAAATAATTTTGACAAGTCGGCGCCCCTGACATCATACACCATAGCCTTAACGTGTTATCAAAGGTAGAAGTCTATTGGCCATAGGTCTGGTCGTCGGGCATGCAATTCAACAGGCGTTGCTGCATTTGCACCTTACACCGATGCCACTTGTGCCTCTGTAGAACCATGTACACCGAACAGTGACTCATATCTCATTGCATTGCTATACGAGGTGTGCTTTGCTACAGCAACATCGGGAAAGAGGCTAACACTGCCGTAGCTTGTGCTTCATCCGTGACTCTCCGCGGTCGTCCAATACGTGGTCTGTTCAAGACTTGCTTGAAGTCTCTCAGTACACACGGAGTAGAGAGGCAGCACTTCATTCCTACACGTCAGCAAAAATTCGATGCCACTGGTGTTATGTTACATCCGGTCGTAGCGGTGTACGAGCGATTTTATTGTTGAGTCAGCAGAACGTGTCTGATCACGTTGAAGACATCGGAAGCGGTGGGGGAGGGGGGTCAATGGATTTGTCACGTTGTTTCTTGATGTATGCTAACCTAACACCTGCGTATGTTTGTGTGTGTGTGTGTGTCTTTGGAGTAAATGCGCGCGCAACCATTGCGTATGATGCAAACACATGAAGAAATGATTTAAAGATGGCGCCGAAGATGTTGTACCCCGAAAGCTTAGCGGCTAAGGTTATTGCTCTGTAAAACAAGAGGCGTCGAGGGTTCGATTCCTGGTAGAGTCAATATTGATTGATTGATAGATTGAGTTAGTTTTTTTTAAGTCCACTTTATGCACGGCAAGACTAATCAGGAGTGGACCTACAGTTGAAAAGTGGTGATTCGGACCACTATGTGCCTCCACCGAGTATCGAACCTGGGACCCCTTGATTACAAGTCGACGAGGTCAATATTGAATGATTTCGATTAGCATGTGTGTAAATAAAGCCAACAAAATTGTTGAGTTCGAAAATCGAGTTGGGTTAGTGGTTAATGTTGTCACCTGGCAATGAAGAGGTCGCGGGTTCGATTCTCTAGGTAGTTAAATGAGGCCAATTGTTTTGTCCCGCCATTATAGGTCCCGATTAGTCCATATGTGCATAAATAGTATTTGAATAAAATCAATATGGCGGCCGCGTTTTGTGTTTAGCGGCGGCGGCGGCGGCGACGGGGCGCGGCGCGGCACGGGGCGGAGCGGGGCGGCGCGGCGTGGGCGCGAGGGGTGTTTTTTATTCCGCGAGATGTTTCAACCAAGTGGTTGAGGGTTCGGTTCCCAATGTTGGTGAAAATTGGATATCCAATTGTATTTGTTTAAAATTTCCGATTAGCTTTCTGTGCACAAAGAGAAAATGAACTAATTGGAAATAGGATGTTTATGCTGTAATGAAAAGGTCCCGGGTTCGATTCACAATGTCAAATTGGCTGATAATGATGTTTCTTTTAAAAAAAAAAGAAGTGTGTTGAGTCCCCATTAGTATTTAGGCAGGAACAGATATTAAAAATCAAAACAAAATGCCTTTTGATTACAACGCAAAGACTTTACCGCTAATGTATAAAGATAAATTAGAATCTGTTGTTTTGCTGTGTGGGGCCCCAGTACCGATTAGCTTAAATGCATAAAGAGTAGGTAAAATAAGCAAGATGGCCGTCACTATTGTTTTGTGATCAAAAAGGAGTCACAGGTTCGATTCAATCAAAGGAGGCAAGATTCTATGTTTCAATTCCATGTAAAAGTCTAAAGTTATGTTTCGATTAACCTCAATGCATAAAGAGGAATTAAACAAAAACAAGCAAAATGGCGACAGATGTGATAAAAGAAAAATTGAATTAGTTTTTTATAGTGACAAGAAAAAATAGCGAATCATTGTTAGAAATAGAATGAAAATAAAGATACTTGCCTTTGCGTGTCCAGCGCTGTGCAGAAAAGCTCTAATGCTTTATCTCCGACAAGTCCACAATACACATTTTTTTTATTGTATAGTTAATTATTAATGTTGTTATTAACACAGATTCTTACCAGTGTGAAGAAAAGCTCTCATGCTTTATCTCCGACAAATCCACAATACACACTTTTTCATTATATAGTTAATTATTAATGTTGTTATTAACACCGAGTTTTACCAGTGTGAAGAAAAGCTCTCATGCTTTATCTTCGACAAGTCCACAATACACACTTTTTCATTATATAGTTAATTATTAATGTTGTTATTAACGATTTTTACCAGTAAAAATATAAACCATGAGGATTTTTAAATAGGTGATAAGTGAAAAAAAGCCAAGACATATATTTTATCCCTGTTTATTACCAATATTTACAAAATTCAGAAGAGCCGCACACACACACACACACACATACATATGTAAAATGTTTATATTGTGTCACCAGTTTATCAGCATGTTATTTAACAAGTTTTTATTCTTCAAGTTTGTTCACTCACCCACATAAGGAATTGTGTCACTATCATATCCATTTTCTGCTGCAACCACTGAATTAAAGTGTTTCACTATTTTTTCCCCAAGCATGTTCTCGCAAAAAACAAACACTTCTTTGGAAAGTCTTTTTCCGTCGATGTTTTGTATAGACAAAGGCTCAGGTTTTGTACATCCATGTAGATGGGAAAGCACAAACTTCTCCTTATTACATGCATGGACAGGGGAAATATCTGTGCAACCGAAACATTGTTTGCGAAGGTCGAGAATGCAAGATTCCACACAGTTTCCAAAATATGATTTCAGATACGGCGACACTGTTTCACACATAACTTTCGCATGCTCGATGCACACAAATATCTTCATAAAGTTCCGCCACGAACTTTCTGCGATGAACACTATCTCCAGGGAACCGTAAGCTGGTTTCTTCCTTATAATGATCTGACGGCGATTGTACAGTGTGGTTATCAGCAATTCATGTTGCTCACTTAGTGGGTAGGAAACACGAGGCTGCTCACCTGGAATAGCGATGTAATTGTCGATTACTGGAAACAATTCCTGAAGAGCGTGCCTCTCCTGCAACTGTAGTTCAACACCGGCCGCCCCGCTTCTGTGTAGCCTGACCACAGGTTGGAAATCCAGATGAGAGGAAAGTACGATTGAGATAACTTTTGTTTTCGAAGCATTCAAATAGTAGACGTGATCAAATAATATCGACTGGCGTATAAGACTAGTTACTTGTTTTTGTTCTTCAGGTAAATGCTGATCGCTCTCTTTCTGAAGTACCCCCTTGAAATTAGTGTACGGTTGAAATCTTTTTTTCAGCGGCATCGAAATAGAGGATTCCATGACTAAGAACTGGGAGATACTGCATGTCGCAGCGTGCAGGTATACATTTGAAGAAATGAGTGGGTGTGTTTTTGAGACGCATGCGCGCGTAGCAAACCAAGCATGTGCCGGACAAAAAAGGTGGAGGGGGCGGGGAATTACAAAGATCAATGGTGAGAGAAAAATCAGCAGAATATCATAAACGTCATATTGAGGAAATATTGGATAACAAATATTAATTAATTTAATTAAAGCATCAACCGCATTGTCGATCTGAAATTAGGTTTATAGACAGGGGGCAAAATGGAAAATATCGACGATGTTCTAGTATTGGATTGTTTCTGTATTTCCATCGGTATAATCCTCCACCACATTTGAAGCATACTGTTTTATCCTCTTTTTGAATGTAAAATAATCCTGCTTCGGACAGAGCTTCTACAAACGGGAATTCTTTTGATTGCCAGTTTCTGAAAGAGGACAATCTAGCATTGAAAGATCCCATCTCTGGATATTGCGTCATTGTTCTGTAAAGACACTAAACAAGATATATATATATTATAAGTAAGCTGTTGTAAACTGTAACGCTACAAAATTATTAATATACTATTAGGACTATATGTAACTTGTATAAAATTTCAAACAGTATTTACTGTCAATATTTTCTAGTATACGTACCGAGTATTATAAATTTAATTTACGAGTCAGCAAATAAGTTGTTATAATATTGTCGTTTTTTATCGGTACTGGGAATAAAATTTGAAATTTATGCATGGGTTTACCAGAGGCTCTATGGAATAAATACAGAAAACAGTAATGCACATAGTACACAGACCCGTAACTTTGTATCTGATGAGTGTTGTACGTATAGAATTTAGAGTTATTTTCCAAAAATCGCAAATGGTTATGCACATGTGGAGGTTTTCCGTAACTATCAAAAAATTCCCCCCGGGAGTTACTGTTTATGTAAATTGCTACCCAGTGCTTCCCGGGGCTATCTTTGGGATCTGTATTTACAATCAACGCTGCTGGTAGTTCCACATGTACAGGTAATTCATTAGCTGCCCAACATGATGATTGTCAAAGGCTCTATTTGATATTAACCCGTGAAGCAAATTTAAAGTCGACAGCATTGCTGGACACTAAATAGTAATATTGTGCAACTCACCTTGTTATACAATTAATCCAGATGAATATCTCTTTGATTATTAATTTCCATGAGAGCGTCAAATTCAGAGTAGATAACACAAGTCACAGTAGATTCCAAAGCCGATTTGAAGTGGACTTCCAAGCTAACAGCCCCTTGCCGTTGAAGACTGCAGTGGGATATGGCACTTGCAGCTGCGTCTGGTGTTATATCGAAAACATGTAATGCGTATCCCTGGGGGTATTCCTCACGCGATATATTGTTTCCTTCATCCATATAGTGTATCCCTGTTCCAGAGAATAATGTGTGATATGCTGTTATGTACTTGTTGTTTTCAAAGTCTGGTTGAAGTGGTTTGCCGGGAATTTGGACTCCATCAACATATAAAGTAAAGAAGTTGTAATTGAAATGTTGAAAATTGAATGGGTTTGTAGACAGAGTGCCGTTGAATGCATCGTTGGTAACAAACCCCACAACTAATCGTTTCGGAAGACCTCCAAGTATCACATTGTCAATTGTTTTTGAAACAATATCTTTTGGAATAGTTACAGCTTTAAGTTGTACTCTTGTTAGAGGGTATTTTGCTGTATGTTTTTGCAATATGCGATTGTGACTAAGTTTGATGGATGAACTGACCGATACTTTTCTCACATATAGTGTAGCATCCAGAATTTCCACTTTGCCTTCACTGTCATCTAATCCCATCAAGCAGAAAGTGTTTTTCGAAGGAATCAGTTTTATTCGCATTTCCACTCCATTGATCAAAAATTTCTCTTGATTGAAAATATCAGAATGCAAGTAACCAAACATATCAAATGTTTTACTCTGTTTTGTTAGTTGGTTACGTTTTGTAAAGCCTTTGTTGTCTTCCGAAACGTTATCAAAAGCGCCTGCTGTATCCTTGTACCACAATGCACTTTGGAGATGAGATGATTTTGCAGATATGTCATAGTTCAGTGCTTTTTTCAAAATAAGACCTGTATGGGTGCATGTGAGATGGAAACGAGATGAGTTTGTTATTTAAGTAAATTTGTACTTCGCTGAACATTGCATTGAGAAAATCATTGACAGGTCCAATTGTTTTATCTGTGGGTAGCAATAACTGACCATTCGCTTTTACAATTCTGGCATCTATATTCAACATTGTGTGTGCTAAATCCATATAATCATCACCATGTCCAGGTATTACAAACTCGGTGGGGGCATTATCTGCCAGAGAACTAACAGGTTTGTATCCGATGGTGTGGTGTTCTAAGATGCTTGTCTGAGTAGGTTTTACCGAGAAAATTACCAATTCACTTTTAAAACACTCACATGATTTCTCCCTAATTAGCGCCATATCTAATCAAAAATATCTGATGTTATTTGAATTTTCTTACGGTTGCGTTTGGTTGTTTTCTTGGTGTTTGTATTGGCACTGGATCTCTTCTTTCTCTGAGTGATCCTTCCAGTTCGCTGTCCCGAAGCAGAGTGATTCCTTTTGAAATGTTTATGCCCCTGATAACCTGAACCAATCATTTCCTTTAGCTTTGTTTCAGCTTTTCTTTTAAGATTTGATCTGGCATCCGAAATTTTGGATTGTAGTGACTGTTTTAGGGTTGTTTTGTCTACAACATCACCTAACACATTTACCCCTGTTTTTAACATTTCTTTCCCTACAGCTTTCGCTCCTTTCTTGATAAGAGGCAAAGCTGACCGAAAAAGTCCTCCAAGCAAACTTCCAATGCCATGTCCTTTTTGATAGGCAGCACCGTAATATATGTTACCCACACCAGATCCAGCTTGTTGATGGTAGTATTGAAAATATGGGTCATTCATAATCAGAGCTTTTCACCACAACGTCTAAAATGAAGTTTCAAACACACTAGTCCGAAGGAGAATGGGATGTGTGCACCAGTGCTATCCCTTAAGTCAATTTCTATTTGTTCGAAATTATGTTTCTGCACTGGGATGTAATGTGGTGAATCGAAAATTTGCACACCATCACTTCCAAAAGTATGTTCCATAGGATTAATGTTTATAATACGTAATAGACGGGCGACAGCATCTCCCACCATATGTGATTCCGCAATATCTGTGTAAATATACATCTCGGAAGGAATTTCTCTCACAACATTTGGAGACCAGCGTCCAATTTTTACTTCTGATAGATCATCGGTCGGTTTGAAACCTAATATCCGTGCCAGTTGAGGTGACAATCGTACATTTATGTTTCTCTGCTTGGTAGATATATCAACAGTCACACGTTTGTACGCAGGATGATTTCGGAGACTAAAATTTAATGTTTCAGAATATTTATTGATTTCTGCAACAATGCTGTTTATACACTCTGTAAAAAAAAATTAGCATCACTTCATTATTTTTGGTCGTCAGCATTTCGCTCGTAAATTATCAGTCGATTTATTGATATAATTCGACTTGTCGATTTGTTT
Source organism: Lepisma saccharinum (assembly GCF_977018435.1). Taxonomy (NCBI): domain Eukaryota; kingdom Metazoa; phylum Arthropoda; class Insecta; order Zygentoma; family Lepismatidae; genus Lepisma; species Lepisma saccharinum. Next base: position 25,395,763 of record NC_139257.1, read on the forward strand.
TCTTAACAATTATATAAAACACTATATCTGTACAATATATTTTTATTATTTAAGTCATAGTTGCATACATAATGCACTTTACAGAACTAATAACAAAATTATTGCAAATATAGCTTGTGGAACGTTTTCACACAAAGACAATTTCTACAAGTAAAAAGATTGAACAAAGGTTTTAAATGCATCATGATATGTCAATTTGTAATGATAGTAAGTAAATACATTGACTAGTACTTAGTATGGCCACCCCTGGCCTTCCTAAGTGCTTCCAACCTTCGAGGAATGCTATGAATGAGATTTTGACAATATTCGTCCTCAATTTCATTCCAAACATGTACAACTGCTGCCATAAGTTCCTCTTTCGACCTGTACGTCTGATTACTAAGATTTTTGCACATCATAGCCCAAAGGTTTTCTATAGGATTCATGTCTGGAGAGTTGGGCGGCCACCAAAGTCTTTCAATATTCATATCATGAAACCAGTTATTCACCACCTGAGCACGGTGACAGGTTGCATTATCGCCTTGAAAAATAAAGTAGTCCAAATTCTGTCCAGAAAAATGATGTCCTGCAGTTTGTAGAACTTTCCAATTCAGGATTTCCAGATATTGATCAGCCTTAACGGTCCTTGCGCAAATATGCATCCTGCCAATCCTTTTGCAGAGAAACATGCCCAAATCATAACACTGCCACAAAACTTTTGAGTTTCTAAAATACAAGATTTTGCAAGTTCTTATCCCTTCCGCATCCACAGTTTAACTGAGCTGTCCCTCCCCAGCTTTTTAAATCGTTTTTCATCAGAAAATATCACATGTTCCCAATCTGTATCATTCCATGCGCCATAACATGTGACAAACTCACGTCTAGCTTTTGCATGTGCGTCAGTTAGTCTGTTTTTTTTTTACGTGGGATGTGTTTAGAAACACCCTGTTTCTTTAGTCGGGATACTACAGTAGCATGAGTAAGATTAATTCCCACCTCATTTTGAAGTTTATGTTCAATTTGGCGTGAACTCATTCCTCTGTTTTTCAGTGCCATGTCCTTTATCATACAATCCAGTCGAGGTGATGTCTTTTTCTTTCTGCCAAAGTGACTTCTCAGTGATGATTTTCCATGTTCTTGTTGCTTTTGCAGGCAGCGGCTAACTGTGGATTGATGCATTTCAAGTTGTCGACCAATTTCTCTCTGAGAATGACCATCCATATGCAAAGCAAAAACCATTCCTTGCTTACTTGGTGAAATGTCACACTTTCTGCCCCTTTTTGTCAAGAAAACACGCTCAAATACACTACACACCACCAGAACACTTCACAAATATGATAACGTATCCAAACTGTCAATAATGAACATGTAGTTTGCAACATAAAACACGTCAAAAGTTGCATTACTAACAATCGCTTTACAGATTCCTGACAATTGATTACAAAGCTTTGCAGCAGTAACTGATTGCAACACCCTCCAGCGGACACTCCAAACACTAAATCAACAATGTTGGTAAACTCACGGCCTTTGTCAGTTTGTAATTTCAAAGGTTTTCTTTTGCTTTGTTTGAAAATTTGCTGGAAAGCCTTTTTTATACATACACCAGTTTTATTTTTTACAGGGACAGCCCAAGCATGCCTGCTAAAAGTATCGATAACTGTGAGTATATATCTGTACCCTTTGTTGTGATTCCGCAAACTCTGCATGTCATTTAAGTCAGCCTGCCATTGGTCATCGATATAATGCACAAAATAAAAGTTTCTCGGAAATCGACGCTTTACAGGTCTATGCAAAGTGTATGCAGTTTGCTTTGTCAACCAATGTTTGATTGTTGACAATGGTATGGATTTTTTTACAGCTTTCCATAGTGTTGAAGCTGTAGAATAGGATGCTGGATGAGATGGATTGTACCAGATATTCTCTAATATTTTTTCGCTCATGGTTTGTATCTTGACCAAACTGGAACAGTACGTTTATATTTTGGTGTGCTACGGGGAATGGCAATCTGCATACAATGATTTCCCTGGTTTTGTACAATTTCGGGAAGGAATGCCTAATATTGACCAATTTGTGCCAAATTCTGGACCTCATCTTATTATTATCGATGATCAGATGAGGGAATGCGATCAAAGAGTCACAGATTTATTTACAAAAGGGTGTCATCATTGTGATATTAGTATTTTCTTTATCACTCAAAATCTATTCCATCAGGGAAAAGGGAATAGGGATATATCTTTAAATAGTCATTATATTGTATGCTTCAAAAATCCAAGAGACAGAGCCCAAATTAATTATTTATCTAGACAAGTATACCCGGAGAATCCAAATTTTATAAAAGATGCATATTACAATGCCACCGCTGAACCCCATGGATATTTGCTGTTTGATCTGAAGCAGAACACTCCGGAAGAAGTACGTTTTCGGTCGCGGATATTTCCCGACGATGATATCAATTATGTATATATTCCTACAAAAAAGCAAGCATAATCACTAGTCGTTTATTCTGTCATCATGGCTCCAAGAGTGAAACACGCTAAAGTGCTCCAAGTTTTGTCGGATGCTAAACCAGCTCTTCGCACAGCGATATTACAAGCTGCTGATTCTTCCTTAGTTAATTCAATCTGTGAGTGTTGTTACAATGTTCTAAAAGGGAATGTTCCTCTTTCAACACCTCAGAAAACAAGATTGAGCCGGTACAAGAAGGTGATACGTAATCTCTCTGCCAAAGGACACTCTACAAAGCAGAAGATACAGATGCTAGTGCAACACGGAGGATTTCTACCTGCGTTATTAGCCCCTTTAATAGGAGGTGTGTTATCAAGTTTATTTAAGTAAAAAAAAAATCTGAACATGGAGCATGCCAAAAAAATTGTTATAATACCTCAAGAATTTATGGATAACATGAGACATCCTGTTATGTCTGCACCGTCTACATCCTTATCGCAATTGGATCAGGATATGCAAGTAATTTTGAATCTCAAAGGTCTTTCGGATGATGAAAAATGGAATCGTTACAGTATTGTGCTCCAAAAATTTCTGTCTATTACTCGAAAACAAAGAGAACCTGTGTCGCTACCGATTACAGAATCTACTGAGAAGTTGACTGATATGAAAGAAGAAATTCTAGCTGCTACACCTAGCATGTATCGTAGAAAAGCCGAACTGTTGTATGAACGTCTTTTACATAATAGTAATATTGATTGGGATAAATATGGGGCAGTTTTTATTAACAATAATACAATTGAAGGCTCAAATATTGTCGATCTAGTATCGGATATAATTAGACCACGAAAAACAAGCAATCCTGTTGGGTGGCAACTATTCAATAGAGCTCTGGCGTTATCTAATATTCCTCAAGAATATATTGGAAACCCCCGGAGACAGGAGTTTATTCAACAGATTGTTTTTGGCAACCCCGGACGCCATGTTCCGCTGTCCGGAGCTAACCAAGAAGAGGCACAAGAATTAACAGAAGCAGAAGAAGAAGAAGAAGAAAAGGAACCAATTTCTTTTGTATCATCATTTCCAGGGCACAAACGTAAACGTACTGTTCCAGTTTGGTCAAGATACAAACCATGAGCGAAAAAATATTAGAGAATATCTGGTACAATCCATCTCATCCAGCATCCTATTCTACAGCTTCAACACTATGGAAAGCTGTAAAAAAATCCATACCATTGTCAACAATCAAACATTGGTTGACAAAGCAAACTGCATACACTTTGCATAGACCTGTAAAGCGTCGATTTCCGAGAAACTTTTATTTTGTGCATAATATCGATGACCAATGGCAGGCTGACTTAAATGACATGCAGAGTTTGCGGAATCACAACAAAGGGTACAGATATATACTCACAGTTATCGATACTTTTAGCAGGCATGCTTGGGCTGTCCCTGTAAAAAATAAAACTGGTGTATGTATAAAAAAGGCTTTCCAGCAAATTTTCAAACAAAGCAAAAGAAAACCTTTGAAATTACAAACTGACAAAGGCCGTGAGTTTACCAACAGTATTGTGCAGGAATATCTCAAAAAACAAAATGTAATTTATTTTACAACAAAGAATCCTGATATTAAAGCTAGTATTGTTGAAAGATTCAACAGAACTTTAAAGGAACGCATGTGGAAGTATTTTACTAAACAAAGAACCAGCTGTTATGTTAATGTACTCCCAAAGCTTTTGAAAGCTTATAATCATAAAATTCACTCGAGTATTAAAATGGCACCAGCAGATGTTACTCCTGAGAAGGTTTTGAAAGTATGGCACAATATGTATGACAAAAAACTCAAATCTGATTCATCTCCACTATTGTCATTGAAGATGCCATTCAAAATAGGAGATACAGTGAGAATAACAAAAACCAAAAAACGCTTTGACAAAGGTTACATGGAAAATTGGACAAGAGAATTATTTGTAGTGGAACGTATTTTGAAAAGAAATCCTCAAGTGTATGAATTAAAAGATCTACAAGGACATAAAATCGATGGAACATTTTATACGGAAGAGTTGCAATTGGTCCGCTTACCGGATATGCATGAAATTGATAAAATCCTTGCGACCAAAGGTAAAGGCGCCAGTAAAAAGTTGTTAGTTCATTGGAAAGGTTACTCCAGATTATTTGACAGTTGGATTAGCGCATCGTTTTTGGAGTCAAAAAAAGAGAGAGAGAGGCATAAATTTTTGTAGGTATTCTCATCAGTGGTACAAATAACCTTCATAACACATCATGAGAAAAGCAAACGCTTTCTACCTTACTTTGCCTAGGAACAGTTCCATGAAATATTTCCCAAGTAATACTCTAACTAATTACACCACAAAGCTTCAGAACCGTGTGGAGTTGGACACCAACAAATGGGAGATGGCATTGGTAGAAGTGCATTATCCTTATTCAATACTAAACATTACAAGATTTAACAACTATATTCAATATAAATCTATGGATGGTGTCAAATGGAACGAACTTCGAATATGCGAAGGCTATTACGCATCTATAAACAGCATTGTTGCAGAAATCAATAAATATTCTGAAACATTAAATTTTAGTCTCCGAAATCATCCTGCGTACAAACATGTGACTGTTGATATATCTACCAAGCAGAGAAACATAAATGTACGATTGTCACCTCAACTGGCACGGATATTTGGTTTCAAACCGACCGATGATCTATCAGAAGTAAAAATTGGACGCTGGTCTCCAAATGTTGTGAGAGAAATTCCTTCCCAGATGTATATTTACACAGATATTGCGGAATCACATATGGTGGGAGATGCTGTCGCCCCTCTATTACGTATTATAAACATTAATCCTATGGAACATACTTTTGGAAGTGATGGTGTGCAAATTTTCGATTCACCACATTACATCCCAGTGCAGAAACATAATTTCGAACAAATAGAAATTGACTTAAGGGATAGCACTGGTGCACACATCCCATTCTCCTTCGGACTAGTGTGTTTGAAACTTCATTTTAGACGTTGTGGTGAAAAGCTCTAGTAGTTGTATTTGTGATATAACCAGGACGAGAAAGGAAGAGCTCCCCTCATGCAGATTTGGCTACACTTAAAACTTGCTCAACATGCCCATATGAGCTTTTTGCTCAAGTGTGGAACCCTGCCTAATCCAAGATTTTTGTGAAAATGCCCTCAAATATTTTCTGAGAAAGGAAGAGCTCCCCTCATGCAGATTTGCCTACACTTAAAACTTGCTCAACATGCCCATATGAGCTTTTTGCTCAAGTGTGGAACCCTGCCTAATCCAAGATTTTTGTAAAAATGCCCTCGGGAAGTTCCTGAGAAATGATGACCCCCCTCAGATTGATTAGTGGCCGCGGTGGCTCAGTCGGTAACGCGTCTGACTACCATGCTCAAGGTCCCGGGTTCGATCCCCGGCCGGTTCAAATCCGGGAACTTTTCTAACGGTGGAAGCGGCCCCGGCGCCTACCCAGCGTCGAATAACATGGGTACCTGGGGGAAACCCTGGGGGGTAAAGGCGGTCAGGGGCGTGATGCTGATCACATCACCCCCACTCACGACCGGATCAAGAAAGTGTGGGGCGTTACCCCCACACCCCCTATACGCCTTCATGGCGTGGTGCTATGCACAGGGGAACACTTTACCTTTTTTTACCTTTTTACCCTCAGATTGATTTGACTACACTTATAAAAGGCACTTCTGTGAGATTGTTGTCCATAATCCTGTCAAAAATATGCCCCTTTTGATATTTTTTTTGGATTCACTTAAAACTAAGCCAAGATACACACACACACACACACACCTACACACCTACACACCCACACCCACACACACACACACACACACACACACACACACACACACACATACACAAAGCACATTGTTGAACCCAACTGATATTTTTTATTAAGCATAGAATTTTGATTTGAACCCCAAGAAATTTTATATAAATACCAAAGCCAAAAAATATTAACACACATACACACACACACACACTAAATATACAAAACACACTGCTGAACCCAACTGATATTTTTTTATTAAGCATAGAATTTTGATTTGAACCCCAAGAAATTTTATATAATAAACATAACAAGATTCTAATATTTATTTTTGTTTAACAGGTACAACAAGTTTTGAGCACAAAATCAGTTTCTGAGGAATACAAGGCAGCAGCAGCAGCAAGCAATTAATTTATAGAAGGCAGTGTGTATCATATCTAATTGCATGGATAATCTTGACACAGGATTTTTTGAGAGAAGATGTATTTCAAAATACATAAAATCTAAGTCACTTGTTGATGATTTAAAGCTTAGATTCTTGGGCCTGTCCGAGTATGACCTGTTTGCTGTACAGAATGAAACTGAAATGCAGTGGGTGCTTGCCAGTGACAGGCCATTCAAATGCCTCTATCTCAACTTTATCAGTGAGTTTGAGAGGCGTGTATACAACAAGAACAAGAGAATTGTTGGATCTTTTGTTAATTTTTATACAGACAGGTGCCATTATAATTTAAGGTTGAAATTGTTTAACAATTATTGGATCAACAATGCTCATAGCAATTGTTTAGAATATAGGATGTGCATGATTGCATCTCAGAGTTCAAATTGGAGACATTATAAATATTCAAATAAAATTATTAACAGGATATCTAATATTGAATTTGTTACAACTGATAATGGGAATTTGTACAGTGGTGAAGATTTCAATCCAGAGTTTGTATCAAATTCCAACTATATATATTTGAATGAGCTTCTCATGTATTTTATAAGGCAAAAATTTAGAGATTGCACTTATGATTGTATTGTTCAGGCACTGGGGCAGAATAATTTGCATGGCATATGCAACTGTGGGAGAGTTTTGTCCAGACTCTCAGTGTGATTTCAGGCACAGGAATCTGGCAGTTGGGCATTAACCCCTCCATATCCATAACAGCTCTGTGTTTATAATAGATAGGAATATTGAGTGCATTTAACAATTCCTGCCCATAACAGTTCCATTTTGTAGAAATATCAGCAAGGCTCTGTGTCTGTGAGATTTGAACCTTGTTCCCAATCAGTTCCAAGCTGTACAGCTCTGTGTCTGTGAGATTTGAAACCTGTTCCTGTACAGCTCTGTGAGAATTTTCATAGTGCCTAATAATATCAGCACAGCTCAGTTAGGATCGCATCTAACAAATATCAAGGATTTGTACCTAATTACAGTAGCACAGGGATAGGGATAATAAGTATAGACTATTGATATAGAAATTATTTTATTCTTCAATCTTATTCATAACAGTTCTATGCTCCTATGTGTCTGAGCAACATCAGTACAGCACAGCTCTGTTAATTAATATCTATTGAAACATGTGTCTGTGCGGGGATTTGTACCTAAGTATAGCTATTATTGAGTATAGAATTATTATATCTAGATCCATTTTCTGTGTCTGTGCAGGGATTTGTACTTAATAACATTAGTACAGCATTGCTCTGTTAGAGTATAGATTTATATTATTATTGAAACATCTCTTCACAAACAATCTCATCTAACAATTCTATAACAGTTCCGCTCAGCTCTGTGTCTGTGTGGGGATAAACATCAGTACAGCACAGCTCTGTTGCTCATCTTTTCAGCTCTGTGTCTGTGCAGGGATTTGTACTTAATAACATCAGTACAGCACAGCTCTGTTAGAGTATAGATTTAATTATATTATTATTGAAACATTTAGAAATTATTCTTCAAACAAATATCATCTAACAATTCCATAACAATTCCATGCTCAGCTCTGTTGCTCATCTTTTCAGCTCTGTGTCTGTGCAGGGATTTGTACCTAATAACATCAGTACAACACAGCTCTGTTAGAGTATAGATTTAATTATATTATTATTGAAACATCTAGAAATTATTCTTCCTAACAATTCCATAACAATTCTATGCTCAGCTCTGTGTCTGTGCGGGGATTTGTACCTAATAACATCAGTACAGCACAGCTCTGTTAGAGACATTTAATTCTTCACATTTATATTTATAACATCTTTGTGTCTGTGTGTCAGTACAGCACAGCTCTGTTAGAGATAGGGATATTGAGTATAGATTTAATTATATTATTATTGAAACATCTAGAAATTATTTCATTCTTCACAAACAAATCTCATCTAACAATTCCATGCTCAGCTCTGTGTCTGTGCGGGGATTTGTACCTAATAACATCAGTACAGCATAGCTCTGTTAGAGACATTTAATTCTTCATATTTATATCCATAACAGCTCTGTGTCTGTGTGAGGCAAGCACAGCTCTGTTAGAGATAGGGATATTGAGTATTGAAACATCTAGAAATTATTTCATTCTTCACAAACAAATCTCATCTAACAATTCCATGCTCAGCTCTGTGTCTGTGTGGGGATTTGTACCTAATAACATCAAAACAACACAGCTCTGTTAGAGACAGAATATTCAATTTTTCACAATTCCATAACAATTCCATGCTCAACTCTATATCTATATAGAGCAAAACAGCACAGCTCTATTAGAAATAGGGATATTAAATATAAATTTAAAAATTATTTCATTCTTCACAAACAAATTTCATCTAACAATTCCATAACAATTCCATGCTCAGCTCTGTGTCTGTGTGAGGCAAGCACAGCTCTGTTAAAGATCTTCACAAACAAATCTCATCTAATAATTCCATAACAGTTGCATGCTCAGCTCTGTGTCTGTGTGGGGATTTGTACCTAATAATATCAAAATAACACAGCTCTGTTAGAGACAGAATATTCAATTCTTCACATCTATATCCATAACATCTCTGTATAATTCCATAACAGTTCCATGCTCAGCTCTGTGTCTGTGTGAGACAAGCACAGCTCTGTTAAAGATCTTCACAAACAAATCTAATCTAACAATTCCATAACAGTTCCATGCTCAGCTCTGTATCTGTGTGGGGATTTGTACCTAATAACATCAAAACAACACAGCTCTGTTAGAGACAGAATATGCAATTCTTCACATCCATATCTATAACATCTCTGTTTAATTCCATAACAATTTCATGCTCAGCTCTGTATCTGTGTGAGGCAAGCACAGCTCTGTTAAAGATCTTCACAAACAAATCTCATCTAACAATTCCATAACAATTCCATGCTCAGCTCTGTGTCTGTGTGGGGATTTGTACCTAATAACATCAATACAACACAGCTCTGTTAGAGACAGAATATTTAATTCTTCACATCCATAACCATAACATCTCTGTATAATTCCATAACAGTTCCATGCTCAGCTCTGTATCTGTGTGGGGATTTGTACCTAATAATATCAAAATAACACAGCTCTGTTAGAGACAGAATATTTAATTCTTCACATCTATATCCTTAACATTTCTGTGTAATTCCATAATAGTTCCATGCTCAGCTCTGTGTCTGTGTGAGGCAAGCACAGCTTTGTTAAAGATCTTCACAAACAAATCTTATCTAATAATTCCATAACAGTTGCATGCTCAGCTCTGTGTCTGTGTGGGGATTTGTACCTAATACACGTTGACGTGTATAAACGTTTCAATGTATGTTCAACATGTTGTACAACATGTTGAACATACATTGAAACGTTTATATAGAAACAATGGGCATTGATTGCCACTTTTCAGACAAGTTCTAAATTCCATACAAATACAGAGTTGAAACTGTCATGGCATAGGGATGAAATAACATCTAGACACTCAATAGATGTAAAGAATTAATTATACCCTAACTATTAATCCCTATCTCAGAGCTGTGCTCTGTACAAATCCCACACAGACACAGGAACTATTATGAGGGAATGTAATATTAATATCCCTATCTACACAGACACAAAGCCTTGCTGAGCATGAAACTATTATTGGAATTGTTAGATATGAAGAATAAATTTCACAGAGCTGTTATAGATATGGAGGTGAAAAATTGAACGAAATAATATTTATACCCATCTACTCTGTCTCTAACAAAGCTATGTTGCTGTACAAATCCCACACAGACACAGAGCTGAGCATGGAACTATTATGGAATTGTTAAATGAGATTTGTTTGTGAAGAATAAAATTTAAATCTATACTTAATATTCCTATATTTAACAAAGATGTGCTTGCCTCACACAGACACAGAGCTGAGCATGGAACTGTTATGGAATTGTTAGATGAGATTTGTTTGTGAAGAATGAAATTTAAATCTATACTTAATATTCCTATCATATAACAAAGCTGTGCTTGCCTCACACAGACACAGAGCTGAGCATGGAACTATTATGGAATTACACAGAGATGTTATGGATATGGATGTGAAGAATTTAATATTCTGTCTCTAACAGAACTGTATTGTTTTGATATTATTAGGTACAAATCCCCACACAGACACAGAGCTGAGCATGCAACTGTTATGGAATTATTAGATAAGATTTGTTTGTGAAGATCTTTAACAAAGCTGTGCTTGCCTCACACAGACACAGAGCTGAGCATGGAACTATTATGGAATTACACAGAAATGTTAAGGATATAGATGTGAAGAATTAAATATTCTGTCTCTAACAGAGCTGTGTTGTTTTGATGTTATTAGGTACAAATCCCCACACAGATACAGAGCTGAGCATGGAACTGTTATGGAATTGTTAGATTAGATTTGTTTGTGAAGATCTTTAACAGAGCTGTGCTTGTCTCACACAGACACAGAGCTGAGCATGGAACTGTTATGGAATTATACAGAGATGTTATGGATATAGATGTGAAGAATTGAATATTCTGTATCTAACAGAGCTGTGTTATTTTGATATTATTAGGTACAAATCCCCACACAGACACAGAGCTGAGCATGGAACTGTTATGGAATTGATAGATGAGATTTGTTTGTGAAGATCTTTAACAGAGCTGTGCTTGCCTCACACAGACACAGAGCTGAGCATGGAATTGTTATGGAATTGTTAGATGAGATTTGTTTGTGAAGAATGAAATAATTTTTAAATTTATATTTAATATCCCTATTTCTAATAGAGCTGTGCTGTTTTGCTCTATATAGATATAGAGTTGAGCATGGAATTGTTATGGAATTGTGAAAAATTGAATATTCTGTCTCTAACAGAGCTGTGTTGTTTTGATGTTATTAGGTACAAATCCCCACACAGACACAGAGCTGAGCATGGAATTGTTAGATGAGATTTGTTTGTGAAGAATGAAATAATTTCTAGATGTTTCAATACTCAATATCCCTATCTCTAACAGAACTGTGCTTGCCTCACACAGACACAGAGCTGTTATGGATATAAATATGAAGAATTAAATGTCTCTAACAGAGCTATGATGTACTGATGTTATTAGGTACAAATCCCCGCACAGACACAGAGCTGAGCATGGAATTGTTAGATGAGATTTGTTTGTGAAGAATGAAATAATTTCTAGATGTTTCAATAATAATATAATTAAATCTATACTCAATATCCCTATCTCTAACAGAGCTGTGCTGTACTGACACACAGACACAAAGATGTTATAAATATAAATGTGAAGAATTAAATGTCTCTAACAGAGCTGTGCTGTACTGATGTTATTAGGTACAAATCCCCGCACAGACACAGAGCTGAGCATAGAATTGTTATGGAATTGTTAGGAAGAATAATTTCTAGATGTTTCAATAATAATATAATTAAATCTATACTCTAACAGAGCTGTGTTGTACTGATGTTATTAGGTACAAATCCCTGCACAGTCACAGAGCTGAAAAGATGAGCAACAGAGCTGAGCATGGAATTGTTATGGAATTGTTAGATGATATTTGTTTGAAGAATAATTTCTAAATGTTTCAATAATAATATAATTAAATCTATACTCTAACAGAGCTGTGCTGTACTGATGTTATTAAGTACAAATCCCTGCACAGACACAGAGCTGAAAAGATGAGCAACAGAGCTGTGCTGTACTGATGTTTATCCCCACACAGACACAGAGCTGAGCGGAACTGTTATAGAATTGTTAGATGAGATTGTTTGTGAAGAGATGTTTCAATAATAATATAAATCTATACTCTAACAGAGCAATGCTGTACTAATGTTATTAAGTACAAATCCCTGCACAGACACAGAAAATGGATCTAGATATAATAATTCTATACTCAATAATAGCTATACTTAGGTACAAATCCCCGCACAGACACATGTTTCAATAGATATTAATTAACAGAGCTGTGCTGTACTGATGTTGCTCAGACACATAGGAGCATAGAACTGTTATGAATAAGATTGAAGAATAAAATAATTTCTATATCAATAGTCTATACTTATTATCCCTATCCCTGTGCTACTGTAATTAGGTACAAATCCTTGATATTTGTTAGATGCGATCCTAACTGAGCTGTGCTGATATTATTAGGCACTATGAAAATTCTCACAGAGCTGTACAGGAACAGGTTTCAAATCTCACAGACACAGAGCTGTACAGCTTGGAACTGATTGGGAACAAGGTTCAAATCTCACAGACACAGAGCCTTGCTGATATTTCTACAAAATGGAACTGTTATGGGCAGGAATTGTTAAATGCACTCAATATTCCTATCTATTATAAACACAGAGCTGTTATGGATATGGAGGGGTTAATGCCCAACTGCCAGATTCCTGTGCCTGAAATCACACTGAGAGTCTGGACAAAACTCTCCCACAGTTGCATATGCCATGCAAATTATTCTGCCCCAGTGCCTGAACAATACAATCATAAGTGCAATCTCTAAATTTTTGCCTTATAAAATATATGAGAAGCTCATTCAAATATATATAGTTGGAATTTGATACAAACTCTGGATTGAAATCTTCACCACTGTACAAATTCCCATTATCAGTTGTAACAAATTCAATATTAGATATCCTGTTAATAATTTAATTTGAATATTTATAATGTCTCCAATTTGAACTCTGAGATGCAATCATGCACATCCTATATTCTAAACAATTGCTATGAGCATTGTTGATCCAATAATTGTTAAACAATTTCAACCTTAAATTATAATGGCACCTGTCTGTATAAAAATTAACAAAAGATCCAACAATTCTCTTGTTCTTGTTGTATACACGCCTCTCAAACTCACTGATAAAGTTGAGATAGAGGCATTTGAATGGCCTGTCACTGGCAAGCACCCACTGCATTTCAGTTTCATTCTGTACAGCAAACAGGTCATACTCGGACAGGCCCAAGAATCTAAGCTTTAAATCATCAACAAGTGACTTAGATTTTATGTATTTTGAAATACATCTTCTCTCAAAAAATCCTGTGTCAAGATTATCCATGCAATTAGATATGATACACACTGCCTTCTATAAATTAATTGCTTGCTGCTGCTGCTGCCTTGTATTCCTCAGAAACTGATTTTGTGCTCAAAACTTGTTGTACCTGTTAAACAAAAATAAATATTAGAATCTTGTTATGTTTATTATATAAAATTTCTTGGGGTTCAAATCAAAATTCTATGCTTAATAAAAAAATATCAGTTGGGTTCAGCAGTGTGTTTTGTATATTTAGTGTGTGTGTGTGTGTATGTGTGTTAATATTTTTTGGCTTTGGTATTTATATAAAATTTCTTGGGGTTCAAATCAAAATTCTATGCTTAATAAAAAATATCAGTTGGGTTCAACAATGTGCTTTGTGTATGTGTGTGTGTGTGTGTGTGTGTGTGTGTGTGTGTGTGTGTGTGTGTGTGTGTGTGGGTGTGTAGGTGTGTAGGTGTGTGTGTGTGTGTGTGTATCTTGGCTTAGTTTTAAGTGAATCCAAAAAAATATCAAAAGGGGCATATTTTTGACAGGATTATGGACAACAATCTCACAGAAGTGCCTTTTATAAGTGTAGTCAAATCAATCTGAGGGGGGTCATCATTTCTCAGGAACTTCCCGAGGGCATTTTTACAAAAATCTTGGATTAAGCAGAGTTCCACACTTGAGCAAAAAGCTCATATGGGCATGTTGAGCAAGTTTTAAGTGTAGGCAAATCTGCATGAGGGGAGCTCTTCCTTTCTCAGAAAATATTTGAGGGCATTTTCACAAAAATCTTGGATTAGGCAGGGTTCCACACTTGAGCAAAAAGCTCATATGGGCATGTTGAGCAAGTTTTAAGTGTAGCCAAATCTGCATGAGGGGAGCTCTTCCTTTCTCGTCCTGGTTATATCACAAATACAACTACTAGCTCTGATTATGAATGACCCATATTTTCAATACTACCATCAACAAGCTGGATCTGGTGTGGGTAACATATATTACGGTGCTGCCTATCAAAAAGGACATGGCGTTGGAAGTTTGCTTGGAGGACTTTTTCGGTCAGCTTTGCCTCTTATCAAGAAAGGAGCGAAAGCTGTAGGGAAAGAAATGTTAAAAACAGGGGTAAATGTGTTAGGTGATGTTGTAGACAAAACAACCCTAAAACAGTCACTACAATCCAAAATTTCGGATGCCAGATCAAATCTTAAAAGAAAAGCTGAAACAAAGCTAAAGGAAATGATTGGTTCAGGTTATCAGGGGCATAAACATTTCAAAAGGAATCACTCTGCTTCGGGACAGCGAACTGGAAGGATCGCTCAGAGAAAGAAGAGATCCAGTGCCAATACAAACACCAAGAAAACAACCAAACGCAACCGTAAGAAAATTCAAATAACATCAGATATTTTTGATTAGATATGGCGCTAATTAGGGAGAAATCATGTGAGTGTTTTAAAAGTGAATTGGTAATTTTCTCGGTAAAACCTACTCAGACAAGCATCTTAGAACACCACACCATCGGATACAAACCTGTTAGTTCTCTGGCAGATAATGCCCCCACCGAGTTTGTAATACCTGGACATGGTGATGATTATATGGATTTAGCACACACAATGTTGAATATAGATGCCAGAATTGTAAAAGCGAATGGTCAGTTATTGCTACCCACAGATAAAACAATTGGACCTGTCAATGATTTTCTCAATGCAATGTTCAGCGAAGTACAAATTTACTTAAATAACAAACTCATCTCGTTTCCATCTCACATGCACCCATACAGGTCTTATTTTGAAAAAAGCACTGAACTATGACATATCTGCAAAATCATCTCATCTCCAAAGTGCATTGTGGTACAAGGATACAGCAGGCGCTTTTGATAACGTTTCGGAAGACAACAAAGGCTTTACAAAACGTAACCAACTAACAAAACAGAGTAAAACATTTGATATGTTTGGTTACTTGCATTCTGATATTTTCAATCAAGAGAAATTTTTGATCAATGGAGTGGAAATGCGAATAAAACTGATTCCTTCGAAAAACACTTTCTGCTTGATGGGATTAGATGACAGTGAAGGCAAAGTGGAAATTCTGGATGCTACACTATATGTGAGAAAAGTATCGGTCAGTTCATCCATCAAACTTAGTCACAATCGCATATTGCAAAAACATACAGCAAAATACCCTCTAACAAGAGTACAACTTAAAGCTGTAACTATTCCAAAAGATATTGTTTCAAAAACAATTGACAATGTGATACTTGGAGGTCTTCCGAAACGATTAGTTGTGGGGTTTGTTACCAACGATGCATTCAACGGCACTCTGTCTACAAACCCATTCAATTTTCAACATTTCAATTACAACTTCTTTACTTTATATGTTGATGGAGTCCAAATTCCCGGCAAACCACTTCAACCAGACTTTGAAAACAACAAGTACATAACAGCATATCACACATTATTCTCTGGAACAGGGATACACTATATGGATGAAGGAAACAATATATCGCGTGAGGAATACCCCCAGGGATACGCATTACTTGTTTTCGATATAACACCAGACGCAGCTGCAAGTGCCATATCCCACTGCAGTCTTCAACGGCAAGGGGCTGTTAGCTTGGAAGTCCACTTCAAATCGGCTTTGGAATCTACTGTGACTTGTGTTATCTACTCTGAATTTGACGCTCTCATGGAAATTAATAATCAAAGAGATATTCATCTGGATTAATTGTATAACAAGGTGAGTTGCACAATATTACTATTTAGTGTCCAGCAATGCTGTCGACTTTAAATTTGCTTCACGGGTTAATATCAAATAGAGCCTTTGACAATCATCATGTTGGGCAGCTAATGAATTACCTGTACATGTGGAACTACCAGCAGCGTTGATTGTAAATACAGATCCCAAAGATAGCCCCGGGAAGCACTGGGTAGCAATTTACATAAACAGTAACTCCCGGGGGGAATTTTTTGATAGTTACGGAAAACCTCCACATGTGCATAACCATTTGCGAATTTTTGGAAAATAACTCTAAATTCTATACGTACAACACTCATCAGATACAAAGTTACGGGTCTGTGTACTATGGGCATTACTGTTTTCTGTATTTATTCCATAGAGCCTCTGGTAAACCCATGCATAAATTTCAAATTTTATTCCCAGTACCGATAAAAAACGACAATATTATAACAACTTATTTGCTGACTCGTAAATTAAATTTATAATACTCGGTACGTATACTAGAAAATATTGACAGTAAATACTGTTTGAAATTTTATACAAGTTACATATAGTCCTAATAGTATATTAATAATTTTGTAGCGTTACAGTTTACAACAGCTTACTTATAATATATATATATATCTTGTTTAGTGTCTTTACAGAACAATGACGCAATATCCAGAGATGGGATCTTTCAATGCTAGATTGTCCTCTTTCAGAAACTGGCAATCAAAAGAATTCCCGTTTGTAGAAGCTCTGTCCGAAGCAGGATTATTTTACATTCAAAAAGAGGATAAAACAGTATGCTTCAAATGTGGTGGAGGATTATACCGATGGAAATACAGAAACAATCCAATACTAGAACATCGTCGATATTTTCCATTTTGCCCCCTGTCTATAAACCTAATTTCAGATCGACAATGCGGTTGATGCTTTAATTAAATTAATTAATATTTGTTATCCAATATTTCCTCAATATGACGTTTATGATATTCTGCTGATTTTTCTCTCACCATTGATCTTTGTAATTCCCCGCCCCCTCCACCTTTTTTGTCCGGCACATGCTTGGTTTGCTACGCGCGCATGCGTCTCAAAAACACACCCACTCATTTCTTCAAATGTATACCTGCACGCTGCGACATGCAGTATCTCGCAGTTCTTAGTCATGGAAGCCTCTATTTCGATGCCGCTGAAAGAAAATGATCTCAACCGTACACTAATTTCAAGGGGGTTCTTCAGAAAGAGAGCGATCAGCATTTACCTGAAGAACAAAAACAAGTAACTAGTCTTATACGCCAGTCGATATTATTTGATCACGTCTACTATTTGAATGCTTCGAAAACAAAAGTTATCTCAATCGGACTTTCCTCTCATCTGGATTTCCAACCTGTGGTCAGGCTACACAGAAGCGGGGCGGCCGGTGTTGAACTACAGTTGCAGGAGTGGCACGCTCTTCAGGAATTGTTTCCAGTAATCGACAATTACATCGCTATTCCAGGTGAGCAGCCTCGTGTTTCCTACCCACTAAGTGAGCAACATGAATTGCTGATAACCACACTGTACAATCGCCGTCAGATCATTATAAGGAAGAAACCAGCTTACGGTTCCCTGGAGATAGTGTTCATCGCAGAAAGTTCGTGGCGGAACTTTATGAAGATATTTGTGTGCATCGAGCATGCGAAAGTTATGTGTGAAACAGTGTCGCCGTATCTGAAATCATATTTTGGAAACTGTGTGGAATCTTGCATTCTCGACCTTCGCAAACAATGTTTCGGTTGCACAGATATTTCCCCTGTCCATGCATGTAATAAGGAGAAGTTTGTGCTTTCCCATCTACATGGATGTACAAAACCTGAGCCTTTGTCTATACAAAACATCGACGGAAAAAGACTTTCCAAAGAAGTGTTTGTTTTTTTGCGAGAACATGCTTGTGGAAAAAATAGTGAAACATTTTAATTCAGTGGTTGCAGCAGAAAATGGATATGATAGTGACACAATTCCTTATGTGGGTGAGTGAACAAACTTGAAGAATAAAAACTTGTTAAATAACATGCTGATAAACTGGTGACACAATATAAACATTTTACATATGTATGTGTGTGTGTGTGTGTGCGGCTCTTTTGAATTTTGTAAATATTGGTAATAAACAGGGATAAAATATATGTCTTGGCTTTTTTTCACTTATCACCCCTTTAAAAATCCTCATGGTTTATATTTTTACTGGTAAAAATCGTTAATAACAACATTAATAATTAACTATATAATGAAAAAGTGTGTATTGTGGACTTGTCGAAGATAAAGCATGAGAGCTTTTCTCCACACTGGTAAAACTCGGTGTTAATAACAACATTAATAATTAACTATATAATGAAAAAGTGTGTATTGTGGATTTGTCGGAGATAAAGCATGAGAGCTTTTCTTCACACTGGTAAGAATCTGTGTTAATAACAACATTAATAATTAACTATACAATAAAAAAAAATGTGTATTGTGGACTTGTCGGAGATAAAGCATTAGAGCTTTTCTGCACAGCGCTGGACACGCAAAGGCAAGTATCTTTATTTTCATTCTATTTCTAACAATGATTCGCTATTTTTTCTTGTCACTATAAAAAACTAATTCAATTTTTCTTTTATCACATCTGTCGCCATTTTGCTTGTTTTTGTTTAATTCCTCTTTATGCATTGAGGTTAATCGAAACATAACTTTAGACTTTTACATGGAATTGAAACATAGAATCTTGCCTCCTTTGATTGAATCGAACCTGTGACTCCTTTTTGATCACAAAACAATAGTGACGGCCATCTTGCTTATTTTACCTACTCTTTATGCATTTAAGCTAATCGGTACTGGCGCCCCACACAGCAAAACAACAGATTCTAATTTATCTTTATACATTAGCGGTAAAGTCTTTGCGTTGTAATCAAAAGGCATTTTGTTTTGATTTTTAATATCTGTTTCTGCCTAAATACTAATGGGGACTCAACACACTTCTTTTTTTTAAAAAAAAAACATCATTATCAGCCAATTTGACATTGTGAATCGAACCCGGGACCTTTTCATTACAGCATAAACATCCTATTTCCAATTAGTTCATTTTCTCTTTGTGCACAAAAAGCTAATCGGAACTTTTAAACAAATACAATTGAATATCCAATTTTCACCAACATTGGGAATCGAACCCTCAACCACTTGGTTGAAACATCTCGCGGAATAAAAAACACCCCCCGCGCCCACGCCGCGCCGCGCCGCGCCCCGGTCGCCGCCGCCGCCGCCGCTAAACACAAAACGCGGCCGCCATATTGATTTTATGCAAATATTATTTATGCACAGATGGACTAATCAGGACCTATAATGGCGGGACAAAGCAATTGGCCTCATTTAACTACCTAGAGAATCGAACCCGCGACCTCTTCATTACCAGGCGACAACATTAACCACTACCCCAAGGCCGCCATATTGATTTTATTCAATCACTATTTATGCACGGATGGACTAATCGGAACCTATAATGGCGGGATTAAACAATTGGCCTAATTTAACTACCTAGAGAATCGAATCCGCGACCTCTTCATTGCCAGGTGACAACATTAACCACTAACCCAACTCGATTTTCGAACTCAACAATTTTGTTGGCTTTATTTACACACAGGCTAATCGAAATCATTCAATATTGACCTCGTCGACTTGTAATCAAGGGGTCCCAGGTTCGATACTCGGTGGAGGCACATAGTGGTCCGAATCACCACTTTTCAACTGTAGGTCCACTCCTGATTTGTCTTGCCGTGCATAAAGTGGACTTAAAAAAAACTAACTCAATCTATCAATCAATCAATATTGACTCTACCAGGAATCGAACCCTCGACGCCTCTTGTTTTACAGAGCAATAACCTTAGCCACTAAGCTTTCGGGGTACAACATCTTCGGCGCCATCTTTAAATCATTTCTTCATGTGTTTGCATCATACGCAATGGTTGCGCGCGCATTTCCTCCAAAGACACACAAACACACACACACAAACATACGCACGTGTTAGGTTAGCATACATCAAGAAACAACGTGACAAATCCATTGACCCCCCCTCCCCCACCGCTTCCGATGTCTTCAACGTGATCAGACACGTTCTGCTGACTCAACAATAAAATCGCTCGTACACCGCTACGACCGGATGTAACATAACACCAGTGGCATCGAATTTTTGCTGACGCGTAGGAATGAAGTGCTGCCTCTCTACTCACGGTTTCGTTTCTTCGATAATGGTTGTTATTCAAAATTTTCCAAGAATAGAATTGATTAGGATTTTCCTTAGAATAGAATAGAATTGTAGAAGGGAATAAAATTTAGAATCCCCCCTCTTCAGCCATTTTCATCCCCGACTCGGCATTTATAATTTCGTTCCCAACAATGGAAAGAATATTTCCCCTCTCTTATTGTGTACTCTATTATCATTTGGGAAGGCATAACAGTAATTCACTGTTTGAGTCATAAATTCGAGATAAATATTCACGACGTTAAAGAAAAAAGTGAAGGGTACGGAGCAGCAGGGGCTCAAGCATAGGTGGAGCGTGTAATGTAGTGTTGTGAAAATGAACAATCTCAAATGTGAAGACGACATTGATATTTATATACTCACATAGTATGAAATTATTTTTAAAAAATGCTTCTTTTTATAAATGTTTCTGAATGTATGATAAATGGGGTGCATGTTTAAGGTCGGGGTGTTTATGTAACAATATTGTAAGATACGCATACCCGAAGGGCTCGTACCAATATCAGTAAATATCAAATATCAAAAAAAAAAAATATATATATATATATATATACAGTCATTGCATTTTAAATCTCTCATGGATGATGGAATTATTTATGTTGAGCAAAGATCATTCTTTGCATGGCTTGTCATCAATCTGTGTCAACATTGAAGAAGAATGACTTTTTCCTGATAAAATACCGGGTATTTATAAAATGAATATTTTAGCATTTTTAAAACGAACATTTTGGCATCTTTACAAAACCTATTTCAGCTGCACTTTCAGTTCTGAGTTCGTAGATTCGTACTTCCCAAATTATGCAAAGGGGAAAAATCGGAATAATTCCAACAAAGGAATCATGGTAAACAACTGACCCCTTCCCCAAAAGCCTTTTTCGAATAATTTTCAACTCTACCTACACGGACGAATTTCCTGTGACAAAATATTCTGAAATGCTGCAACATTCATACATAGAAATCTATTGCGGCATTTGGATGTCAAAACTGGGGAATTTGAAGGATAGGACACAGTTAACTTTTTCTTTGTAGTCAAGGCTTAGCATTAAGAGACCATAGTGCAGGTGCAAAAAAGGACAACTACTCAAGCACGACACCTTTTTTCCCGCCACTGATCTATGGTCCCTCTGCATTTTCTTCATTTGGAAGAACGCCTGCGAGGGAGAGGGGCATAAAGGCGTTCAAGTGTGGTGTTGATAATATCTTCTCCACTATGTCCGACATCGAGAATGTAGGAAGCCCTAAATCTACACACTCGTGTGCTTTCATGTTAGATTGCAATATGCAGATAAGTGTCTGATATAAAAAGAAATCATTTTATTAAAGTTCTATTAAAAACGTATCATTCAATTCCTACATTTTAAATCTTTATTATAAGAAGCGGAATCTTATTGAGGAACATGTTTCTTAATTGCCATTGTCGAAATTAAATTTGAATTCAGAAGCTGCTAACGCAACTCAACGTAAAATTTTGAATGTATCTATATTTTTTACACTATCTTCATGAAGATTTAAAATACATTATATATAAGTGCATTTGCATACAATATACATATGTATACACAATGTGTATATTATTTCAGGAACACTGAAAAACACCGCACAAGGATGTTCAACGGAGATGTAGCAAATGTTCCATTTCATTTTTTCTTAAATTTCAAACAAAGATGAACACATTAATATTACAAAATGCATTTTGAAATATTACAAATTAACCGACTAAATTTCTTGTATTTTACATGAAGTGAAGGCAATTTTAAAAATTATCCAACACAATTCACTGAATTTAGTGTATCTACATCCTATTACTTATCAGATTTAAAGAACGCTTTTATTTTAATAACAACTAAAATTAAATTCTTGTTTCATGTTTACCGACTTCCAAGTGTTTGTAGAAAATCTTCAGTTTCCTTTCTTAAATTGAAATTAAGATAATCAAATTAATACTATGTAATAAATTATGAAATTATTAAATATTACAAATGAAGTTCACATTTTAATTCTGTAATAAGTTCTTAAAGACTGTTTAAGTTCCCAATTAGACTGTTCAAACTGAGTCTTAATTTCCTGATTAGACTGTTCAAACTGAGTCTTAACTTAACTTAACTAACTTAACTAACTTAATGATTCTTGGTTACAACTTACAACAGCTAATTGTATGCTTCTAATGCTGTTTAGTATGTCATTAAATTATTATTTATACTTTCCAAATACACGGCAGTTGGTAAGGATCGTAACTGGAATCACATTTGTTACAACAGTATTTTTCCTTAGTGGTAGAATAAATTGTCCAATGTGTGACGGAAAGCTTCAAACATGAAACATGATACCACGAATGACAATCAAAACATTGCACATACCTCAGGTCATTTCCAAGTTTATCACAACACGCCACTCTTTCAATCTTGCGGTCTAAAGCTTGACGTTCAATGATACGTGGCAAAACACGGAAATATCCGACAACAGAACTTCTGTTGTCTGCTTCTATTTAAATCAAATGGTGTAAAACCCACTACAGGGAAAAGCGCGGAACAGAAGCCGGAATGTTCGTGATAGAAGTCTGGGAGTTTACTTAAGGCTTAAGGCCGGAAATGGGTCTGTTGCATTCTGTTGTCGCTCTTCCGGTGTTTCGGTGGGCGTCAAGCTTTAGGCGTCATGCTTTGGGCTCCGGCTAAATGACGCGAGCAGGTTCGAGTCTCCTGGAGGGAGCGTAACAACCTTTCTCCTGAGATTTCGTACTGTGTATGGGACCGGTGGCAACCCACCATCGTGAGGAAATAGGGA
Source organism: Lepisma saccharinum (assembly GCF_977018435.1). Lineage (NCBI taxonomy): Eukaryota > Metazoa > Arthropoda > Insecta > Zygentoma > Lepismatidae > Lepisma > Lepisma saccharinum. The sequence continues at coordinate 25,419,217 of NC_139257.1, forward strand.
GCGTAAGCCGGTCATGAATAACCTACAACTTTTTTTAAAAAGAAAAATAGAAGAGAACTGAATGAAAGTTTGTGCTTCCACGTGCTCAGTTTTACATTTGCATGAAATCAACTAGGAATAAATAAGTACTATTATATTTTCAACTACAAAGGTTTTATTAAATATCTTCAAATAACAATAAAACATTACAACAACAACAATGAACATTGTTAGCCGGAGACGGAGCACACCTTGCTTTCTTTATACTTTCACTGTCTGTTATTTCTGAAGTAAAGAATAAATAATCAGTTAGAATTCATTTAGCAACAAGATGTCATACTTGAATATTTCATAGTTTCATTTTACTTAGCCTACGGATAGGAGCGTCATGAAATATATGTATTCAGTTCTCGCTAACATAATCAAATTTCCAATGTGCATTGCCAAAAATTTACTTGACTACTAAATTAATGCGTTGGTGAAAGCAGCATTTTAACTCAAATCATAAACTTCCCATATAACTTCACACTGAATTATAAATGCATCGAATCTAGGATTTGGTGCATCCGTTGGCATATACAAGTTTGGTTTATTTGAAATGATTTTGTCTGATATGTTCAATTGATGAATATTAGTGAATGAAAAGGAAGAGCAGTTCGTAAAAGCACTATTTGTTGCATCATTAGCTGTTTAGGACTTAAAACAACAATTCAATCCAATCATTAGCTGTTTATGTGCTTTGTGTATTATTGGAGTGAAAATTATTATGTATATTAACGTCAATTTATACATTTTCAGTTGTGCATGTTGATTTTCATTGATTGTTCCCTTCTGATTGAAGGTTATGTGTGGATTGTATGAATAGAAGAAAGGTCTCTACATCGCTTTGAAGAAATTTGATTCCCTCTATCTCAACTTCAGCATAATTTGTATTGATGATGATAGCTTGCAGAATGTTAAGCTAATTTAGCAGAACTTACATTGTCGAAACTAAAGCAAGCCTTTTACTTGAACTTCAACGAAGCATCCTAGTATTCACTTTACGAAATAGCAATTAGGATTTTTATAACTTCAATGAAACTCGGACGTCACTATTAAAAATTTCCATATATTTTATCACTTATTGATTTACTCTGTTTTGTTTATTTATCGTTACTATGGTCAAGAATGTATATGGAAATGTATACATCGTAATTTTACATTATCAAGAATTTGATAATAATAAATTATTCATCATATGAATGCAACAACGTTATCCAAAATATAACAAAACAGAAATTGATAACGTAGATCTATCATCGTGCGTATTAAACACAAATTAAACATACATAATAAATTAAATAAATGAACATTTAGGGTCAGTTACAATTCTCACCCCTTCTGGGTGAAAATTTTCTATTTATTTCAGTTCTGTAAATATCAAAAATTTTCCACATATAGTTCCAAACTTATGAACATCCCATTTTTAAATTATAACATCAATTATTATTTTTTCAAACAATATTAATTCAGTTCACTATGAACTCCGTGAGTCAAACTTGATTGACATATTCTTCATTTTGTTTCAGTTGCATGTATTCAGTACATTAAATGAATAAACAAGATTAATGAATGGAAACAATCATTAATATAAATTATTACATCTCAACTTTTATTTATAGTTTCTCCTGGTCCGAAGTAATTCTCAAAACCTTCAAACCTTCTTACTTCACTTCTTCACTAAATCTTGAATAATTTCTTCAGCAATAGTAATTTATAGATGTAGCTAATACACGACAGTCAAGAAATACTACATGCACTTAGATCTTCTGTTCTTCAAATCTTTCTTTTCATTATCTCGGTTGGAAACTCCGTAATTATTCATATATAGCTACATGATTACTTATTTCCTTGATCGAATACATCAAGTTGTCAATTGAGTTGCAAGTAATAATAAAATGCTGCGACTGTTTCTTCCAACTTGCTCTCGAGATTCTCCCATCGACTTCATCCCTCCATAGAAGATGCACGCGCCTTCCGAAACTCATGGCCTAGGGGTATTGGACGTCCACGATCTATCAGATGCAGTTCCAGACGCTGGCGATTGTCCACTGTGTGTAGGGGCGGGGGGAGTCCATCTTTTTCCGCCGAGGACGACGACTTCCTTCTATCCTGGAGAAGATTGGGGTCCTTTGTTCGAAGTTGTGGCCAAATTTACTTCTGTGTTTCTGGAACATGCTGGAAGTGGTTTTGACGAGATGTTGTTAGGAGATTTCAGTTCTTCCAAAGTATGTGGTTTTCCATTTATGAGTAACTTGTTATATTGCAATTTATCACGTTGACCACGAGCCTTTGCTTCTATAAGGTACGGTTGTCACCGGAACTTGTGTTACAGCTACAGAACCTTGCATAGCATTTATCATTATCACGTTCGTTGTATTCATTAGGAAGAACAACAATCCCCTTTCTACTAAATTTTATTTCATCTAACCTTCTCAACATGCTAGTCAGTTGATCTACAGAACGAATTTCGTGACAAGTAATGTGATTGGCAATATTATCAGGTAACTGGCTAAGTATTAACTGTACAACATCTATATCTTGAGGATTTTCAACCAAAATTGCAATAACTGGAGTGAGTTTTTAAAGCAAAAGTCTCTAAACTGCCATGTACACTGGGATCGTATTTGCGATTTATCAATACGGAAAGCTGTGATTGAATAACTTCCGAAGAAGCAAACTGATTGATGAATTCTTGTACAAACTGGTCATGGGAATTAAAGTAATACAGAAGGTCGATCCGCGTATATGTGTCCGATTTTGAACCGTCACTCCTGTGCACAGAATCGACTGATCCAAGCTGTTAAAAGCGTGGGACGACGGTTAGAGCCTGTAGTATCGTGGCACTATCACGAGTATGTGTTGTGTGTATCATGGCTCCACAGGTGAACCGTTTTTGGGAAGGGTACGTAATTGCACTTTTCCATGCCAAATATTCGGTGTAAAACTTCAGAAACAGTGCAAAGAACATGGATGTGCCTTGGGTTCGACGACCATCAAGAAAATTATCAAGCGGCATGAAAACCACGAGGTTCCAGCTATTCAGTCGCCCCCCAGGGGGACGAGGAAGGGAGCGTGCACTGCAGTGATGCCACCCGTGTCTCGGAAGCTGCATCGAATGGCACTAAAGGAAACCTCGCGACGCAACGTGTGATGGCCACACTACTCCACGTGGCCGAGTCAACTGTGAACCACTCCCTGTGTGAGAAATTAAACCTCCGGAAGGATTTAAAAGCTGTGAACATGCTGGCACATATGGCGACAGACATCTGCATTCGGGGTATTCCATTTCGCGATATACTGGTGAAGTCACCGGATGCGAGTCCCATGAATTTCTGTGGGTTTGGTCTACTGAAACAGGCACTATTCTCACATCGTGTCAACACTCTCCGGGACCTGTGGAAAGCCAGTTAGGAGGAATGGCAGAAGATTCCACTTCCTGTACTTCGTCGTAGCCTCCTACAATGGAAGTTACGGTGCAGGGCTATTGCCAAGACACACTGTGATCATATTGAGGCCAACCGGTGGTCATCCCGTGGATTTTCATAATGTAAGTGCTAGTCCAAAATCGGACACATATACGCGGATCGACCTCCTGTATTTATGAGTACGAAATCAATAACCAGCTCTCCCAATGAAGCATTGTTGAATACTTTGCAGTTTCATTTCTGTTGGCACTCCTACAACATTTAATATGATATCCAGCTGTTCAATATATTCTCTCGCTGATTGTTGCTCTATCTTGCCAAAGAACGTAGGCAATTAAGATAATTCACATAATTTTAAACGACCACTTCTTGCATTTCCTTCTCCATTGCATGTATTTCTACTTATAGGATGATCACTTCTACCTCTCGAAATAAACGGTCGATTATAGCAAATATGATTTGCTCCGTTTAAACCTGTGTTACAACAGTTATCCAATCTCGAACCATTTACAGAAGAATGAGGATCATCGTGATTGTTAGAAACTGAACAAGGTACTCTTGCATCACGATAGATATAACTAACACAATCATTTTGTGGGTTAGGTTCCGATATTTGTGGGTTAAAATCACACTACATACAAGCAGAATTAAAGCTTTGATTCAGATGACAATGTGGGTTATTATGTACATTACTAACATGGTCGTTTTTCGTAGTAAACACAGAACTAGAAGTAGGATGTGCATTTGTACCATACAGTTGATAGCAAGCATCAATGTAGTTATATTTCTCAGCACCTAACTCTCGTTTTTGGAATGGACCTTCTGCGTCGTCACTTCGGAATTTCTTTACGGAAGTTCCTTCAGAGCTAGATCTTACAGATATATTATACTTGTGCTTCCAACGGACATGTTTACGAGCACGACTGTTAGTAACATTCTTCTTACCGGAAACTGTACTAGAAGAATCATCTGATACATCACTAGACGAACTACTGAGTACAACATCACACTGGGTTCTTCCATTCCGACATGTACTAGGTTCTGTATTATCTACAACAATTGATTTTGTACTACTATTTTTATTTGTAACAACAGAATTACGAGCAGAGGAATTATGTGAAAGGGCTACGCTACCTTCATCATTATCGTTAGAATTAACTTTGACTGTCAAATCCTTGCCATCAGCTTGATGTATTTTGATACGTATTTTGTTCTATACCTTCAATACGGGAATTAAACGGTTGGAACTTTTCTGTACAATGAGAAATATGCTTATGTACATCAGCATTAACATCGGTTTCACTTTCTAAAATAGTGAATCTAGACATAAGATCAACTATATTAGGAAAGCAGTCGTTATAGTTTGAATTGAGATTATCTAAACGTTGCTTATAATCAAGAACGTGTTCTTTCAATGATTCTTGCACATTTATAAATTCAGATATTTTGACATCAACATTACGACCTTTATTATCAAACACAGCTTCAAGACGTGTAGTTGATTGTATACACGCCGTACTAACCACTTCTATTTTGTCCTTATATTCAGACATTAAATTATTGAGCCGATTGTTAACATGACTAATATCATGATTAACAGCTTCAACTTTTGACTGTTTGAGTTCTTGATTAGACTGTATAAATTCCTGATTAGACTGTTCAAACTGAGTCTTAAGTTTCTGATTAGACTGTTCAAACTGGGTCTTAAGTTATTGGTTAGACTTTTCAAACTGATTTTTAAGTTCCTGATTAGACTGTTCAAACTGATTCTTAAGTTCCTGATTAGACTGTTTAAGTTCCTTATTAGACTGTTTAAGTTCCTAATTAGACTGTTCAAACTGAGTCTTAACTTAACTTAACTAACTTAACTAACTTAATGATTCTTGGTTACAACTTACAACAGCTAATTGTATGCTTCTAATGCTGTTTAGTATGTCATTAAATTATTATTTATACTTTCCAAATAAACGGCAGTTGGTAAGGATCGTAACTGGAATCACATTTGTTACAACAGTATTTTTCCTTAGTGGTAGAATAAATTGTCCAATGTGTGACGGAAAGCTTCAAACATGAAACATGATACCACGAATGACAATCAAAACATTGCACATACCTCAGGTCATTTCCAAGTTTATCACAACACGCCACTCTTTCAATCTTGCGGTCTAAAGCTTGACGTTCAATGATACGTGGCAAAACACGGAAATATCCGACAACAGAACTTCTGTTGTCTGCTTCTATTTAAATCAAATGGTGTAAAACCCACTACAGGGAAAAGCGCGGAACAGAAGCCGGAATGTTCGTGATAGAAGTCTGGGAGTTTACTTAAGGCTTAAGGCCGGAAATGGGTCTGTTGCATTCTGTTGTCGCTCTTCCGGTGTTTCGGTGGGCGTCAAGCTTTAGGCGTCATGCTTTGGGCTCCGGCTAAATGACGCGAGCAGGTTCGAGTCTCCTGGAGGGAGCGTAACAACCTTTCTCCTGAGATTTCGTACTGTGTATGGGACCGGTGGCAACCCACCATCGTGAGGAAATAGGGAGCGTAAGCCGGTCATGAATAACCTACAACTTGGGGTTCGTCATGCTGACCACACGTCACTGGTTGGATCATCTTCCACGTCGGGTTAGTTGAGTGAATAGGTTCAAGTGAGAGAGGGCGGTAGTAGGTAGTAGGTAGTAGTTAATATACCCCTACGGCAGAACTCCGTTCCAGCCTGGCGAAGACACTAATGTACTTCCTTATGAAATGGCTCCATTGTCTTATAACGTTGGCAACGCATATGATCCTTGAAAAATCGAAACAGATGGTAATTTGATGGTGCCAGATCAGGGTTGTATGAGGAGTTTGGAAGAACTTCCAACCCCAGTTTCTTCAAATGTGAAGCGAGTTGAGTGGGGACGATCAGGGTCGTGCTGATGGATCACCATTCTTTCATGAATTTCATGAATTTATCTTTCCGTAAGTGGTAGATATAATTGGATTAAATATATTGTTTACTTACAGGTTCGAATTCATATTCATCTCCATTAACTGTTAGAATAGCAAAGATCGAGATGAACAGAAGATCATAAATAAGTTCCGACATCATTCTGAATCCTCTTGAATGTCTGATTCTCTTTAAAAGAAGTCACCTGAATTTATAGGAATAACCTTGCAACAAGGGCACTACGATTTGATCAACGAAATAATAATTGTAATTATACACCCTGTGTTCCTTATCGAAGGAAACATAATTGTTACTGCTCCCATTGGCAAGAATCGTGGAAATATAATATTAGTGTCTGTAGTCATAGAGACATAAGAATTTACGATGCTATTATTTCATATCGGCTCTTTTATTTGAATAACGGAAGAGCGACATTTAAAGTGACTTACACTGCCAATAAGAGAGACTAAATATGTTATAGCTCTTGTGCCAACTTCGGTGTTTTTTAAGACCAACATTATGCTCAGATATTAAAATGAATATAATCCTTAATGTGGGATCCGAACTGCTGCTTATGTATGCAACTGGGAATCTGGTGTTGGCTGCATCTGGGGGGGATGGACTGTATGGAGAATGAGAAGTGTGGCAGAAAAATTATGAGACTGATTTTATTTTAATCATGAATGTTATTCCTTTACAAATCAAGGTTATCTACTTCAAAATAGTTCCCTTGGGCAGCTACACAGTGATGGATGCATTGCTTCCATTGTTCGTAGCAGTGTTGGAAGGCTTCAGCTGGAATACCCTTCAGCTCGTCGCTTACGCTCTTCTGTTTTTTATCCAAAGTAACAAAATTGCGCCCCTTCAAGTGGTTTTCAGCCGGTGGAATAAAAATATGTCACAGGGACTGAGATCCGGCGATACGTGGTCTGAAGAACCACAGGAATACTATTTTCTCCCAAAAATGAATTATTGGAGATTGTCGTGTGACATGGGGTATTGTCGTGGTGCAGCATCCAAGTGCTAAAATTTGATCGACGTTTCAAATTTAACTCACTACTGATCATTCTGAACGTCAATCGAATGTTCTCCATAAGCCTTTTGTAACTTTTCATAAGTCACGCAGGAGCGCATATTCTAGGCTAGCTATGCTATCTGCTAAGCCTGAAGTCTAGAGAATAAAATTCAGGAGAAAAATCGATCAGAAATTGTAAATATTATTAATAATATCAGTGAGATGAGGATGCTGAATCTGGAGTTGGCAACCTTGATTTTTATAAGTTGGCAAACCTGATTTCTTTTGAGTTGGCAACCTGATTTCCTAGGAGTTGGCAACCTGATTTCCTATGAGTTGGCAACCTGATTTCTTATGAGTTTGCAACCTGATTTCTTAGGAGTTGGCAACCTGATTTCTATTCATACCCTAAAACGACGTGACATAGTGAGATAGCCCAGATCGTGGACTCAGTATACGCCACTGAAGTCACAGTAGCGGATTCGATAAGCTTTACACAAAATTTAATGGAAAAACGTTGCTCAAACTTTTTGCCAGACCATTTTCGAAGCGCACCTCACAAACTCAACTTCACTTCAGACGCTCCCAACAATCGCGTGGCAACTGTAGCAGGTTCAATCTTGTACGGAGTCAACGGCAGGGGTTAACGTAACTGCTATGTGAAGCAGAAGGCAGCAGCGTCGTCGATTCGTGCTTAGTGTTGCCAGTCTCATTACTTTTCTGACACATCTCGTATCTCACTAATGTATTGACTGATCATATATCACTTTTCGACCTGGACAGTCGAGGAATGTTCCAATCGTCCCGACGATATTATTAAAAACCCACTATTTTTTCCGTTTTATAAAAGTCTATGACTTAACTTGAAAACCAAGTCTGAATATGAAACATGTCATGCAAAGAAGCTCATGGATTGTTTAAACTAATGGAAACACTACTGTGGCAAAACAGTTGAACTGCATTTCAAACACTTCATAACAGTCAATATGTTCCTTTGTCGTCGATAACATTCGAGAAGACAGCGGTGTACTGCTTAAATCAGCTTGTGCCGCGGGTTTTTTTGTTTTGTTGATATTCTTCTGATAAATACGTACTTCCGTCACTCCTCAACTTCAACGTAGGACTAATGTCAAAGGTTATCAGAAGGGAAGATAAACGCTATGGAAGTCATACCGAGATTATAATAATTAATACCTTTTGACAACGAAACATCATATTTCAATTAATCTTTATCATGTATGTGACAAATAACAATAATACGTTAGTAATGACAATAATTTTATTAGATCTAACTGATATTTCAGGAAGGAGGTGAACACTAAACTGATATACTTTGGATGTTTCGTTTTAGGGTCAAAATATTATGGTCACCCTATAGTTCGCACTCTATAGTATCTATGGTGAATCGAGAAGTTGGATCATTGATGGTTTGAGCCACAAAATCGTGGCAGTCACAGTCCCCAAGTTAATATAATTTTCTTTAGGAAGGGGGAGCAAGGTGTGCATAAACAATACTTGATATGTGTAAATTTATATAAAATCTGCCCCTCTATGTGAACTGCCTATGGTAGCAGTCCCAGTGTCTCACTGATCTAGCTTATGAGTATATCACATCATCAGACATTTTTCAACGAGAAGAAATAACAAACACTTCAAGATTTGCACCCATACGGTGCTGGTGTGTATCATTAGGATAGCGCATCCATTGGTGGCAGAATGGTTAGGTGAGTGCCGTGGGCGTCCTGGAGGGACACATATATCTGTCATTCGTTATGAAGGTTGATGAGGATCATATGAACAATCAGTTCGCCATTAATTGTTGTCGCTTTCAAAGGGAAAGTTTATTTTCCGAGAAGCCATTTGATGTTTCCTTGTCTAGTTTTAATGAGTCCACGTGCTCCAGCAAACTCCGTCGTTCTCATATACGAGAAGAGGAACCTAAATGAAGTCTAGCGTGGTTTTCTTTCTCTTCGCACATCTTAACATGTTCTTGGTGTTACTCAAAGTACGAAATCCCGATTCAGGATTTTCCAAGTCAGGAACTATGGCAATTCCTAGGTAAAACAGTGCAATCTCAGGAACTGCTTTTTACTGGTTGGATATTCCAGTGAAATATCTTCCCAACTAAGGACATCCTACAAATTGCCTCGGGTGACGATGAATTGGCGTTTGAAATACTTGACAATAGGCACACCTGTGTAACGACTGACTAGGGATATAGGAAATTTGATATTGCGATTTACGGTCAAGAAAATATGCTCACACACGATACGAAACGATATATTTTCCGCATATATCGCCAAAATATCGTGAATATATATCGCCGATACGATATACTATATCACTAAATATCGTGACGATTTATCGCCAAAATTTCGTGACGATATGTTGATTGTTGATATCGTCTGGACGATATATTTTTAATATCGCGATATATCGTGTGGACGATATATATATAGTTCAATACTACTTCTAACTTAACCTAACCTACAAGCAAAATATCTGCAAGATACTCAAAATTAGAGGAAAGAAGAAATTCCCGTAAAGCATAGTACTTTCTCTCCAAATGGATATACAAGGTGTGCATAAAGTCCCGGTACCATTACAAAAGAACATAGCTCGAACAGTACCTTCTTCTTCAGTTGGAAGGAATTCCAGTCAACCCCTCGTTGGTCCAAGGATGTTCGAATTCTTCTGGATAGGTAGATAGGCCGTTATGGACCTATTCACTGGCCACCCTTGGATTTCTTCTGGGAGTATGTCAAAAGTTTGTGTTTCAAGCACTGCTGTTCTAGATGTTGCTACTCTTCTAAGGAGAATAACTGATAGTATCCTGTTACTGGTGATATGTTGGGGCGTGTACGGGCAGAAGTGTATTACCGAACATTGAGGTGTATGGCATATAAACGTAGAGAGTTGTAGCTTATTTTGCATATCAACAGCATTGTTCTATTGCATGTAGTTTCCGAGCTATGTTTTTGTAATCGTACCGGGACTTCATGAACACCCTGTACTGTATGAACGAAGTATTTCAGGGAAACGTGCAGTAACGATTAGAACCTCTCAGAAACCGACCCTTACCTCTCCTTCTTCCCTTCCGGGGCAGCTGTTCCTGAGTTGGGAACATTTCACGTGAGTATATCGGTTCCTGACTTGGGAACATTCCACGTGAAAATATCGGTTCCTGAAATGGGAACATTCCATGTGAAAATATCGGTTCCTGAACTGGGAACTTTCCTTATAGTTCCTGAGTTGGGACATCACCGTGTAACTGTGTCCTACGGGTGATAGTAGTCGTTTCTCTTTTAAAGGCGTTAAAACATTTCAACTTTTAATGGATAAACAAATTAAATTTTATCAATATTGACGCAAACAAATACCACGATTTTCTTCGTACGTTTGCAATAATTTTCATAAGCTACCCATTCAAAGAACTTATCGAAGACAGTTCTCTATTACTAATCTTTAACGCAAACATCCGCATAGCGTTGTGACTGGAGTACTATCACAACATAAAATTATTAACATTGAAAGAATTGAAAAATGGGAGGTAACGCTGGGTTTCGAAAGACTATTAAAAATAAGATTAGGTATTCAATCACCAGCCTGATTACCTTCCTTTCACATAAATATAGAAGCTGGTCTGTGTTTCCAAGGAAAACTTCATTCCGAATAAATGAGTATTTCCAAATGATTAATTTTGTTTTTTTTCTACTTTCGGGAGAAGACCAGGCTTTCGCTAGTCTCGTCCCGAATTAAAAAAAAAAATTCCGTCTTATTTTCGAGACTGGATACTTGACGAAACTGGAAATGTCTTGTAACCAACATTAGCACCTTTCCATTATACTAAAAGAAGGTGATTCCAAGATGGCGGCTATCCAATCAACAGTTACATGCCAAGGATCATGAAAAGATATGACCTTGAGTACGTGCCACGGTTCACGTTACAATAAACTATACCAATTTCCTGTTGCAATGTTGCCGTCATTTGTCTCATAGACAAATGTATTTGATCCAGGCTACGTTTGAGTTGGACGCCCAGTATTGTATACGTGTATGTTTCAAATTAAGGAAATATGAAATTTTTGCACCTAAATGCTTTTATTGCAGTGATAAGGAATACATTTTAACGGTGAGGTGAATAATATAGAAATATTACTAATGCTGCATTGAAGTGGTCCATTTTTTTATCAGATGATATTCCTTTACGGATTCACCTAAAATACAATTAGAGAAATGTTGTTATAAAAAATTCAAATTGTATCATTTTCGTTAGTCATTAGAGGCACCGAATTAACCTTACAATCAGTGTACAATCCATTTTGCATCAATCTCAAATTATGTTATTGCACGAATTCTATAAATTACTTCTTCCAAACTCAATATCAGAGGTTTCTCGCTCAAATTTTATATAAATTGTTGATATCATAGTTGGTAAATTTTGAAAATATGTTTCAAATAATTTCAGTTTTAATAAACTTTACGTGATTTCTTAAAATAAGTTTGTTAGAAATTAGGCATTAAAGAAACGCACTTTCCACGTATTTCAACTTGTGATACACAATTTTTGCATCAAATAATCTATGCTGTCTAACATAAGAACACTTACCTTAAACTGTGTAAAGACCTGAAAAGATATTAAGTTTTCTTAGTGTAAATAAACTACCAACATTTGGTCTTATAATTTGAATTTTCTGCCACTTTTAGCCTATCCTGAAGATCGCAATGCATAGAAATAACACGTAATGTAACATTCATTATCAGTCCCGAATCGAACCGAAATTTCCGATAGGATGGTCGCTAGTGAACAACAATGGGAAATTCTATCCACATTCTGAAAGAAAATCTGAAATAAGAATCCACCTATTGGCTTACGAACATGTGCTCTCTGGAACTCCAGAAAGGAAAAGAAAAGTGCAAATATTCCGTGGAAATATTACATCAATGTTCCAAATAATTCTTACGCAATTTTGAGATAAAGTTTACAACATATAGTTCTTCTATATGTCTTGAAGAGACTTTCGTGGTAGAGTCGCTCATTTTTGCTCGTGAATTTGAAACTCATTTTTGGATTAGAGTAGAAGTGTTTGATAACAACGTAAGATACGAAATTAAACATTAAAGTTTGTTGAACGTAAAATTTCTGTTGAGATAGGGCTGGACTTGCAGTGCAATGTCCATTCACCAGGCAGGGCACAATTAAGCATATCAAATATACGTATATTTTGAACTTCGTAGTAAATATAATAACTTATCATATACTGAACGAAATTATGATCTTAAGAAATATGTTACATTAAGTATTTTTAAATAATAGTTACCTGCCAGTTCCTTTTCGATCGGCTGTAACATTTAATACTGAAATTAGTTAAGTCTACGTAGCATATTTTATAATACAACTAAGTATTTAACACACAATGAAAAGCTTAGGAAATAAAGTAGAATTAATGCATTATCGGATCGACATAACTCGGACAGATTTCAGTGTATCATGTCTGGTTATGTACGTGCATTGCATGTTTTTATCATGAAAGTAAATTTTGGTGCGTTACAGCAAGTAACACGGAATTGTTGCGTTGAAATTAAACCTACATCATCCAACAAATGTTGTTGATGATCTATTGTTACACAGGGTGTTTCACTGTTGGAGTTCATGAATTATTGTGTTTCAGATATAATAATAATTTTGATTTAATTGATTCATTGGTTGATTTAGTTTGTTTTACTTCACTTTTTTGCAATTTTATCTAACTACGAAGATTGGAATGAGTGATGATATGATGAATGCACACTCACAAACACCCATGCCCAGGCGGACTGCTGCCGCCGAGATATAATAATATATGTTATGGAAATTATATTTGAAACAGACATGATCGCCTGCATGGAACTTTTTAAAGTAGGGTCAAAACGAAATCAAGTTTCAGAGCTGAAGTGTTTATACTTTCTTTGAAGCAATAAGCATATAAACGACGACCATCGTGGCCAAGTTACGGGTTCGAATCCCGGCCTGGGCATCAGTGTTGTCTGTTAGGATCCCTTCGTCACTCGTCCTCATTGTCGTGATTAGTCAAAAGTTGCATAAAAGCGACCTTCAATTAAAGAAAATGAAGAAGCAGATATTGCATTTAAGTGCATTCGGTAAATATTTTAAAGGCATCACCTGAAATAAATTTGACAAAAAAAATCAGTGAGTGGTTTAGAGGGAGAAGAGAGAATGGGGCCACTCAGTAGTGTTTTGGCGGTGATGCTATCATTCGTAGCTTTTCCATTACCATCTACATATCGAGTGTGGTAATGCATTTCAAGATGGCGTACTTTAAACACCAAACGGGTGTAGCTTATCTGCTACTGTTGCTCTTATCTTATCATTATTCTCCTTCACCTCGCTGCTTGGTTTTTGGACCCTTTGTCCGGAAACATGGCAGTGTCCGAATTGGCAAGCGCTCCGTTCCGTTCTATCCCGTCCTTTTCATTGTCGTCCAAATCTACAAGGCAGTGCTGTTGCCACTTTTCCTGCCAGGTGTCACCCTTCGCGCTCTGTGGCGCAGGCGCACAGCTCGGAAGCAGAAGGCAGACGACAACCAAACATCACAACGATTTCCACCTATGGGGGTTATTCGTGAGTAAAGGTAAAAAAAGGTAAAGTGCTCCCCTGTGCATAGCACCACGCCATGAAGGCGTATAAGGGGTATAGGGGTAACGTGAGTGGGGATGATGTGATCAGCATCACGCCCCTGACCGCCTTTACCCCCCAGGGTTTCCCCCAGGTACCCAGTTTATTCGACGCTGGGTAGGCGGCGGGGCAGCTCCCATCGTTAGAAAAGTTCCCGGATTTGAATCGGCCGGGGATCAAACCCGGGACCTTTAGCATGGTACTCAGACGCTTTACCGACTGAGCCACCGCGGCCACCCAGTGAGTAAACAAAAGATAATCGATTAGACAATTTGATTATAGGTGGCGGAGAAATAACTTTCTGTTTGATAATTTTCCAATGTAAATAAGTGAAATACGGATCGTTACCGAGATTATTTTCTTATAAAAGATGGGATACAAAATGGATGACTTGAAATTTTTGAGTGATATAGAGAAACAAGGAACCTAGAAAAGATTGGCATTTTCACGGATCGTTTGGATGAAGATTTACGGAAAAATAGTAGTCTTTTCCAAGACAATATTGATCTTCTACCTACAGTTTCGTGTTGAGACTTCTGCAGGTTGAAATAAAGCTGACATTAGTTATAAACATTGAAATACTTCAATTTTACAACAGTAAAATGTATGCCCTTTTATTTTTATCTCATGGCTTAGAGAGAGCGTAGTCAGAAATTTTTGTAGGGGGTAAAGGCCAGTAATAAAAGTAGAATAGTAGAAATAATAATAATTACAACTGTTATAAATGTTATACAATAAATAATTACTAAACTAATGAAATTAACATGTTGTATTCTAAATTTTTTATTACTTGATAATTATATTAGAGTGCATATCCAGTACAACAATTACAGTACTGAAATGCACAGTTATTGTTATTTTATTATTAACTTTTTCAATTGCCTTTCAAGAAAAGGACTTTAGAAGTTAGTAAAAATTTTATTATAAAGTATATATTGATTACATTAAATTATAAGATTATAATTTTTGGAATTCTGAATGATTATAAACAGTTAGTTTCAATCTTAAATATAGTAAACACATGTGCGTTAGACAATTCCGATTTTCGAACTCCATGTCATTCAATTGAAAACCGGAAGTAAAGTTTTCGCCCGCGCCAAGGAAGTACAGAAATGTAAACATCCGGTGGATAGCCCACATTTACTACTCATATCAAAATTTTGTGATTTATTATTTTCCAGTTTTTCTACATACAGTTTAGCATTCAGTTCTATATCCTCCATTTAGTAAACGTTGCATCTGCAAAGTGAAAGTGGTAATGTGGCTGCCAGGCATAGGTCTACAGCGAGATGAAGCCATAAGCGTTTGCACGGGGGACAAGGCAATGCCTTCCTAATCATGGACGTCCGCATGGAGGGACGAACAAGGCATTTTTCCATGGGACATATTACCCGGTAATAATGTTGGCCCCTCAAAACAAAACACCACTTGAATTTGAAATTATCACATTAATGTAAATTACTACTATTGAAATCAAATTATACGTGTGAAATATATACTTTTAGTTGACATTCGATTTGTAACGGAGGGATAAAAGGAAGTGACCTGAGCTATATATACTGTGCGGGTGCAGCACAGGCGGGTGGCGAAAGTCTGAACTAACAGATGATGAGTCAAACACAAACGGCATATTTATGCTTTACCCGGGATCACAAACCTTGTAAACGAGAATACTCTAAATATAACTGGTTATATTTTCAGAGATAAAGATATATATATGTATTTGAAAGGTACTGTTCGTCATTCAAAAATAATTCAAACAAACAAACAAAAAATATTTCGTCCCCATGTGGTTTTTCGAAAAGGGTGTAAGACTGCCGTCCAGAAATATTGCTGCGATTATTGAATCCACTCAGTAACGTCTTTTATGTCTATTGATGTGGTATTTATGTAGAAAATGCAATAGAAACTCAAGATAACAAAAAACATCTATAAACGATTTATCTCGTTGCTACGTACAGAATATATGTGGTAAATTTCTTAAGTGTTCATTGAAAAAGTACTCGTTTTGGTAGCGTTGTTCCTTCAGTAACCTCTTATATGCTAGGAATGAGTATAATAGTCAGGTATTTTCCAGAATCTAGACTTTATATAGATGTACATCATACTACGGTTTCCTAACCACTAGTAAAAGTAGAGCCACTCACTCGCGGCCAGTTCTCAATGTCGAAGCACTGAGGCTTCGCAGGTGGAAGGTTTTCTCGGAATCCATCGCTTCAGAGCAATGGTTCCAGAGAAGTGAGGCTTGAGAGCTGCTGAAATTTAGCAGTACCATCTCTTGCCTTTTCCTGGAAGCAAGATTTCGAGTGGTGTCTCTCTACACTTTCCAACGTATTATTTCGAAGCTTATTGCGAAGGGACGATCCCAGGGAGGTCCGTGCAGCTGTTTTCATGCCTTTTAATAAAGATCTGCTTATATACCTTTATCTGTGGTATTATCAACTCAAAGATTTGAGACAATTTGTGATGAATTTTAAAGACAATATTAATGTGACGTAACATTTAAGAATAACCTTTGAGAATGTGAAAGCGATGTTATACTTACATCCCTCTTTTGTTTAGCTGTAGCTGCTGCACCCATTCCAGCGATAAAAAGCATCATCAGAACAAGAGCAGTAACTAATTGCAGTTTCGCCATGATGTCTGTTGAATGTATGACGCGTTTCCAAACGTGAAGTCTGTATTTATAGGTGTACTACTCCTACACGAATGACCTTGCTGTAAGTAACTTAAACACACTAGAAATTTCCTGTGTTGAAAGTCATATGGAACGGAAGCGTTCACAATAGATGACTACCGGGAACAAATGCACATTTAGCTTATATAAACGGCTATTACATAACTTAAAAATTATATAATTTCGATGCCCACACATCCTAAATATTTGCCAAAAGATTTTCACATATTAATATTAAATTTGCAGACCAGCAAAATATCAAATACGTTCATATAACCCGTGGCGCAATAGCCCGTAGGGGCCAGGCCTACCGCCCTCACTCCAACCTGCCTAGGTGGAAGATCCAACTAGATACAGGGTGACGTGTGGTCAGCACGACGAACACCCTTTCGTTGTAGGATTTCAAGACTGGGTCACGATACTCATTCATAGCTCCTCAATCTCCTCACGGTGGTGGGGGTTACTGGTCCCATATACAGGCCGAATTCTATGGAGAAAAGTTGTTACGCTTCCCCAGGAGACTTGAACCTGCGCTCGTCCTGTAGCCCGATTTTTCACTTCTCAACAGGGAGGCCACCTAGTGTGAAGACACCATTTTCTACAATTTTCCATCTGTTTCAATAGAAACGTTGGGATCTGTACTCTATCCCAGGAATATGTGGGGCAAAACCGCACAAAGCGGCAGAGAAGGGGAGTAAAATGGGAAGAGCGAAACAGTACAAGAGGCTGCGACGGCTAATACCTACATTAATTTCCCCCTCTACGTAATCCCGTTCCCTCTAACGTAATCATTGGTGGAGCCGTCTTGCGTCACTACTTGCGCAGAGACTTGTCTTCGTTCCCAAGCTCCACAGATAACCGGCTCAGAGTATTATTTTTTGTTCGTGAATAGCTATAACCGGTGCTTTTTCCGAAGATACATACGTAGAGGTCATCTAGAATGAAGAATCGCAACCCCAATTCTGCTTTAGGGTAATTCGTGTGGGGATACACGTCCCTCATTCCATTCAATTTGACGTTTAAGTACACTTTATGCGCAGCTGGACTAATCGAGACTGGACCTACAGTTTATAAAGTATAACCTTTCTGGATTCCAAAAAAGGCCACGAATAATTGTATTTTTAACATATTGTATTCACTTACGTGTAAGCTCAAATAAAGTTTGGAGGGAACCGCAATTCAGATAAAACTGACGCCATGGTTTTTATTTGAAGGCCCCGGGCATAAAGCGCATACCCCTGAATGTATGGGAGAGGAGGCGGGTTTGTCAGGGGGTTCCCTCCTTTATATACCTACAGTTTACAGTTTACAGTGGGATCCAAACCACCGTGTGCCTCCACTCTCGGGAGCCCTTGATTTCAAAGTGACAACGTTACCACTGCTCCATCGGAGAGGCGAAATTCAATATATTTCGACATTACTATAATAGCGTAGCAACACACCTACTCGCCCCAGTCGCTCTGAAGGTTGCTAAGGGACATAGGAATAATCCGTGATAGTTATCAGCGTAGGTGGTTCCATTTCATTTAAACAAAGAAAAAGCTATTTGTTAAATGATGCGAAAGGTCCACGTCTCTCAGAACGCCATTACATTTTCCTGCTCTAATTTCCTATAAAGTGGCCCCGGTGGCTCAGTCGGTAACAAGTCTGGCTACCATGCTCAGGGTCCCGGGTTCGAACCACGGCCGGTTCAAATCCAGGAACTTTTCTAACGTTGGAAGCGGCCCCGGTGCCCAACCAGCGTCGAATGACATGGCTACCTGGGGGTAAAGGCGGTCAGGAGCGTGTTGCTGATCACATCACCCCCACTCATGACCGGATCAAGAAAGTGTGGGCGTTACCCCCATATGCCCCATACGACTTACTGGCGTGGTGCTAAGCACAGCAGAGCACTTTACCTTTTACCTTTTTTTTTACTTTCGTATAAAATCCCACTTCGCTTTACCTGAAGTTATTCATCAACCGATTGTCTAACAGTTGCACACATTCTGAGCACGATGAGGTTCTGCGTGATGTTCGTTCTGCTGGCAGCTTCTCTCGTCTTCCTGTTATGCCGAGACAACTGTAGGTCCAGTCCCGATTAGCCTTACTGTGAATAAAGTGGACTTAAAACACCAATTTTCATATATTTTTCCAAATTTACTGAAAAAGAGTAAAGTACAAAGTTACGTTTGTAAACAAACAGTAAAGCATAATTTTGGAGTTTTTTATTGTAAATCCTCATCCTCGGAGTTTCTAGTGAGAATTATGTGTCTGCATAGACTGACACAGTTTCTTGATGATATCGGCTTGTTAACTGGAAACCTTCAGACGGAGATTCGGTTTCAAAATTAGTCTATTATAGATTTCGAAGGAGTATTTTATTTCAAATCACATGAAACAAAGATAAGAGTGTCAGTGACAAATTCAGATTTATTTTCCTGTTGAGTGTTCAAGCTATGAAGTCTGCTCCACACACATGCATGTTTAAAAACCATTGATATAGAGCGAAGATCTCCAAACATGCAATATTTTTGGAATGATTTTAGCCACTTGTAGACATGTAAGTAGACAATAGTCAAGTTGCATTTATTTGAAATGTCAAACCGTACGAGTTGTGATACATAACTGTTACCAAAAGAGTGAGAATCTGTTCAATGAAACCAAATGGAAATTTATCACAAACTCTAGGCGTATGAGGTTTGTGCTCTATTAATTCACTCAAAGTAACTTCACGTAGTACAGGCTGTCCAAAATGTCACGCAATAGATTTTGAAACCTACGTAACGTTTGTACAAAGAGAGATAGAAACATGAAATTTTCACTGGATGTTATTTCTATATGGATATTTAAAAAAATATATATTAAACAAGAATATTATGTCCTACATGAAGGTTCGGTATGCGGAAAAAGTCACTAAAGTGTAAGAAAGATTTCATTCCAAGTTAAAGTAATAACAAACGTGAATCATAAGCAGCTGTGCAAAATGTCCATCTGTATCAATGGTCTGTGTGAGTATTCATCGAGTTAATAGCTAGTGTAATATTCTGTCTTTATCGCTCTTTCTACAGAAGTTAAGTACGTTCAAAGACTCGGTTGCGATAATTTTTGAACACCCAGAAACTACACATAACGGTTTCACTGTTTAAAGATGTACAACTTCAAGTAAGTAAAGCTTCAACGCTTCGAATGGATTTTGTATACTTAAGAGGTTAGAGTCCAGACATTTCCTAGACAGATAAATCGATATCGAATTTTATAACTGAATTGAATGAAATTCTAGTAGCTCAGTAGCATGGGGAAGAGCTCAACTATTCTTACTAAATGTTACACTATCAATGTTAGTTTGTATCTTCCATTAGTACATTATTAATGTTAGTTTCTATATTGTATTAGATGTTTAGTTATTCTTGCTCTGAACTAACGTTACTTATTTTTCTATATTCGCAGGGCGCGCCTCAGTCTAAACCTACGTCAATAAGTGAGTTCAATAGCAAATTTTCAACGACAATTTCTATCGTAGATTTATGAAGAAACACAACGCCTTTCAGGCAAGAATGTATTTCAGTATCTCTTGTGTCACCTTTGTATTGCTGCTGATTGTACACTTATATGTATTCATATATTCAATATTTAATATTGGTGTCTGGATAATGCATAAATGTCCTATCATATGAGTTCACTGAATCGCTTCTGTCTGAGCTGAATGCGCAAAAATCTTTTTACTCCAGTCATGTAAAAAGCTATGTTCATGAAGTTGCTAATGGGATTTACTCCCGTTTCACCGAATCTCATTTCGCCGATTCCCGTTTCACCGAATAACCTGACACAAATATCTCACATGAGGAAAATTTTCGCCAAGAACGGAAATTTCCTTGAATACCGGATATGGATCGGCTAATTGAAGCATTCCACCAAATAACGGAGTATGGCACTTTTTTGAATGTGCTGAGTTACCAGTGCAATCATGCTTCGGCCCTGCGGCTATAGTCTCCAAGCTGGCCAATCATAAGTTCGGATGTTGTCTGCAAATTGATACTATGTTTGCCTAAGCGTTTATGTTTATTTCTACTGTAGGGCAGTAACATACAACAGGTTGTATCCGTTGTTCTCGCATTCACTGAAATATGCAATAGAGCATTATTCGGTTCAATGCTTCAATTATGTAACTAATTGCTTTATTTCTCTAAACATTTTCAGATCAAATCAGTTAAATACTGGCATTTTGTATCGCCAAGTAAAAACTGGCACTTTCAGGTAAACATTCTATGAAAAATGGTTTGCTGAAATCCATCAGATACAATACCGTTGGCTCTTTTTATTTCGAACTCCAACGGGACACGACGAAAAGATCAGAAATTTCCAAATTTCGAATTTAAAAATTTATCATTAAAGATAATTTCAAAGAAAATATACCCCGGAAGTATCCTCTCATAAACAGCCTCTTGTATTCACTAGGTCACAAACTCACCGGTCTCTGGGAGCTATGTTCGAATTGAAGGGTGGAAGACAAGGGATTTCCCCATTCTACATTTTCATCCGTGGCTCTACATTTATAATTTCCTTTCCAACCAGGAAAAGAAAATTTCCCCCTCTAATTGTGTACTCCATTATCATTTGGGATGGCATGACCATAATTCACTGCTTGCGTCATATATTCGAGATGAATATTTACGATTTGCAAAAAAAAAAACACAGCCATGGCATTTTAAATCTCTCACGGATTACGTAATGACTTATCTTAGGCAAGGATCATTATTTGCATGATATATCATCAACCTGTGACAACAGTAAAGAAGAATTATTTTTTCCTGATAAAATACCGGCCATTTCTAACATGAATATTTTGGATTTTTCAAACAATTTTTTTTTATTATTTCCAACTTTGGCTGACCTATTTCAGTTGAAGTTTCAGATGTGGGTTTTCAGATTCGTACTTGACAAATTATGCAAAAGGAAAAAATCGGAAGAAGCCCAACAAAAGAAACATGGTAAACAACTGACCTCCCTCCCAAAAGCATTTTACGAATATATTTCAACTCTACCTACAGGGACGACTTTCCTGTGACAAGATTTTCTGAAATGTTGCATCATTCATACAACAAAATCTGTTGCGGCAATTGGATACCAAACCTGGGGAAATGGAAGGGGAGGAGGACAGTTTACTCTCTCTTTGTAGTCAAGGCTTAGCATTAAGAGCTCTTAGTGCCTTTGCAAAAGAGGAACAACTACCCAAGCACGACACCCATGTTGCCGCCACTGATCTATGGTCCCTCTGCATTTTCTTCATTTGGAAGAATGCCTGGGTGGAAGAGGGGTATATGGGCGTTCAAGTGTGGTACTGATGTTATCTTTACCACTATAGCCGACATCGGGAATGTAGGAAGCATTAACTCTAAATACTCGTGTGCTATCATGTTAGATTGCAATGTGCAGAGAGGAGTCTGACATAATCAAATTTCATTTTAATATGGAAGCGAAAGTTTTATTAAACATATCTCATTCAATTCCTACATGTGAAATCTATATTATAAGAAGCGGAAATCTTATTGACGAAAATGTTTCCTTATTGCCATAGTTGAAATGATTCTTGTATAAAACATTTAAATTGAACATTATCAAATTTCAATGCACAAGCTACTAAATCAACTCAAGGTAAATTCTTGAATTTATCTATTATTTCTTGACACTATCTTCACGAAGATTGGCTTATTCCAAAGAAAGGACACATATATCGTTGGACAAGTATCAGATTCATCAGTAAAGATTAGCAGTGTCAACTTTACGCATTCCATTTAACATGCATTATATATACGTGCATATGCATACGTACAATATACATATGTATACAAAATGTGTATTATTATTTCAGGGACACAGAAGAACACCGTACAAGGAAATTCAACGGAGATGTAAAAAATGTTCCATTTCATTTTTTTAAATTTGAAACAAAGATGAACACATTAATATTACAAAATACAGGGTGTATCAGAAGTACCTTACCACTCATTGTATTATCATGGAATTTGATATGGGGGATACATAATAGACTTAGGGTGTCACCTCTTAAAGTATGTCACGCGGACGGCCGTCATCTTTATTCCGCAATCTTGAATTCAACTTTTTTATTTAAAATAATAGGTGGATCATGTGATACATGACCATATCCTAGAATTTCGTCAGGATGTCAAATTTGAAATCAGATTTCATGTAACTTTATTTGGCGAAAAGTTATTGGCAACTGAAAGTGATGTTAACCTGTTACAGAATGTGCTCCGCACGTTATTTGTGTTGGGCAATTTACGTTTGCAGACGCTTCTCGCAATGTCTGTGAACACCGAGCAAGGTATCTGGTGAAATTTGCTCAAAGGCAGCCATGATACGTTGTTCCAGATGACGAAGATCACGAATTTTCACATCATATATAGGCGCCGACTCCATGGGGCTCGACCCCCCCCCCCCCAATGTTAACGATGTGGGGGCAGAGCCCCCCAATAATTTTGCTTAAGAGGATGTAATGTATTATTTTGCTTCTCTTGTAAAGTTTACTCTGAATTGTGCCACATGATCTTAACTTTAAATACACATTTGAAATGTTCTAGACCATCAACTTTGTGGGGCTGAGACCGCCAAACCATCAACTTTGGGGGGGGGGGGCTATGACCGGAGACAGCAAAACACATGACTTATTACTATATACTAAGAATATAATTATCATATATTAATCAGAGACATAATAAATTTAGCCAACGACTTCTTCAAGACTGTTTGGGAATCCCCTAAAAGAATGCAAAAAATTAGGAATATTTTTGATGTGAATGAGAAGGCTGGCCATACTGGACTGCGACCACTTTGCCCTCGTCGCTGGACGTTGAGAGCCTCCAGTATGCAACATATCTTAAGGAGCTATGAAAACCTTCTCGATTTTTTTGAGAAATTTTCTGAAAGATTCTACTGACGCAGCATCAAAATGAACTGGATACCTGGAAACAATGCTTCAATTCAAGACATTTTTATTTCTCTCCCTCTACTGCCATGTGATGAATCCAATAGAAGAGGTAATCTGTAAGGTTCAGTTTCCACATATTGATGCTACAGAAGTGGGATGAAAAACTAAAATACTTGACTGACATCTTTCAAGAAAAGCGAATGGGTTTTGAGCAGTTCTGGCAGAGCTCAAAATGCACAGACGTCAAACCCAGCCTCGTTGATGAGCCAGAATTGCCCCGGCAACGTCACGTCCCTAAGAGACTTGAAAATCCTGATGCTGCCAAAACTCACACGTTCTACACTCCAAACTCACAAGTTCTACACTCCAAAATAGCATTATAAATCAATATATACTGACGTCTGTGACACAGCAAAATCATGTGTTAAACAAGGACATGAATCTACAGGACTACAAAAAGTAACAGCCATAGAGAAATAATGCATCTCAGCTGTGAACAGTTGCACAACAAACTTTCAGCAAACGCGAGATTTATTTCGCCAAGATTTGGATGCCGATAGGCTCTCCTTACACATGTCCTTGCTTGGTGATATCGCCAAACAGAAGAAAGTGGTTCTAACTACCATGCGTGACATAAGAAAGTTTCTTTTGGAAGACAGCATCCTCAAGGAGTTTCTGCCTGAAGTTGCCAAATTCATGATGGTCCTCCGCACTGTGCCAGTGACGACCGCCACAGCCAAAAGGTCATTCAGTGCTGAAGACATATTTGAGATCTACAATGGAGCAGAAGAGACTAAGCAGCTTATCGGTACTCCACATACATCAAACTGTGCTTGATAATTTGGACCTGAGACCGCTCGTTAATGAGTTCATAGAAAAATAACCCAGTGCGTAGAGCAACTTTTGCTTTATTTTTAAATCATGTTAATATGTTTTTGTTGTGTATGTCACTTTATATCTTAGTGTACATACTATTTGTTTTTTTATTATTGCAAAATTAAATTTAAAAAGTTAAATATTGTAGCAAGAACAACAAAAGTAAAACTTATTTTCATGCTATTTGTGTTAGCATTTATGTAAATAATTATATAAAACTGTTAAATATTGTAAATATTCGTTATTTTATGGGTACGTCAACACTATGGTTATTTGCAACCCATCACATGTCTGTTACGGACATTACAACACACCCATGTCCTCGCCGGAACTCGAACCCGAGACCTCTGGATCAAAGCGAGTTGAGTCGACCACCCAACACATTCGGCTCCCGAGGCCGGCATAAAACTGTTAGGTTGACCTCTTAATGTAAATACATACTTTTCAATAAAAATGTTAATTGTTATCTAAAAAAAAAAAACAAATGAGCAGACACAAAAGACATAAAGCGACATTGAAACATTTTCTAAACCTTTTTCGTGTTACATTTCATTTGCATGAGGAATATAATAGCTGCTTAAAAACTGCTATACGAAGACGTAATTTTTATTTTTAAAAAAGGGAGGGAGTGAGTCATTCATTTATTTCAGTGATCAGAGCCCACCCAATAATTTTGAGAAGTCGGCGCCCCTGAGCCTTAACGTGTTATCAAAGGTAGAAGTCTATTGGCCTTAGGTCTGGTCGTCGGGCATGCAATTCAACAGGCGTTGCTGCATTTGCACCTTACACCGATGCCACTTGTGCCTCTGTAGAACCATGTACACCGAACAGTGACTCATATCTCATTGCATTGCTATACGAGGTGTGCTTTGCTACAGCAACATCGGGAAAGAGGCTAACACTGCCGTAGCTTTTGCTTCATCCGTGACTCTCCGCGGTCGTCCAATACGTGGTCTGTCCAAGACCGTCCCCGTCTCCTCCAATTTGGTTAATAACTGTGACACTGCAACATGTGACACAGGGTGACGTTCTGGATGACGCACGTTGAAATCGGCAACCAGTGCACGGGCACTTCTCCAACCCCACAGTTTGACGATCTGATAACGTTCCTCAGTTTATAACGGCATTGTTCAACACCTGCAACAAACAGTAAACATCACTTTCAGTTGCCTATAATGTTTCACCAAATGAAGTTACATGAAATCTGTTTTCGGCTTTGACATCCTGACGAAATTGTAGCATATCGTCATGTATCACATGACAAAACTATAATTTTAAATAAAAAAAGTTGAATTCAAGATGGCGGAACAAAGATGGCGGCCGTCTGCGTGACATACTCCAATACAAATTAACTCATTTTATTTTAAAAATAGTCATGATTCGGTTACTTTCTAAAATTACTTCTCGCCATTGAACAGTAAAATATTAAAAATTCACTAACATAATTATGGTTATTCAGATAGTCTTACCGTATTAATATAACTCGAATACAACAAAACATAGTGAAAGCAAATAGCAATTTTGCAAATACCGATAATAATAATAAATTGTACAAAACTGAAGGCTCGCTTGAACTTTGAAGTCTCTCAGTACACACGGTTTCCTTTCTTCGATAAAGGTTGTTATTCAAAATTTTCGAAGAATAGAATTTGTATAAGGTATCACCCTAGGCCATGTATCGCTTACATCACATTTAGAAAAGGGGTGGTAAGGGACTTTTGATACACATGTATTTTCCGTAATATTGCAAGTTAACCGACTAAATTTCTTGTACTTTACATAAATTGAAGGCAATTTTAAAAATTATCCAACACATTTCACTGAATTTAGATTACCTACATCCCGTTACTTGTCACATATGAGGAACGCTTTACATGTAATAACAACTAAAATTAAATATTTATTTCAGGTATACCACCTACCACTACACCAGCGATTTCTAAGAGTATGTAGAAAATCTTCAGTTTCCCTTTTAAATTAAAATTAGTACAATCAAATTAATACTATATAATACATTATGAAATTATTAAATATTGCAAATGAAGTTCACATTTTAACTCTGTAAATTTACTTACAATCATTGAAGATTATATTAATGTTGACTGTAATAAAATCTATGAGGGTAATTTCATAATATGTATCGGATAATCAAAAGCGAGCATTGAATTGAGTGTAAATTTTGTATCTTCGAGTATTGTAGTATAATATAGATCATTCTTCTACTCTTGCATATTGATAACATGATGCATTTTGATTCCACTGATAGTGGCTTTGTTTCTATATTATCCAGCTTTCTCAATTTACTTTGAATTACTTTGGTTTGAAAGTCACATCAGGGCAAGTTTTATGTAATACAAATTAACTGATGTTTACTTTAAAAAATTGTCATGATTCTGTCACTTTCTAAAATTACTTCTCGGCATTGAACATAAAAATATTTTAAATCAACTAACATCATTATCGTTATTCAGATAGTTTTATCGTATTAATAGAATTCGAATACTACAAAACATAGTGAAAGCAAGTTGTAATTTTGCAAATACCGATAATAATAATAAAATGTACAAAACTGAAGGCTCGCTTGAACTTTGAAGTCTCTCAGTACACACGGTTTCGTTTCTTCCATAATGGTTGTTATTCAAAATTTTCCAAGAATAGAATTGATTAGGATTTTCCTTAGATTAGAATAGAATTATAGAAGGGAATTAAATTTAGAATCTCCCTTCTTCAGCCATTTACATCCCCGACTCGGCATTTATAATTTCGTTCCCAACAATGGAAAGAATATTTCCCCTGTCTTATTGTGTACTCTATTATCATTTGGGATGGCATAACAGTAATTCACTGTTTGAGTCATAAATTCGAGATAAATATTCACGACGTTAAAGAAAAAAGTGAAGGGTACGGAACAGCAGGGGCTCAAGCATAGGTGGAGCGTATAATGTAGTGTTGTGAAAATGAACAATCTCAAATGTGAAGACGACATTGATATTTATATACCCACATAGTATGAAATTATTTTAAAAAAATGCTTCTTTTTATAAATGTTTCTGAATGTATGATAAATGGGGTGCATGTTTAAGGTCGGGGTGTTTATGTAACAATATTGTAAGATACGCACACCTGAAGGGCTCGTACCAATATCAATAAATATCAAATATCAAAAAAAAAATATATATATATACAGTCATTGCATTTTAAATCTCTCATGGATGATGGAATTATTTATGTTGAGCAAAGATCATTCTTTGCATGGCTTGTCATCAATCTGTGTCAACATTGAAGAAGAATGACTTTTTCCTGATAAAATACCGGGTATTTTTAAAATGAATACTTTAGCGTTTTTAAAACGAACATTTTGGCATCTTCACAACACCTATTTCAGTTGCAGTTTCAGTTGTGAGTTCGTAGATTCGTACTTCCCAAATTATGCAAAGGGGAAAAATCGGAATAATTCCAACAAAGGAATCATGGTAAACAACTGACCCCTTCCCCAAAAGCCTTTTTCGAATAATTTTCAACTCTACCTAGACGGACGAATTTCCTGTGACAAAATTTTCTGAAATGCTGCAACATTCATACATGGAAATCTGTTGCGGCATTTGGATGTCAAAACTGGGGAAATGGAAGGATAGGACACAGTTAACTTTTTCTTTGTAGTCAAGGCTTAGCATTAAGAGACCATAGTGCAGGTGCAAAAAAGGGACAACTACTCAAGCACGACACCTTTTCTCCCGCCACTGATCCATGGTCCGCCTGCATTTTCTTCATTTTGAAGAATGCCTGGGAGGGAGACGGGCATAAAGGCGTTCAAGTGTGGTGCTGATAATATCTTCTCCACTATGTCCGACATCGAGAATGTAGGAAGCCCTAAATCTACACACTCGTGTGCTTTCATGTTAGATTGCAATATGCAGATAAGTGTCTGATATAAAAAAAATCATTTTATTAAAGTTCTATTAAAAACGTATCATTCAATTCCTACATTTGAAATCTTTATTATAAGAAGCGTAATCTTATTGAGGAACATGTTCCTTAATTGCCATAGTCAAAATTATTCTTGTAGAAAACATTTAAATTGAAAATTATTAAATTTGAATTCAGAAGCTGCTAACGCAACTCAACGTAAAATTTTGAATATATCTATATTTTTTTACACTATCTTCATGAAGATTTAAAATACATTATATATACGTGCATTTGCATACAATATACATATGTATACACAATGTGTATATTATTTCAGGAACACTGAAAAACACCGCATAAGGATGTTCAACGGAGATGTAGCAAATGTTCCATTTCATTTTTCTTAAATTTCAAACAAAGATGAACACATTAATATTACAAAATACATTTTGAAATATTACAAATTAACCGACGAAATTTCTTTTATTTTACATGAAGTGAAGGCAATTTTAAAAATTATCCAACACAATTCACTGAATTTAGTGTATCTACATCCTATTACTTATCAGATTTAAAGAACGCTGATATTTTAATAACAACTAAAATTAAATTATTGTTTCATGTTTACCGACTTCCAAGTGTTTGTAGAAAATCTTCAGTTTCCTTTCTTAAATTGAAATTAAGATAATCAAATTAATACTATGTAATAAATTATGAAATTATTAAATATTACAAATGAAGTTCACATTTTAATTCTGTAATAAATTCTACGAGTGGAATTCCATAATATGTATCGCATAATCATAAGCGAGCATTCAATTGATTGTAAAGTTTGTATCATCGAATATTGTAGTATATTATAGGCCATTCACCAAATCTTGCATATGAATAACATGATGCGCTTTGAATCCACGGATAGTGGCTTTGTTTCTATATTATCCAGCTTCCTCAATTCACTTTTTTGGGGATATGCATTACTTCTTTTGAAAGTAGACCCCGATGCAGCACTCTAAGTCTGAACTTTAACCAAAAATGCAAATCAAACATTGATCGCAATTTTCTTACGCGTTAGATATTGTTATTAAACTTCTCCCTCTGATTTGTACATTTTATTTGTTGCTTATGAATGGAATTTGTGTACATAATGTTGCTAGTTTGAAAGACTATATTTGTTTATACATACATTATAATTCCAGTGACAATTATATTACGATCGTGCATCAATTCAATTTTACTTTGTTCACTTTGTCTATTTGCTTTGATAATTAAAATTATTATGGGTGAAACAGCAGTGATCCTATTTCCACGAATTTACTAAAATTTAAATCAAATTAAACAAGTAAATGTCATAATTCTAAGTAATCTTGGAGAAGTGAATTGTATCAAGAACAATCTGTGCTCTTAGTTCAAATGTATAAAAGTCAATATCGTTGTAAATCCATTTTAACACAACATGATCATAATTGTATTAATATCTGTATTGTATTTAATATACAATAAGATATTTTTCTATATTTTGAGAATGACTTCATGAACAGACCACAATATTTGAGTAAAAAGGTTCACCATATATTCTCAGGCACTCATAAATTTTAATTCATTTCTCTAATATATATATATATATATATATATATATATATATATATATATATATATATATATATGTGTGTGTGTGTGTGTGTGTGTGTGTATGTACTCACTGTAATTAGGAATCGTAATAAGAACTATGTATACAATAATATCCAATTAATATTCTACTTCAGAATGATGACCGGCACCAAGATCTGATTTCAATAATGCGCTCCAACCAGAAGAAGTCCATTACATTTTGTCACCACCATTGATACCCTCAGTATATATACTTTTGCATTTACAAAATCTTGCAATAAAGTTCACCTACGCAAGAATTTTGTGCATTATTTATATTCATATAAATTACTTTATTTGTTATATTATTCACACACTTACTTCATTTTTTTAAAAAGAAAAATAGAAGAGAACTGAATGAAAGTTTGTGCTTCCACGTGCTCAGTTTTACATTTGCAAGAAATCAAATTGGAATAAATAAGTACTATTATATTTCCAACTACAAAGGTTTTATTAAATATCTTCAAATAACAATAAAACATTACAACAACAACAATGAACATTATTAGCCGGAGACGGAGCACACTTCGGCTTCTTTATATCTTCACTGTCTGTTATTTGTGAAGTAAAGAATAAGTAATCAGTTAGAATTCATTTAGCAACAAGGTTTCATACTTGAATATTTCATAGTTTCATTTTACTTAGCCTACGGATAGGAGCGTCATGAAATATATGTATTCAGTTCTCGCTAACATAATCAAATTTCCAATGTGCATTGCCAAAAATTTACTTGACTACTAAATTAATGCGTTGGTGAAAGCAGCATTTTAACTCAAATAATAAACTTGCCATATAACTTCACACTGAATTATAAATGCATTGAATCTAGGATTTGGTGCATCCGTTGGCATATACAAGTTTGGTTTATTTGAAATGATTTTGTCTGATATGTTCAATTGATGAATATTAGTGAATGAAAAGCAAGAGCTGTTCGTAAAAGCACTATTTGTTGCATCATTAGCTGTTTAGGACTTAAAACAACAATTCAATCCAATCATTAGCTGTTTATGTGCTTTGTGTATTATTGGATTGAAAATTATTATGTATATTAACGTCAATTTATACATTTTCAGTTGTGCATGTTGATTTTCATTGATTGTTCCCTTCTGATTGAAGGTTATGTGTGGATTGTATGAATAGAAGAATGGTCTCTACAGCGCTTTGAAGAAATTTGATTCCCTCTATCTCAACTTCAACATAATTTGAATTGATGATGATAGCATGCAGAATGTTAAGCTAATTTAGCAGAACTTACATTGTTGAAACTAAAGCAAGCCTTTTACTTGAACTTCCACGAAGCATCCTAGTATTCACTTTACGAAATAGCAATTAGGATTTTTATAACTTCAATGAAACTCGGCCGTCACTATTAAAAATTTCCATATATTTTATCACTTACTGATTTACTCTGTTTTGTTTATTTATCTTTACTATGGTCAAGAATTTGATAATAATTAATTATTCATAATATGAATGCAACAACGTTATCCAAAATATAACAAAACAGAAATTGATAACGTAGATATATCATCGTGCGTATTAAACACAAATTAAACATACATAATAAATTAAATAAATGAACATTTAGGGTCAGTCACAATTCTCACCTCTTGTGGGTGAAAATTTTCGATTTATTTCAATTCTGTAAATATCAAAAATTTTCCACATATAGTTCCAAACTTATGAACATTCCATTTTTAAATTATAACATCAATTATTATTTTTTCAAACAATATTAATTCAGTTCACTATGAACTCCATGAGTCAAACTTGATTGACATATTCTTCATTTTGTTTTAGTTGCATGTATTCAGTACATTAAATGAATAAACAATATTAATGAATGGAAACAATCATTAACATAAATTATTACATCTCAACTTTTATTTATAGTTTCTCCTGGTCCGAAGTAATTCTCAAAACCTTCAAACCTTCTTACCTCACTTCTTCACTAAATCTTGAATAATTTCTTCAGCAATAGTAATTTATAGATGTAGCTAATACACGACAGTCAAGAAATACTACATGCACTTAGATCTTCTGTTCTTCAAATCTTTCTTTTCATTATCTCGGTTGGAAACTCCGTAATAATTCATATATAACTACATGATTACTTATTTCCTTGATCGAATACATCAAGTTGTCAATTGAGTTGCAAGTAATAATATAATGCTGCGACTGTTTCTTCCAACTTACTCCCGAGATTCTCCCATCGACTTCATCCCTCCATAGAAGATGCACGCGCCTTCCGAAACTCATGGCCTAGGGGTTTTGGACGTCCACGTTCTATCAGATGCAGTTCCAGACGCTGGCGATTGTCCACTGTGTGTAGTAGCGGGGGGAGTCCATCTTTTTCAGCGAGGACGACGACTTCCTTCTATCCTGGAGAAGATTGGGGTCCTTTGTTCGAAGTTGTGGCCAAATTTACTTCTGTGTTTCTGGAACATGCTGGAACTGGTTTTGACGAGATGTTGTTAGGAGATTTCAGTTTTCCAATGTATGTGGTTTTCCATTTATGAGTAACTTGTTATATTGCAATTTATCACGTTGACCACGAGCCTTTGCTTCTATAAGGTACGGTTGTCACCGGAACTTGTGTTACAGCTACAGAACCTTGCATAGCATTTATCATTATTTATCATAACAACAATCCCCTTTCTACTAAATTTTATTTCATCTAACCTTCTCAACATGCTAGTCAGTTAATCTACAGAACGAATTTCGTGACAAGTAATGTGATTGGCAATATTATCAGGTAACTGGCTAAGTATTAACTGTACAACATCTATATCTTGAGGATTTTCAACCAAAATTGCAATAACTGGAGTGAGTTTTTAAAGCAAAAGTCTCTAAACTGCCATGTACACTGGGATCGTATTTGCGATTTATCAATACGGAAAGCTGTGATTGAATAACTTCCGAAGAAGCAAACTGATTGATGAATTCTTGTACAAACTGGTCATAGGAATTAAAGTAATACAGAAGGTCGATCCGCGTATATGTGTCCGAATTTGAACCGTCACTCCTGTGCACAGAATCGACTGATCCAAGCTGTTAAAAGCGTGGGACGACGGTTAGAGCCTGTAGTATCGTGGCACTATCACGAGTATGTGTTGTGTGTATCATGGCTCCACAGGAGAACCGTTTTTGGGAAGGGTGCGTAATTGCACTTTTCCACGCCAAATATTCGGTGTCAAAACTTCAGAAACAGTGCAAAGAACATGGATGTGCCTTGGGTTCGACGACCATCAAGAAAATAATCAAGCGGCATAAAAACCACGAGGTTCCAGCTATTCAGTCGCCCCCCAGGGGGACGAGGAAGGGAGCGTGCACTGCAGTGATGCCACCCGTGTCTCGGAAGCTGCATCGAATGGCACTAAAGGAAACCTCGCGACGCAACGTGTGATGGCCACACTACTCCACGTGGCCGAGTCAACTGTGAACCACTCCCTGTGTGAGAAATTCAACCTCCGGAAGGATTTAAAAGCCGTGAACATTACCTCAGTGAGGCCTATCGGTGTAAGGTCTCACCACATACATCTCGTTCTACTAAGAACTTTCTGCCACATATGGCGACAGACATCTGCATTCGGGGTATTGCATTTCGCGATATACTGGTGAAGTCACCGGATGCGAGTCCCATGAATTTCTGTGGGTTTGGTCTACTGAAACAGGCACTATTCTCTCATCGTGCCACCACTCTCCGGGACCTGTGGAAAGCCAGTTAGGAGGAATGGCAGAAGAGTCCACTTCCTGTACTTCGTCCTAGCCTCCTACAATGGAAGTTACGGTGCAGGGCTATTGCCAAGACACACGGTGATCACATTGAGGCCAACCGGTGGCCATCCCGTGGATTTTCATAAGGTAAGTACTAAATCAAAATCGGACACATATACGCGGATCGACCTTCTGTATTTATGAGTACGAAATCAATAACCAGCTCTCCCAATGAAGCATTGTTGAATACTTTGCAGTTTCATTTCTGTTGGTACTCCTACAACATTTAATATGATATCCATCTGTTCAGTATATTCTCTCGCTGATTGTTGCTCTATCTTGCCAAAGAACGTAGGCAATTGAGATAATTCACATAATTTTAAACGACCACTTCTTGCATTTCCTTCTCCATTGCATGTATTTCTACTTATAGGATGATCACTTCTACCTCTCGAACTAAACGGTCGATTATAGCAAATATGATTTGCTCCGTTTCAACCTGTGTTACAACAGTTATCCAATCTCGAACCATTTACAGAAGAATGAGGATCATCGTGATTGTTAGAAACTGAACAAGGTACTCTTGTATCACGATAGATATAACTAACACAATCATTTTGTGGGTTAGGTTCCGATATTTGTGGGTTAAAATCACACTACATACAAGCAGAATTAAAGCTTTGATTCAGATGACAATGTGGGTTATTATGTACATTACTAACATTGTCGTTTTTCGTAGTAAACACAGAACTAGGAGTAGGATGTGCATTTGTACAAAATAGTTGATAGCAAGCATCAATGTAGTTATATTTCTCAGCACCTAACTCTCGTTTTTGGAATGGACCTTCTGCGTCGTCACTTCGGAATTTCTTTACGGAAGTTTCTTCAGAGCTAGATCTTACAGATATATTATACTTGTGCTTCCAACGGACATGTTTACGAGCACGACTGTTAGTAACATTCTTCTTACCGGAAACTGTACTAGAAGAATCATCTGATACATCACTAGACGAAGTACTGAGTACATCATCGCACTGGGTTCTTCCATTCCGACATGTACTAGGTTCTGTATTATCTACAACAATTGATTTTGTACTACTATTTTTATTTGTAACAACAGAATTACGAGCAGAGGAATTATGTGAAAGGGCTACGCTACCTTCATCATTATCGTTAGAATTAACTTTGACTGTCAAATCCTTGCCATCAGCTTGATGTTTTTTGATACGTATTTTAGTAGTATAATTGATGCTATAACCACGACAAAAATTGTACAAAAGAGGAGGTTATTTGATTAAACAGCCCGATTTGCCAAACTATGCCAAGATGCTTTTATTCCCCATTTCTTCAAGTGTGATATGCTCTCAATCCCAAGAACCCTGAATCCTAGTGTATAAATGAAGAACCCTCAATAGACAGATTTGCCTACACTTAAAACAATGTCAAGATGCCCATATGCCCCAATCGGCCATGTGTGTACATATTTAAATCTAAAGAATTTTGAGCCCTTGTTTACAAATGAAGAAGCCTCAACAGACAGATTTGGCCAAGTGTGCAAAGGCTGAATCTCTCAGTTTGTTGTCCATAAACTTGTCAAACATATGCCCCCCTTGATATTGTTTTGACTATACTTAAAACTAGGGCAAAAATGCTTATATTCTCATCCTCTACAACTTACAGATCAATACAATAGGACAAGGGCAGGCAAGCAAATTGGTTTCATGTTTTTTCTAATCTTTGATCAGTTTCATGTCCCGGCCAGCAATAAATTATGCACGCCTGGGAGATTTTATATGCTTGCATGCATGAGATAAAATATACACTGTGCCCTTTCAGGGAAAATTCCCAATACATGCCATCATGTTATTGACTCCAAGGGAAATTCTTAGTAAAAAGAATATTGGACTCTTGCATGTTGTCATATATGCCTGAATTGGATTCAGGTTTTGCCTTGTTCTGATAATATATACCCGAGTGAGACTTACAGAATATTCATTGCACAGTTCAAAGTCCAACTTTGAATTGTATTTAGCTGATATAGAGGTCATAACTCCTGGGTTCTGATACTCAATAAAATGTGGACATAGTCCCATGGCTTATTGCCTTGTAAACAAGAGCTCTGGGTTTGAGTCCTGGTAAAATGTGAGGCCTCCCCTGATGGCAAAGTGTTAATATTGTTGCCTTGTAAACAAGAGCTCTGGGTTTGAGTCCTGGTAAAATGTGAGGCCTCCCCTGATTGCAAAGTGTTAATATTGTTGCCTTGTAAACAAGAGCTCTGGGTTTGAGTCCTGATAAAATGTGTAAGATTGAAATACATGTGGCAAAATAATATCTCCACACGTGAGATTTTGAAAATATTCACTGCTAGTTGATAAACAACTGATAGCTCCCAGATCTGAAACCTGGTAAAGTGTGTTATACAACAGCATAATAGGAGAAAATTATTTTATATTGGGGATCACCAGAGCCTAGTTATTGCTGTTGTCTGGGTATAAAAGCATCAGCTCAGCCACTAACTGCTGTTATAATTGTTTTGGCATATTATCCATAGTTCTGTTTTTTGGACCAAGAAATTTTATATAAACAAACAACAAAAATGCCAAATCAAAAATATTGCAATCAGTGTAATAAAAATATATCTAGTTCTAATTGGTCTAGGCACCTTCATATTTGTGACACTAAGAAATGCAGAAAGGCCACAAAAATGTGTCCAAGATGCCATAAAATATTAAGCAAGGCATATTACAAAAGGCATAAGTGTACTTGTTATGTACAGTCATCAATATTGCCCCCACAACCATCTACATATGGTCTGAAAAGGAAGCATGAAACACTTGTTAATGCTGGACCAGCAAAGCAGCCACGCTTTGCACCACCTATCCATAGCAGTTTTAATGGCCAACTTAGGGATCACCGGTTTGTATCAGAGCCAAAATGTGACATTAAGAATTTTTTGAACAGTATAAATCCAGATGTGCAGGCAATTCTAAATGCACAAAATGGCTCTTATAAGCTGTCCCTCAAATTGTTTACACAATATAAGAAGCCAAATGGCACAAAATTTACACAGCCCCACATAACAGAAACTGTACCGGTATATTCAAATGCAAATTCAGACAAAATAGTAAGCAGTTTGATAGATCAATTGAATATTAAACACTCTGAATTTGCTGGAAAAGAGTCTGGATGGAGCCTATGCAGTTCTCCACACAAGCTCTATGTTAATATTTCTGAATTCAGCCCATTACAAGGATCTACATATTTGCCATTACCTGCCAATATTAAAAACAAACAACCCGTGGTTAATATAAAAAATAATGATGAGAAATGCTTTTTGTGGTGTATTTTAGCTGCTTTGTATCCAGTTTCAAGGCATCCTGAGCGAATAAGTTATTATAAACAACATGAAAATGATTTTGATGAAGCAATGGAGGATTCAGAATATCGAATGTCTGTTCAGAATATTGATAAATTTGAAAAAAAAGGCCAGGAATATCAGTGGTAAACAATTATCTATTAATGATTTTATTTGTTCTACTGGCCGTGGCAATTGCTTGATAGCACCTCTCAGAATCAGTACATTTGATGATGATTCTGCTGTTCCGATTGATCTGCTCTTAATTGAAGGGGATGATACACACCATTATACTCTGATACAAAATCTTGAAGCTTTAGTCAGAACACAACTAGACAAATTTAATAGAACATTTAAGTTGTGCCGAAGATGTTTAACTGTATTTGATGGTCAAAAAATGGTAAACGGGTTTCGTGAAAAAAATGCAGAAATTGCTAAAAACAAGTTAATTGAGCATCTGAAATACTGTGGCAACCATAAACCTGTTCATATGGTGAAGCCTAATCCAAGTGAAAATGCCAAATTCAAAAAATTTGAAGCCTTGTTGGAACACCCAGCATATATAGTCTGTGATTTTGAATCAAATCTCAAACCTCTTGCATTCTGTAGCCCAGATCCTGAGGAATCTTCAATTACACCATACCAGTTACATGAACCTTCTAGTTTTTATTATGTTGTTGTACAGGATGGTGTTGTTAGTAAAGAATATTTATACATGGGACCAGATGCCATCAAAGAATTTGCACATAGAATAGAAAATGAGTGCCATGACATAGCATCTAATATCTTATTAAAATCAAAACCCATGTTGCCTTTAACAGAGAAACAGATTAAAGATTTCAACAATGCAGAAAAATGCACGGTATGTGACTCTGAATTTTCAGATACAAATATCAAGGTACATAACCATTCTCATACAGATGGTAAATTCTTAATGGCCCTGTGTAATAGCTGTAATATTAAGATCCAGAGACCAAAATTTGTCCCCATATTTTGCCATGGTGCATCCAATTATGATTTTCATCATTTGATCAGGTACGAGGGGTTTGACAAGCAGAATTTAAATATTTTAGCTGAAAATAATGAAAAATATATTGCCATTAGCAAAATAATTAAAGTTAATGGTGTTCCTATTCACTTAAAATTTCTTGATTCATACAGAATTCTGTCTGCTAGCCTGGCTACACTGGCCACTCAATTATCTGATGATCAATTCAAAATCACATGTGCTTTGTTTCCAAATCAGGACCTGAAATTAATTAGGCGGAAGGGTGTATATCCAAATGATTATGTTACAGATTTTTCTAAATTTGATGAGTGTTCTCTGCCACCACAACAAGAGTTTTACAGCAAAATCAGAGCATCTGGAATCACTGATGATGATTATCACCATGCCCAGTTGATGTGGAACAATTTAAAATGCCAGACATTTGGTGATTATCACAAGGCATATTTAAAACTTGATGTGACCCTTTTAGCTGATATACTTCAGGCATTTAGAAAATCTTCCATGCAAAATTATAAGCTGGATCCAATGTATTTCTACAGTGCTCCGGGCCTAGCATGGTCTGCAATGTTTTTGAACACTAAAATGCAATTGGATCTGATCCAGGATCAAGATATGTATCTGTTTATGAAACAATGTATAAGAGGAGGCATGGTGCATTGTTCTCAGAGATATGCCAGAGCAAATAACAAATATATTCCTGATTATGATCCAGCACTGCCATCAAATTATATACTGTATGTAGATGCCAATAGCCTCTATGGTTATGCTATGATGAAAAAACTGCCATATGCAGGGCTTGAGTGGGTTGAAGATTTCAATATTGAAGATCTTAAGGATTTTGATGACAGTAACTATGGCCTGTTCTTAGAGGTTGATCTGACAATTCCTGATGATTTACACAACACATTTTCTGATCTGCCCCCAATTCCTGAGGTTGAGTGCTCACCTGGCTCTAAACAAAAGAAATTGATGATGACTCTAGAGCCAAAACAGGGTTATGTCTTATATTACAAAAACCTCCAGTTCCTAATAAATCATGGTGTTCAAGTGACCAAAGTTGGAAAAGTTTTGAGGTTCAGGCACTCAAGATGGTTGAAACCATATATTGATACAAACACAGAGCTTCGAACATCTGCAATGAGCCAATTTGATAAGACCTTGTTTAAATTGATGGTCAATTCTGTGTATGGCAAAACAATAGAAAATGTCAGAAAATATACTGATGTTAAATTAATTACTGACCCCAGCCGGAGCAAAAAATTGATAGCAAAGCCCAACTTCAATTACAGAAGAATTTATGATGAAAATATGGCACTTTTCAACATGAAAAAACAAAGATTAAGTTTGATAAGCCTATTTATGTAGGGGCTGTGATATTGGAATTGGCCAAATTACACATGTTAAAATTGTTTTATAATGTGTTGAAGCCTTTTTATATGGATCGTGTAAAACTGATGTAC
The DNA here is from genome assembly GCF_977018435.1 of Lepisma saccharinum. Taxonomy (NCBI): domain Eukaryota; kingdom Metazoa; phylum Arthropoda; class Insecta; order Zygentoma; family Lepismatidae; genus Lepisma; species Lepisma saccharinum. The sequence goes on from NC_139257.1 coordinate 25,458,856, forward strand.
ATGGACACAGATAGTTTTGTTCTTGATATTCAAACAGAAAATGTTTATCAAGATATAGCACAGCCTGAATTGTTTAAAGATTTTGATACCACTGAACATTCAAAAATTAAGCACCACAACAAAAAGGTGCCTGGCAAGTTAAAAGATGAGACACTTGGTGATGTTATTGTGGCATTTGCTGGGTTAAGGGCCAAGATGTACAGTTTTGAAACATGTAGTGGCGCTGTTGCCAAAAAGGCCAAGGGCATTGGCAGAGTGACTGTAGACAAAGAGCTTGAATTTGAAGATTACAAAAATTGCCTCAAATCATGTAGCACAATCAGAACATCAGAATCCAGAATTCAGAGTGTGGATCACTTGTTGACTACAAATATTGTAAGAAAAGTGGCTCTGGATCCACATGATGATAAGAGATGCATTTTATCATGTGGCTTACATACTCTACCATGGGGTCATTGTGATTTGAAAAGTGGTAATCAATGCCCAATTACAGAGCATGATTTGAAATAAATAAACATGCCTATGAACTTATTTGGGTTCAAAAAACAGGCTATTATGGACCTGCCAACACCACAACCCTCTTCTGATATGATATCTAAACTAAGTGCTTTGTTAATTATTCATCTGAACAGCATACTTACAGATGTTGATGATGAAACAGGTAAAACATTGTACATATTTAACAAATAATTTAAATCATTACCAATTACCTGTAGGTGGTCAATTGCAATTTATTACAACCCCTGAGGGTAATGTCAAGATTTCAGTAGGGAGAAATATTTATAGAATTAAGCACTCAAACATGATTTCTGGCACTGTTTATACTGTTTCTGCTGGTGACTGCTTATATATTGAGGTCCCGGGATCCTATGACAAGCTTATACCTTTTTTTATAGAATTAAGAATTAGATATTCAATAATAAGTAACCACTAAATCAAAATGCCTAATGATATATTTGGCCATACAAGGCATGAAGATCACAGTGATGAGATTCTGATGCTTGATGTCAGAGTCAAGAAATTAAGAAGTGATTTGCAAGCTTTACAAACCACACTGAATGCCAGTCTTCAACTAGAAATTACAAATTTACAATCACAATGCATGGACCCTCTTCTTAAAAATGATTCTGAACTCAAATTGCTACTTCAAAAATATACTGACTTGGCCACATTGGATAATTTTCAAAGTTTAGAAGAAGCTGTAGCAGCTCTTCAAGCCAAATTTAAGACCCAGGCCACCAACTCTGAGCAATTGAAACAGCAATTGGAAGAGCAGATAAATAATGTCCAGACACAGCTCCAAACAATTGTCAAAAGCATAAAATCACAAGAAGATTTTGATCTAGTGATTTCCACTTTAAAGGAACAGATTCAATCACTACAGATACCTAATCTGGACCCCTTGAAAAATGCCATAGCCGAGGTTAAAGAAAAAATTGAGACACTTGAAAATTTTATGAACAACTTGCCATCTTCTGATGCTTTGAGTGCAATAACTCGGAGTGTTGCCAACATTAAGCTGCAACTTGAAACATATGAAGATTTTGGAAAAATTCAAAGTACCATAACCCATCTTGAGGGTACAATAGCAGCAGTGCAAAGTGATTTCACAAATGTACAAGAATCTCTAGAATCCCGCCTGCCTGGTATTGTAGACACACTTGTCAGTGTCCAGCAACAGATCACAAAGCTTGAAAACCTCAACACGGAAACTGAGCTATCTCATTTTCATCACTTGATCGATGATATCCAAACAAAACTTGAAATTTTACAACAATCAACACCCACTCAGGCAGATATAGCCCTGCTCCAAAATGCTATGCAAAATGTGGCTGATGCTTCTGAATTAAATAATGTGAAATTGGCAGTTGAATCTTTGCAAAATACTGTAACAAATCTGCCTACATCACAGGAACTTAAAAATATTAAGAGAGCTGTGAATCGCATATTGAAATCAGAAGATATCAAGAATATCCAGACAGAGATCAAACAACTTACTCAGACAGTGGCCACTCTACCAACTAATCAACATATTAATGAACTGCATGCCCTGTTTGAGGATATCAGAAGACAGGTCCATGATCTTACTGCTCAAAATTCAAAATTGGCAGTTATTGAAAATTTGCAACAAATTGTAGCTAATATCAAGCAACAGCTAGGGACCATGGAATCCAATCAAGCAAATGCTCTGTCTGTTTTTGCCACCCAGCTTCAAGAGATTGTGCAACAATACAAGAAACTTGTTGTGGACATAAAAATCCAGCCTGGCCATGATGATGTTGTTAGGACCATCAATGAGCACCTTGAATCTGTAACAAGCTGATTGCTTACAGCAGAAAAAGAAATAACCGGCATAATTGAGAATCCAAAACATACAGTAATTCTTGAATTGTACAGCATCCCCAACAAAGAATATAATTCACCATTTACACCAGGTGGCAAAATATATATGCTGTCCCCTGCACAATTTTGTTACCAGTTTTTTGTTGGGGGCACACTGAGACCAATCAAGATCAAATATTGGCTTCAACCACAGGCACACCACTACCCCACCTTATCAATAACAAATGCTGACAACAATCCAAAAATCACCAGTGTAGAGTTAGAGGATTTTACAGATCCCAATACATTAGAAACATCTTATGCTGAAGATGATGGCTCTCTGGAATTTCATATACAAATAGGAGACAAATTATATTTAGAAAATCCTGTAGTATCAGCTGCTGAACACCCCATAGTTGCAATATTCTTGTTTTCATATTATGTCTAGACAAATTATTGTTGATGAATTACACAGACAAGCCAGACATAATTATAAGAGACTGCCAGTAGTCACAAAAGGCATAGATGATTTATGGCAGAGCGACTTGATTGAGATGGCAAGTGGACAGCTGAAAAACTTAGACAACATCAACAAGGGCTACAAGTATCTACTCCCTGTAATAGACACATTTTCAAAATTTGCCTGGGCTGTGCCACTCAAATCCAAGACTGGAGCATGTGTTACAGAAGCCTTCAGGACAATCATCAATCAGAGTGGAAGATCACCGCGCTATTTGCAAACAGATAATGGCAAAGAATTTTATAATTCTGTGTTCCAACAATTTATTAAAAGCCAGTCAATAAAACATTACTCGAGTTACAGTGATCTCAAAGCCTCAATTGTAGAGAGATTCAACAAAACCCTAAAAAATCTTATGTATAAACAATTTACACTTCAAGGTAATTATAAATGGCTTAATATTCTTCCAGAACTTTTACATAAATATAACAACTCGGTCCATTCCACAATCAACATGAAACCCTCTGAAGTAACTTCATCTGATGAGCAAAAATTGATCAGGACTGTTTATTATCCTAGATACCAGCCAACAACAAGAAAAGCCAAATACAAGGTGGGTGATCAAGTAAGAATCAGCAAATATAAGCACTTATTCAAAAGAGGCTTTACAAGAAACTGGAGCACTGAATTATTTACAGTGGTTCAAATTAAACCTGGGACCCTTAACACATATATAATAAAAGACCACCGAGGAGAAATTCTCAAAGGCCGGTTCTATGAAGAAGAACTCAACAAAACTAAACAGCCTGACACATATCTCATAGAAAAAATCATCCGCAGAAAAGGCAACAAGTTACTTGTCAAATGGCTAGGACTCCCAGAACACAGCTGGATCGATGCAGACAAAGTGATACTATGAACACCTGGGATGTTATAAAGAGGCTGCCAGAACCTGAACAGCAGATTAAGAGAAATGGCAAGTTGCTGCCTGATAATATTAGATGTCTTATTGTTGGGCCATCAGCTTGTGGTAAAACTACACTAATGATTGATAATTTTTTATTGGCACCCAACTGGTTAGACTGGAAAAACAGGCACTTGTATGTCTTCTCTAAGAGCTTGGAACAATTAAAATATCACCAGTTGATGAAGCTATATGATGGATTGGATATAGCCACTTTTGAATCAGATGTTAAGCCACTTCATGAATGTCTCGATAATTATGTTGTTGTGTTTGATGACATTATACTGGATAATCAAAACAAGGTTAGAAATTTTTTTACCCAGGGCCGACACAAAAACATTGATTGCTTCTACCTGGCACAGACTTTTTCTAAAATACCGAAGCAACTGATCCGAGACAACAGCAATTTTATATGTGTGTTTCATCAAGATCATACCAACCTCAAACACATACATGATGAATATGTAGGTGGGGACTTGAGCTACAATAATTTTTCTAAGTTTTGCAGTAGGTGCTGGAACCAGGACAGCTATGGGTTTGTCACAATTGATATGATAAGAAAACCTAATAGTGGCAAATACAGAAATAAAAATTAACAATTTTCTAGACATTGAAACATATATAAATAACCATGAAAAGGCCAATTATTGATGATCTTAAATTAAGAGATTATCTTGTAAAAAGATTTAAGGGATGGAAATCACAGAACCGAGGAATTTATGAACAACACAAACAAACAGAACAGCCTATTATTGATGCTATTATTGAATTAGGTAAAAATATTAAAACTGTTACAAAGCAAAATCAAAATTTGATCACAGAGCTTGTACCTGTAGCTGCAAGGAACATATTAGATTATCCAATCACCCCACTTTCCAGTATTCATACACCTAGTCCTGTTGCTCCTCGAAGAATTGAAGCTACACAGGATCCTATTGAATTGGGTCTTCTTGCTCAAAAATATTTAAGCACACCTAAAGACAACAAAGATGAGGTCTTTGGCTTATATGCTGACACAGAGCGTGATGGTAGCATCATACATAGAATTGGCAATTTCAGAGTAACATTTATGGGAGATGATATAATTGTTTATTCAGAATCTCATCTTGGACAAAGAGGTGGTTTTGTTAAATATCCCGGCACACCTGGGTTGTGGGAACTGATGACTAGGAAAAGGCCTGGCAGCTATACAGATCAAGATTATGAGCATTACAAAGAAATATTAATAAAATCAGATGCTCTATACCAGAACAATGATCCCACACAAAAAAAGAGTCAAGTCTAGCAGTGGAGCAAAATACAACAATTTAATCAAGCCCATATGGTCACAGATCAAGACAGGCAGTGGAATCAAACAATACAACACCCTGCCTAAAGAATTTGTGTGGGTTGATGATGTCAGGAAACTTGTAGACAGGTTATTGGTGATAGCTGGGGAGGAAAATGCTGGCAACCACAATTTTTACAATGAAAAGGTTGGAATTATGGACATGATAAGCACAAAATTGTCTAATTTTATAGTGAATGACACTAAGCGGATTGGATATCTTATAAAAATTATTAATACTCTACCACCTAAATTTTGGAATATTTCTGAGGGTCGGGGGTTGGTTAATGACATCATAAACAAGCTGCCATTTGAACTACACATTCCAGGCTATCAGTATTGTGGTCCCGGTACAAAATTGGAGCATAGATTAAACAGAGGTGATCCTGGTGTTAATCCCCTAGATGCTGCTTGCAGAGACCATGACCTAGCATACAACACACAAACTGATCTTGACAAGAGACATGTTGCAGACAAGAAATTAGAAGAGGCTGCATTTGGTAGATTTGTAAGTAAAAATGCTTCTTTAAGTGAAAGAATAGCAGCATTGGGAACCACCATAGCTATGAACACCAAACAAAAACTGGGGTGGGGGCTGTGAATATGTATATAATAAACCTACAATGAAGGCCAAGGGTGTTATGTATCAAATACCTTATGCAGGTCTTAAATCTCTTAAAACTATTGATAGTCTTTTCACCAAAAAGCAGCGCAAGAAAAAAGCTCTTGTATTGCCAAGGGCCATGGTATGAAATTGTTGCTTAGTACCCCCCAATTAAAGAAATTACAGCAATCCAGGAAAAAATCACATGTGGGTGGATTTATATTTACTATCCCGGCCATCTTAGCAGCACTTGGGGCTGTTGGGAGCTTGGCTGGGGGATCAGCTGCCATAGCAAAAACAGTAATAGATGCCAAGAAAAATAGGGCAGAATTAGATGAATTGAAGCGCCATAACCTGGCCATGGAGAAACAAGGCAAAGGTGTTAAGAGAGCCATGAATAAGTTTAAAAAAAACAAGAGCCGCTTACAAACCAAGATATTGAAGCTTTAATTAAGCCACTGGGCATCAAAAATTTTAGAGGTGTGTACATGTCTGATTCTTTACCAGAACAACCACTCAACAAAGAGTGTGGCATTGTTAATTTGGATAAGTACAAAAATCAGGGCACTCACTGGATTTGTTATCTTAAATATTTAAACAATGAGGCATTTGTGTTTGATTCATTTGGAGGTGTTCCACCTGAAAATTTAATAAAATATCTAAAATCAGCTAATCTTTATTACAATAATGCCCGTGTTCAAAATTTCAAAGATGTTAATTGTGGACATTTGTGTTTATCTGTTCTTAGATATATGTCTCAAATAAATAAACCATCAATTGAAGATTTTCAAAAAGCCTTGTGGTTTAAAACATCATGGGGGTATTCCATCTCACCAGCCAAAATTCAATATTGAAACTTAGATTACATGATGATATAGTGTATCCCAAAACAATAGCTCTCAGAGCATTTTATGGCATGTACTTGATCCCTAATATTACACACCACAACAACAAAATTGCAGTAGGGGATCAAAAAATTGTCATCACTCCAGGGCAATATAATCTGTCCACTTTAAATGCTCAATTACCCAGAGGTATAGTCTTAACTCAAAATTCTGTCACTCACAGAGTAGAGATTGTATCTGCTACAGAAACAGTGGATCTGGGTACTATAGGAGAGCTGTTAGGCTTTGAGAACAACAAAACTTGAACCAGCCATGAAACACACTGCTATTAATATACCTAAATTCTTAGCCATAGAGACTCTGAATATTCACTGTAATGTGGCCGAGGGTATGATCACCAAATCAAATGGCATAGGCACTCACAAACAAACTGACATTATTGCAACATTGAAACCTAACTCTGAATTTATGGAGCCCATCATCTACACTCCATCCCCAACATTATATTTTCCTGTGCGCCATAATAGAATAGATTATATTGAATTGATGGTCACTAATGAAAAAGAAGAATTAGTTGATTTTGCTGGAGCCACAAAAACTGCAATCATAGAGATTAATATTTAAATAAAAATACATGCAAAAAAAATGGAAAATATTGAGAGTTATGAGCTACAATCATTCCCCCCAAACAGGAGGACATTTGCAAATTTAAATCAACCCAACACAGAGATTGAGGTTGATCTTGATGTAGGGGATGGCTTTATACACCCCTACAGAGCAGATCTGTACATCAAATTTGATGTAAAGCTCGATGGTACAGGTTATCCGGCAAATTCAAATATAAGATTGGTGGATAATTTTGTGCCGCATCTGTTCTCTGAAATTGAGATCAGAAAGCATGGTGTTGTTATAAACAGAGTAGATTACCCCGGCATTACCTCCACAGCTTTGGCCACACTAAAATTATCCAAAACCGAGGCTTCTTACTACAAAATAGGTGGATTTGAGGCTGGTGATAAAATTATATCTAAGAGCCACACAGTGCTGTTCCCAATGCGCCTGTTGCCAGAATTCTTCTCAGATTACAAAGATATTATGTGGAAGGGTGGTTTAAGAATCACATTTAGAAGAGCTGCCAATGATAATAATGCTTTGATGAGATACAGTACATTAAATTCTACCGGGGAAGCTCTGCCTAATACCCTACCTGATGAGGGCAAATGCATTATTCAGACTATGGAGCTAAGAATTCCAGTAGTTGAATATGAGGCCAGTTATGCTCTTAAATACAAAGCAGATATCCTAAAAAATCCACAGATTCCTTTACAATTTTATACATATCAATGTGTACAGAAACCTGCCACTGGTACCTATTATGAGTTTGATGGTACAAATTCATTCTCCAGTATACAATATGACATGCCAGATATTGTGGTGGTACTGTTTCAGACTGGAAGACACAATAATCAGGAAAAAAATTCAAGTAAATTTGATAACTGCAACATCAAGAACATACATCTTAAAAATGGCAGAAATGAGGTGTTCCCCAGAGAAAATTATAATTTAGACATGTCCAAGGATGATTTTCTTAAATTATACGAGGCCTTTACAGCATACAAAAGGGTCACTACTGGCAATACTGACATGTATTACACACCAGATGAATTCAAAGCACAGAGACCCATGTTTGTCATCAACACCTCAAAAAGGAAACAAGTTGTGGTTAATGACAGGACAAACATTAAAATTATCTGTGAATTCCATGATACACTCCCCGATGACACCATATGTAGTGTTATTCTCATAGGTGAAAAATCATATGTTTATGATGTAAGAAATGAGAGAGTCCTAGAGCAATTCTAGAGGGCCTCTGCATATTATATTGTCTTAGTACTAGATATATGAGTTGAGGCTGGTGTCCAATTAAAATATTGAGCTTATTCCAGGTAACAAGTATTTAAGCATATATTACATTATATTATTGTATAAGCCAAAGCTCTTATAAGCATTTTTGCCCTAGTTTTAAGTATAGTCAAAACAATATCAAGAGGGGCATATTTTTGACAAGTTTATGGACAACAAACTGAGAGATGTAGCTTTTACACACATGGGCAAATCTTTCTGAGGGGAGGTTCTTCTTTTCTACACAAGAATTCAAAATTCTTTAGATTTAAATATGTACACACATGGCCGATTGTTGCATACGGGCATCTTGACATTTTTTTAAGTGTAGGCAAATCTGTCTATTGAGGGTTCTTCTTTTCTACACTAGGATTCAAGATTCTTGGGATTGAGAGCATATCACACTTGAAGAAATGGGGAATAAGAGCATCTTGGCATAGTTTTATGTGTAGGCAAATCGGGCTGTTTAATCAAATAACCTCTTCTTTTGTACAATTTTTGTCCTGGTTATAGCATGAATTATACTACATATTTTGTTCTATACCTTCAATACGGGAATTAAACGGTTGGAACTTTTCTGTACAATGAGAAATATGCTTATGTACATCAGCATTAACATCGGTTTCACTTTCTAAAATAGTGAATCTAGACATAAGATCAACTATATTAGGAAAGCAGTCGTTATAGTTTGAATTGAGATTATCTAAACGTTGCTTATAATCAAGAACGTGTTCTTTCAATGATTCTTGCACATTTTTATATTCAGATATTTTGACATCAACATTACGACCTTTATTATCAAACACAGATTCAAGACGTGTAGTTGATTGTATACACGCCGTACTAACCACTTCTATTTTGTCCTTATATTCTGACATTAAATTATTGAGCCGATTGTTACCATGACTAATATCATGATTAACAGCTTCAACTTTTGACTGTTTGAGTTCTTGATTAGACTGTATAAATTCGTGATTAGACTGTTCAAACTGAGTCTTAAGTTTCTGATTAGACTGTTCAAACTGGGTCTTAAGTTCCTGATTAGACTGTTCAAACTGATTCTTAAGTTCCTGATTAGACTGTTTAAGTTCCTTATTAGACTGTTTAAGTTCCTAATTAGACTGTTCAAACTGAGTCTTAATTTCCTGATTAGACTGTTCAAACTGAGTCTTAACTTAACTTAACTAACTTAACTAACTTAATGATTCTTGGTTACAACTTACAACAGCTAATTGTATGCTTCTAATGCTTTTTAGTATGTTTACACGGCAGTTGGTAAGGATCCTAACTGGAATCACATTTTTTACAACAGTATTTTTCCTTAGTGGTAGAATAAATTGTCCAATGTGTGACGGAAAGCTTCAAACATGAAACATGATACCACGAATGACAATCAAAACATTGCACATACCTCAGGTCATTTCCAAGTTTATCACAACACGCCACTCTTTCAATCTTGCGGTCTAAAGCTTGACGTTCACTGATACTTGGCAAAACACGGAAATATCCGACAACAGAACTTCTGTTGTCTGCTTCTATTGAAATCAAATGGTGTAAAACCCACTACAGGGAAAAGCGCGGAACAGAAGCCGGAATGTCCGTGATAGAAGTCTGGGAGTTTACTTAAGGCTTTACGCCCACTGAGACGCCGGAAATGGGTCTGTTGCATTCTGTTGTCGCGCTTCCGGGGTTTCGGTGGGCGTCAAGCTTTAGGCGTCATGCTTTGGGCTCCGGCTAAATGACGCGAGCAGGTTCGAGTCTCCTGGAGGGAGCGTAACAACCTTTCTCCTGAGATTTCGTACTGTGCATGGGACCGGTGGCAACCCACCATCGTGAGGAAATAAGGAGCGTAAGCCGGTCATGAATAACCTACAACTTGGGGTTCGTCATGCTGACCACACGTCACTGGTTGGATGATCTTCCACGTCGGGTTAGTTGAGTGAATAGGTTCAGGTGAGAGAGGGCGGTAGTAGGTAGTAGGTAGTAGGTAATATACCCCTACGGCAGAACTCCGTTCCAGCCTGGCGAAGACATTAATGTACTTCCTTCTGAAATGGCTCCATTGTCTTATAACGTTGGCCTCGCATATGATCTTTGATAAATCGAAACAGATGGTAATTTGATGGTGCCAGATCAGGATTGTATGAGGAGTCTGGGAGAACTTCCCACCCCAGTTTCTTCAAATGTGACGCGAGTTAAGTGGGGACGATCAGGGTGATGCTGATGGATCATCATTCTTTCATGAATTTCATGAATTTATCTTTCCGTAAGTGGTAGATATAATTGGATTAAATATATTGTTTACTTACAGGTTCGAATTCATATTCATCTCCATTAACTGTTAGAATAGCAAAGAACGAGATGAACAGAAGATCATAAATAAGTTCCGACATCATTCTGAATCCTCTTGAATGTCTGATTCTCTCTAAAAGTAGTCACCTGAATTTATAGGAATAACCTTGCAACAAGGGCACTACGATTTGATCAACGAAATAATAATTGTAATTAAACACCCTGTGTTCCTTATCGAAGGAAACATAATTGTTACTGCTCCCATTGGCAAGAATCGTGGAAATATAATATTAGTGTCTGTAGTCATAGAGACATAAGAATTTACGATGCTATTATTTCATATCGCCTCTTTTATTTGAATAACGGAAGAGCGACATTTAAAGTGACTTACAATGCCAATAAGAGAGACTAAATATGTTATAGCTCTTGTGCCAACTTCGGTGTTTTTTAAGAGTAGGTGAAATGGGCGATCCTAGGCCTGCCTTTTGACCTACTTTCTCACCTTAATGGATTTCTCTCGTAAGGCATGAGCAGTGTTGCCAACTTCTTACTCGAAAAATCACCAAGGTTTTTGTTTTTGGGTATAACCTAACCTACAATGAGAGAAAAATGGATAGAAAAAAGCTCTGGCATCACTTTTTAAGCTATTTTTTATGCTAAACTCGTTTTTTCACCTACATTTGAAATGACAAGAAAATTTTCTTAAGATATTTGTCTTAAGACATTTTCCTATAAGGCTACCTCTCTTTTACTGTAAGCCCCCCCCCCTCAGTGTAATCTACTACGACCTGCTAATAGGCTTTTGCTCTCAGCGTAATCCGTTTTATGCGCTAAACTAACCTACAATAAAAGAAAAATGGACAGAAGAAAAGCTCTGGCATCAGTTTTTTAAGCTATTTTTTACCTTCTGCAAATCTTGCTTTTATGCTAACTCGTTTTTTGACCTACATTTGAAATGACTTACGATATTTTCCTATAAGGCTGCCTCCCTCTTACTGTAAGCCCCCCCCCTCAGTGTAATCTACTACGACCTGCTAATAGGCTTTTGCTCTCAGCGTAATCTGTTTTTTTACGGGCTAAACTAACCTACAATAAAAGAAAATTAGACAGAAGAGAAGCTCTAAAAATAGAGATGCCAACTTTGCTGTAAGATGAAGAGAGAGAGAGAGAAAAACCTACGGCTGGCAACAGTAATGAGCGAATGCGCCATATCGTAATTTTCCAACTCCGGCAATGTTTGTATATCGTGACTTTTGTAAACCTCTCTCGGGGGAACGATGTGCCACACACACACACACACACACACGCGCGCGCGTGCGCGTGTATTGTGACGCAAGCAAACAGACAAAATAATAATAATTGTTGTTTTTTAGGATTCCTGGCCCCCATAACCCCGCCAGGAGTGCGTGGTGCCCAACCAAAAAAGTAAAGGTTTTCCCGTACGGCCTTCGAACATAAAATTGATTGACGTGGGGGCGAATCTCTTCGGGGATGTTTTTCAATTTGTATATTTACCCGTGCATACTATTTATTATTAATTTAGCCGTGTTCTGTTTGACGTCTATTTCGAGCAGTTTGCCCGGTGGTAAAGTCTTATTGTTTTTTTTTAAATTTTTTGATTTTTTTATGCAAGGCCATGATCTTGCGTATGCACGTGGCGTTTAGCGTGTCCTGTGAGAAATACACGTGAAGATCAGCTTCTGTGCAACCGGCTGGATTCGTGACGCTGCGATAAACATTAACTTCCGTACCGGGCGGAACGTCCGTTCCGGCGGCGTGGAATTCGCACCTCTCGACAAGGGGGGAGATTTTTCGATAACTCTCTCACTGTTTCCAACGTACTTAGGTTTTTTGATAGACGGCAACGACGGAGTCATCAATGAGTAAACATCTGTGAACTCGGTGAACAAGTCAACTTTTTTTTTCAGTACGTCAATATTTTTTTTCTTATTTCTTAGTGAATGGGTTATGGATGACTTGCAACGACGAAGGCCTTCTAGCAACACGTACTTAGCTTATGCCTCTTCCACCGAACATTCAACACAAGAGGGCTGCGTTAAATATACAGAACAGCGATAACAAGTGTTTTTTTTTGTGTATATTGGCTGCACTGCATCCTGTTTATTGCAAAAATAATCCACAGTAAATTGGATATTACAAACAATACGAGTCCGAGTTTTGAAAGTGTAATGTCTGGCATCGAATACCCGGTGACCATTTCTGATACATCAAAATTCGAAACACGAGCACGAGATGCAGAAGGAAAATGCTTAATCATCAACGTGTATTCCTATACGTTGGATAAACATGTCGTGCATCCCGTCAGGATAAGCGATGTCGACGATGATGATGCTCGTGTGATTAATCTTCTTCTAATTTCAAACGACAGTGTTCACTATTACTGTCTCAGGAATGTTATGCTTAAAAAGAATTTCCTAATTATTTGTTTTTTTTTGTCACAAGAATTGTTTGAATTTCAAACATTTCTAAGTGTTTGCTTAAAGATTGATGCATTAACCTGTTAAGAATGTCACATTAATAATACCGGCTCGGAAATGTCATGTCCTCTTCCTCTATAGAAGGTCATATAAATGTGCTAATTGGTTGGTTAAGGGGGATTTTTTGATTAGTAAATTGAGGTTATAAATACGTACGTATAAAGGTTTTGCTAATATGGAATGCTAAAGCTTAGTACTTGGCTCTCTCAGAGATTCGAATTCTATTAGGTTAAACAGCATAGAAATTTCACAGCAAGAATTCTCATATTTACTGACGATATTCTTAACAACCTGTGTTTTGATTCCACTACAAAAACTGTATACAAAATATGCAGTCCCTAGAATAAAATGGATAAAACGTATGAACCTTGACTTATACAGTTGTACAATCTGGCAATGAATAGATGTTGTTTTTTATTAAGCATAGCAGAGTGTTTTCGCTTATTTTAATATCAGGCAACAATGTTAGAAAGTGGCCCCAAGAATAAAATTTAAAATCACTAATGTGATATGAACTTTTTTACTTGTGTGTATTTGAATATGAAAGTAAAATATTTTGAATAATTGAGGGCTTGCAATGGTATTGGGAGGTGTCACGAGTTCAAATTTCAGACGATTTCTGTTAATCTGCTAAGGCGATATCAGTACGAAAAAATTTGTAAAAAAGGAGAGGCTAATGGCAACGATGAGGATGAATAATGATAATTATGACGAAATTGATGTGTGGCACTTAGAAAACAAAAACTTCAAAATGTGTTGCACCAACAGCTACAATTGTCCCCCTCTCCCCAAAATACAAGGCAGTTAACAGAGGTGTGTATATTTGTTGGTTTACGAGTCTGAGGGCTTAAGTTAGTATGTTTACTATAGCTATACATATTAAAAAAATGAAATGACCTGAGCAATAAAATATAACAATACCGATTCTAACTTTTTTGTCGGATGACGTAGTGGTAACGTTTGTTGCAATCACACCTCTGATGGTGTATAAAACTTAAATGTTTTGCATAACATGAAATATTGTTAATGGGAATGTGTTGTTTCTAATGTTAAATATAGATAGCAGATAACAAGAAAAAAAAAAAGAAATAATGTTGCAGGTAGATACGGAGCCTCAGCCCAAACACATATATGATCAGACAGGATGTCAACGATACATTCATAACTAACATGTGATTATTCAAAAATTGAAATAGTACAGTAAAAAACAACTAACTAACTAACTCTCTATGTTTTTTTTAAACCGGCACGAATGAGAAAGGAATAAAGAAGATTTTTACAGGAATCTTGTTGGGAAACCTGATGGTAAAGGACCAAAACGAACATGGAGATGAATCTAAAAGAAATCTGTAAAGATTGGAATAGAATATATATAAATTTTGCTCAGGATAAGTACAAATTGAACTGTAACTACGAATTTTCAGAATCAAGAGTGCTAGAGAATTAATTAATTAATTAATATTTAATATAATGAAGGTAGTAATATAGTATTCTTATTGAGAAGAGAATTTCTACAAAACTTATTTTTCCTCGTACGTTTACTAATAACAGTTACATTTGACATGTTTGACTAATCGCGAATCAACGTACGAAAGCCGTTGGAAGCAGTTTGAAGACTGAAATGGCTATGGAAGGACACTTATTATAATGTTAATATTTTAGTATAATGTTTTGAGAATTGCTTCTCGATAATGTTTGGTATATAATTTAATCTGTTGTTAGATAAAATACATAATTATCAGAATTTAAGGATGGGAAATATGAAGAGCGAATGAATGATACGTTTGACTAATCGCGAAGATAAGTATCACAGTACGTTTTATCGTTTCTTATATAAACGTTGAAACGTTTAAGAAGGTATAAGAACGTTTACTGAAACGTTTCAACGTTTGTTGAAACATTTATGAACATTTTGCCACATTGTGTTTGTGTGTAGCGACTAAGGACTGAATTTTTATTTAGTGAAGCAAATTTCGCCCTGGTTACTATATTTTCAAGTATTTACACTGTTGGAAGTTATTGTAAAAATTTACAATACTCTATTGTTAAAATTTAAGTCTTCCTGTTAATTTACACAAACACAATGAATTAAAATTGATGTCAGCGCCGTGGCAAGAATGAGAAGTAAAGATGGCGTTGGTAATACTAAAGACAGACACACGCACCCGTACACGTGCGCGCGCGCGCGCACACACATACACACATGTAAATTGTCGATTGCTAATTTCGCACTTGTTTCTTATTTTTTCTGTGATTCTATGGAATGAAATTATACTTCTCCTGGAGAAGATATTGTTATCTGCTTAAGTTTCTGTTTCAATTCTTGAACACTACGTTTGCGGGAAACAAAATGAACGTGGTGATGTACAATTTTCCGCTGGCTGAACAATATTGAGATATACGAAAATCTTTCAAATTTAAATATGAATATTTTATTTTGCACAAATATCTATAAACATTATCAATTACAATTGTGTGCACTATAAATATATTTCTGTAAACCGAAACGGTAAAATTACATTAAGCTTCCCCGATGGCGTAGTGGTAACGTCATCGGCTTGTAATCAAGGGTCCCGATTCGATAACACGGTGGAGGTAAATAAAGGTTCGGATCCCACTTTAAACTGTACGCAAGTGGATTTAAAATACACTTTATTTAAATTACATCAATTATAGTTAAGTTTGTTAATAGTCGATACTACTTTTAAAAAGTTATTGTTAATTTTTACGGTAAATGGATATCAGCCGAAATTGACGACTTGTAGCCACCTTGGTGGCCTAGGGAGTACAGAGGTTTATTCATAATTTTGTTACTGAACGTTTCCGGTTCGGGTCCTGGTTTTGGCATAGGAGTTGCTGTGTGCGAGTCCCTTGGTCACATTAATCTAATCAGCATTCATCCTTATCTTCGTTATTGACTTAAGAGTCAGAAAAACAATATATATATTTTTTTTCTATTCAAGTTCAAGGTAGTTTCTCACCGTGGCCGTGCGGTTTAAGACGTCATGCCTTGGTCACCGGCTACGGGACGCGCGCAGATTCTAGTCTCCTTGGGGAAGCGTTATAACCTGAGGCTTGGGTTTTTTTATTGGACCGGTGGCCACCCACCATCGTGAGGAAGTTGTGAGCTACGAATGAGTAGCATAACACGGTCATGGAAACCTACAATAACGACTGGGGGGGTTCGTCGTGCTGACCGCACGTCAGTCCATAACTGGTTGGATCTACATCTACAAGTGGGAGTCAGACTGGCGGACGGCTTTCGAAGGGCTGTGGTGTTACGGTATGATTTGGTGATCGTCTGGAGAACTATGAGAGAAAGCCACAAAGGAGACCTCAGCCCAAAACAGTGCAAGGAACTTGATCGCTCGAAGCCCCGATGTTGACGTCCGAGTTTGCATTTCAATTAGGTTATTACTTCTACTTTAGATCAGTCGCAACGCTGGGGTATAATTGATTGATTTGGTTTGTTTTATTTCGCTTTTCGGCCACTTTTGGCTAATCGTAAATATGAAGATGAGTGATGGTATGATTAAATTAAAATTGATGCATGGACACTCACAAAGAACGGCCATGTCGGGATTCGAACCCGGAACCTTCGGCAATGCGCAAGATAAAAATAAATAGTGATGAAATAGCTGAAGTGGCACTGACAAATATATATTAAGGGAATAAAACAACCTCCAAAGAGGGTTGGCCATGGGTCTAGGCGTCAGAGCCTATCTAGCCTGCAAGAATACTGCGCAGAACGTACTACGAGTTGAGCTGAGATGAGTTTTGGTTTTAAGTCCACTTTATGCACATAAAGGTCAATCAGGACTGGACCTACAGTTTATAGTAAAATCTGCATTAATTGTGCCTCTATCGGGTATCGAACCCGGGATGACTTGATTACAAGGCGACGACATTACCACTACGCTATTGAACGTTCTACGAAGAAGAGAAGTTGGCATTTGAGTGTGTTCATTTTTAACGTCACCCCCCCCTTCACACTCTCCGGTTCCCGGTTAATTTTCTCATATTCTAATTATCAAGCGAGAAAGAGCTTTTACCTCACTACATAATTACCCCGTCCGAAAATTAGTAGTTTTCGAGATAATCGAATTTCTAATTTTTTAATGACAATTTTCCACATACGAATTGAGAACAGCTTATTGTATGGCACATACTTCAGCGTTTTCTGGTAGCTAACAAATACAGGAGGTCCAAAAAAATGTACTCACTGTTTGATAGTCCATATCTTCTGACAAAATTGACTTGTGGGTACAATTTTTGGCACTGAGAGAGAGTTATGTTAGATGTTCAAAATAACCACCAGCAACTTGTAAACAACTCCTATGGCGCCGAACTGCAGACCGTACTACGACCGTCAGTGTATCTGGCATAATGGCGGCACATGATGCTATTTTTTTTCACGTAGCTCGTTGAGTGTAGTTGGTTTTGTCGATACACATTATTCTTGACGGTCCCCCACAGGTAGAAGTCCACTGGTGTCAAATCAGGGGACCGAGGTGGGTACTCAATAGCACCGCGTCGACCTATCCACCGTTAGGGGAGTGTGTCATCCAGGTACGACCTAACATAGCGATGGTAGTGAGGCGGGGCTCCATCTTGCTGCAGGTAAAACATTTCATCGCCAAATAGGGTTCGGATGGCAGGCAGAATCCTTGACTGAATCATTTCGAGATACACCTCACCGGTTACGGTACCCTCGAAGAAGAAGGGACCAATCAAACCACGCGATGACAGACCACACCTCACGTTAAGCCCCGGTAGATTCACCGCCTTCTCCATATAAACGTGAGGATTGACGGGCGACCAGTAGACACAATTGTGGAGGTTCACAGTACTGTTAAGTTTGAATTGCGCCTCGTCAGACCACACAACTGTCCCTGCAAATTCTCTATCCTCGCGAACCATGTGCTCAAACCATTCGTAGTATTCGACCCTACTATCCGGATCGTCCTTGTTGATCGCGTGTAGCAGTATTGGAATGTACACTTTCCACTGTGCACCCTTCAGAACGCGTTTTACGCTAGACAGGGTATTAACTGGTTCCGCTGCTATTGGTGGGTACTCATTCTTTGCTAACATCCAAGACTTGGTAAGTGGTAGTACACCATGTTTCAGTTGAAGTGTTCGGTCTGGGAGCTGCTCTTCTTTCTCCAGAGGAAGTTCGGTGGTTGATGCTGGGGGCATAGCATATGGATTGCGCACCCAATCATAATTGTCGACAGTGATGGAGGGAAAATATTGTGCCATGTTATTCTAACGTCAGTCACCACTCGCACTGTGACCAACTCGTACGTTAGTATGCCGCGGGATCTACTACAAAATACTATAGTGCGCCGTGAGAAGGAGGACGTTGGGAACCACTGGACTACACAGTGCTAGGAACTGTCCCAGGGTAAGGGCCCTCCTCGAGAACATAGTGGTAATGTCGCCGCCTTATAATCAACGGGTCCCGGGGTTGATACCCGTTGGAGGCATATCGTAACAAACTCCGAGGTTCGTGAGATCGAACCAAGAACCTTGAACTATTGAGGTGGGTGATGCAACTCGAGGTATTATTTATTCTCTTGATTTGAGCACTCGCTCTTCATGGTAAGTCTAATAGTAACGAGCAAGAGGTACTAACTACACACTTGGAAATAGCAAAACACGAACATTTGGATTTATACCTACAAGTCTAGATCAACATGGTTGGAATGGACTATACCTGTCTGTCTTTGATGATAAAGTTCCGCTGAAAGCTGATCGAATCGAATTGTGATCCACCGCCCAATCTCCTCAGTTGCTACTTGTTCGACGACTCCAGGCAAAAGACCCCACACCGCCCGTTGCTCTCAGTTTTGTTCTCTTGCCTGTTACCCTGACCAGCGAAATAAAACAAACCAAATCAATCAATTATACCCCAGCGTTGCGACTGATCTAAAGTAGAAGTAATAACCTAATTGAAATGCAAACTCGGACGTCAACATCGGGGCTTCGAGCGATCAAGTTCCTTGCACTGTTTTGGGCTGAGGTCTCCTTTGTGGCTTTCTCTCATAGTTCTCCAGACGATCACCAAATCATACCGTAACACCACAGCCCTTCGAAAGCCGTCCGCCAGTCTGACTCCCACTTGTAGATGTAGATCCAACCAGTTATGGACTGACGTGCGGTCAGCACGACGAACCCCCCCAGTCGTTATTGTAGGTTTCCATGACCGTGTTATGCTACTCATTCGTAGCTCACAACTTCCTCACGATGGTGGGTGGCCACCGGTCCAATAAAAAAACCCAAGCCTCAGGTTATAACGCTTCCCCAAGGAGACTAGAATCTGCGCGCGTCCCGTAGCCGGTGACCAAGGCATGACGTCTTAAACCGCTCGGCCACGGTGAGAAACTACCTTGAACTTGAATAGAAAAAAAATATATATATTGTTTTTCTGACTCTTAAGTCAATAACGAAGATAAGGATGAATGCTGATTAGATTAATGTGACCAAGGGACTCGCACACAGCAACTCCTATGCCAAAACCAGGACCCGAACCGGAAACGTTCAGTAACAAAATTATGAATAAACTTCTGTACTCCCTAGGCCACCAAGGTGGCTACAAGTCGTCAATTTCGGCTGATATCCATTTACCGTAAAAATTAACAATAACTTTTTAAAAGTAGTATCGACTATTAACAAACTTAACTATAATTGATGTAATTTAAATAAAGTGTATTTTAAATCCACTTGCGTACAGTTTAAAGTGGGATCCGAACCTTTATTTACCTCCACCGTGTTATCGAATCGGGACCCTTGATTACAAGCCGATGACGTTACCACTACGCCATCGGGGAAGCTTAATGTAATTTTACCGTTTCGGTTTACAGAAATATATTTATAGTGCACACAATTGTAATTGATAATGTTTATAGATATTTGTGCAAAATAAAATATTCATATTTAAATTTGAAAGATTTTCGTATATCTCAATATTGTTCAGCCAGCGGAAAATTGTACATCACCACGTTCATTTTGTTTCCCGCAAACGTAGTGTTCAAGAATTGAAACAGAAACTTAAGCAGATAACAATATCTTCTCCAGGAGAAGTATAATTTCATTCCATAGAATCACAGAAAAAATAAGAAACAAGTGCGAAATTAGCAATCGACAATTTACATGTGTGTATGTGTGTGCGCGCGCGCGCGCACGTGTACGGGTGCGTGTGTCTGTCTTTAGTATTACCAACGCCATCTTTACTTCTCATTCTTGCCACGGCGCTGACATCAATTTTAATTCATTGTGTTTGTGTAAATTAACAGGAAGACTTAAATTTTAACAATAGAGTATTGTAAATTTTTACAATAACTTCCAACAGTGTAAATACTTGAAAATATAGTAACCAGGGCGAAATTTGCTTCACTAAATAAAAATTCAGTCCTTAGTCGCTACACACAAACACAATGTGGCAAAATGTTCATAAATGTTTCAACAAACGTTGAAACGTTTCAGTAAACGTTCTTATACCTTCTTAAACGTTTCAACGTTTATATAAGAAACGATAAAACGTACTGTGATACTTATCTTCGCGATTAGTCAAACGTATCATTCATTCGCTCTTCATATTTCCCATCCTTAAATTCTGATAATTATGTATTTTATCTAACAACAGATTAAATTATATACCAAACATTATCGAGAAGCAATTCTCAAAACATTATACTAAAATATTAACATTATAATAAGTGTCCTTCCATAGCCATTTCAGTCTTCAAACTGCTTCCAACGGCTTCCGTACGTTGATTCGCGATTAGTCAAACATGTCAAATGTAACTGTTATTAGTAAACGTACGAGGAAAAATAAGTTTTGTAGAAATTCTCTTCTCAATAAGAATACTATATTACTACCTTCATTATATTAAATATTAATTAATTAATTAATTCTCTAGCACTCTTGATTCTGAAAATTCGTAGTTACAGTTCAATTTGTACTTATCCTGAGCAAAATTTATATATATTCTATTCCAATCTTTACAGATTTCTTTTAGATTCATCTCCATGTTCGTTTTGGTCCTTTACCATCAGGTTTCCCAACAAGATTCCTGTAAAAATCTCCTTTATTCCTTTCTCATTCGTGCCGGTTTAAAAAAAACATAGAGAGTTAGTTAGTTAGTTGTTTTTTACTGTACTATTTCAATTTTTGAATAATCACATGTTAGTTATGAATGTATCGTTGACATCCTGTCTGATCATATATGTGTTTGGGCTGAGGCTCCGTATCTACCTGCAACATTATTTCTTTTTTTTTTTTTCTTGTTATCTGCTTTCTATATTTAACATTAGAAACAACACATTCCCATTAACAATATTTCATGTTATGCAAAACATTTAAGTTTTATACACCATCAGAGGTGTGATTGCAACAAACGTTACCACTACGTCATCCGACAAAAAAGTTAGAATCGGTATTGTTATATTTTATTGCTCAGGTCATTTCATTTTTTTAATATGTATAGCTATAGTAAACATACTAACTTAAGCCCTCAGACTCGTAAACCAACAAATATACACACCTCTGTTAACTGCCTTGTATTTTGGGGAGAGGGGGACAATTGTAGCTGTTGGTGCAATACACTTTGAAGTTTTTGTTTTCTAAGTGCCACACATCAATTTCGTCATAATTATCATTATTCATCCTCATCGTTGCCATTAGCCTCTCCTTTTTTACAAATTTTTTCGTACTGATATCGCCTTAGCAGATTAACAGAAATCGTCTGAAATTTGAACTCGTGACACCTCCCAATACCATTGCAAGCCCTCAATTATTCAAAATATTTTACTTTCATATTCAAATACACACAAGTAAAAAAGTTCATATCACATTAGTGATTTTAAATTTTATTCTTGGGGCCACTTTCTAACATTGTTGCCTGATATTAAAATAAGCGAAAACACTCTGCTATGCTTAATAAAAAACAACATCTATTCATTGCCAGATTGTACAACTGTATAAGTCAAGGTTCATACGTTTTATCCATTTTATTCTAGGGACTGCATATTTTGTATACAGTTTTTGTAGTGGAATCAAAACACAGGTTGTTAAGAATATCGTCAGTAAATATGAGAATTCTTGCTGTGAAATTTCTATGCTGTTTAACCTAATAGAATTCGAATCTCTGAGAGAGCCAAGTACTAAGCTTTAGCATTCCATATTAGCAAAACCTTTATACGTACGTATTTATAACCTCAATTTACTAATCAAAAAATCCCCCTTAACCAACCAATTAGCACATTTATATGACCTTCTATAGAGGAAGAGGACATGACATTTCCGAGCCGGTATTATTAATGTGACATTCTTAACAGGTTAATGCATCAATCTTTAAGCAAACACTTAGAAATGTTTGAAATTCAAACAATTCTTGTGACAAAAAAAACAAATAATTAGGAAATTCTTTTTAAGCATAACATTCCTGAGACAGTAATAGTGAACACTGTCGTTTGAAATTAGAAGAAGATTAATCACACGAGCATCATCATCGTCGACATCGCTTATCCTGACGGGATGCACGACATGTTTATCCAACGTATAGGAATACACGTTGATGATTAAGCATTTTCCTTCTGCATCTCGTGCTCGTGTTTCGAATTTTGATGTATCAGAAATGGTCACCGGGTATTCGATGCCAGACATTACACTTTCAAAACTCGGACTCGTATTGTTTGTAATATCCAATTTACTGTGGATTATTTTTGCAATAAACAGGATGCAGTGCAGCCAATATACACAAAAAAAAAACACTTGTTATCGCTGTTCTGTATATTTAACGCAGCCCTCTTGTGTTGAATGTTCGGTGGAAGAGGCATAAGCTAAGTACGTGTTGCTAGAAGGCCTTCGTCGTTGCAAGTCATCCATAACCCATTCACTAAGAAATAAGAAAAAAAATATTGACGTACTGAAAAAAAAAGTTGACTTGTTCACCGAGTTCACAGATGTTTACTCATTGATGACTCCGTCGTTGCCGTCTATCAAAAAACCTAAGTACGTTGGAAACAGTGAGAGAGTTATCGAAAAATCTCCCCCCTTGTCGAGAGGTGCGAATTCCACGCCGCCGGAACGGACGTTCCGCCCGGTACGGAAGTTAATGTTTATCGCAGCGTCACGAATCCAGCCGGTTGCACAGAAGCTGATCTTCACGTGTATTTCTCACAGGACACGCTAAACGCCACGTGCATACGCAAGATCATGGCCTTGCATAAAAAAATCAAAAAATTTAAAAAAAAACAATAAGACTTTACCACCGGGCAAACTGCTCGAAATAGACGTCAAACAGAACACGGCTAAATTAATAATAAATAGTATGCACGGGTAAATATACAAATTGAAAAACATCCCCGAAGAGATTCGCCCCCACGTCAATCAATTTTATGTTCGAAGGCCGTACGGGAAAACCTTTACTTTTTTGGTTGGGCACCACGCACTCCTGGCGGGGTTATGGGGGCCAGGAATCCTAAAAAACAACAATTATTATTATTTTGTCTGTTTGCTTGCGTCACAATACACGCGCACGCGCGTGTGTGTGTGTGTGTGTGTGTGTGGCACATAGTTCCCCCGAGAGAGGTTTACAAAAGTCACGATATACAAACATTGCCGGAGTTGGAAAATTACGATATGGCGCATTCGCTCATTACTGTTGCCAGCCGTAGGTTTTTCTCTCTCTCTCTCTTCATCTTACAGCAAAGTTGGCATCTCTATTTTTAGAGCTTCTCTTCTGTCTAATTTTCTTTTATTGTAGGTTAGTTTAGCCCGTAAAAAAACAGATTACGCTGAGAGCAAAAGCCTATTAGCAGGTCGTAGTAGATTACACTGAGGGGGGGGGGGGGCCTTACAGTAAGAGGGAGGCAGCCTTATAGGAAAATATCGTAAGTCATTTCAAATGTAGGTCAAAAAACGAGTTAGCATAAAAGCAAGATTTGCAGAAGGTAAAAAATAGCTTAAAAAACTGATGCCAGAGCTTTTCTTCTGTCCATTTTTCTTTTATTGTAGGTTAGTTTAGCGCATAAAACGGATTACGCTGAGAGCAAAAGCCTATTAGCAGGTCGTAGTAGATTACACTGAGGGGGGGGGGCTTACAGTAAAAGAGAGGTAGCCTTATAGGAAAATGTCTTAAGACAAATATCTTAAGAAAATTTTCTTGTCATTTCAAATGTAGGTCAAAAAACGAGTTTAGCATAAAAAATAGCTTAAAAAGTGATGCCAGAGCTTTTTTCTATCCATTTTTCTCTCATTGTAGGTTAGGTTATACCCAAAAACAAAAACCTTGGTGATTTTTCGAGTAAGAAGTTGGCAACACTGCTCATGCCTTACGAGAGAAATCCATTAAGGTGAGAAAGTAGGTCAAAAGGCAGGCCTAGGATCGCCCATTTCACCTACTTTTAAGACCAACATTATGCTCAGATATTAAAATGAATATAATCCTCAATGTGGGATCCTAACTGCTGCTTATGTATGCAACTGGGAATCTGGTGTTGGCTGCATCTGGGGGGATGGACTGTATGGAGAATGAAAAGTGTGGCAGAAAAAATATGAGACTGATTTTATTTTAATCATGAATGTTATTCCTTTACAAATCAAGGTTATGTTCTTCAAAATAGTTCTCCTTGGCAGCTACACACTGATGGAGGCATTGTTTCCATTGTTTGTAGCAGTGCTGGAAGGCTTCTGCTGGAATAGCCTTCAGCTCGTCGCTTACGCTCTTCTGTTTTTTATCCAAAGTAACAAAATTGCGCCCCTTCAAGTAGTTTTCAGCCGGGGGAATAAAAATATGTCACAGGGACTGAGATCCGGCGATACGTGGTCTGAAGAACCGCAGGAATACTATTTTCTCCCAAAAATTAATTATTGGAGATTGTCGTGTGACATGGTGTATTGTCGTGGTGCAGCATCCAAGTGCTAAAATTTGATCGACGTTTCAAATTTAACTCACTACTGATCATTCTGAACGTCAATCGAATGTTCTCCATAAGCCTTTTGTAACTTTTCATAAGTCACGCAGGAGCGCATATTCTAGGCTAGCTATGCTATCTGCTAAGCCTGAAGTCTAGAGAATAAAATTCAGGAGATAAATCGATCAGAAATTGTAAATATTATTAATAATATCAGTGAGATGAGGATGCTGAATCTGGAGTTGGCAACCTTGATTTTTATAAGTTGGCAAACCTGATTTCTTTTGAGTTGGCAACCTGATTTCCTAGGAGTTGGCAACCTGATTTTCTATGAGTTGGCAACCTGATTTCTTATGAGTTTGCAACCTGATTTCTTAGGAGTTGGCAAATTGATTTCTATTCATACCCTAAAACGACGTGACATAGTGAGATAGCCCAGATCGTGGACTCAGTATACGCCACTGAAGTCACAGTAGCGGATTCGATAAGCTTTACACAAAATTTAATGGAAAAACGTTGCTCAAACTTTTTGCCAGTCCATTTTCGAAGCGCACCTCACAAACTCAACTTCACTTCAGACGCTCCCAACAATCGCGTGGCAACTGTAGTACGTTCAATCTTGTACGGAGTCAACGGCAGGGGTTAACGTAACTGCTATGTGAAGCAGAAGGCAGCAGCGTCGTCGATTCGTGCTTAGTGTTGCCAGTCTCATTACTTTTCTGACACATCTCGTATCTCACTAATGTATTGACTGATCATAAATCACTTTTCGACCTGGACAGTCGAGGAATGTTCCAATCGTCCCGACGATATTATTAAAAACCCACTATTTTTTCCGTTTTATAAAAGTCTATGACTTAACTTGAAAACCAAGTCTGAATATGAAACATGTCATGCAAATAAGCTCATGGATTGTTTAAATTAATGGAAACACTGCTGTGGCAAAACAGTTGAACTGCATTTCAAACACTTCATAACAGTCAATATGTTCCTTTGTCGTCGATAACATTCGAGAAGACAGCGGTGTACTGCTTAAATCAGCTTGTGCCGCGGTTTTTTTGTTTTGTTGATATTCTTCTGATAAATACGTACTTCCGTCACTCCTCAACTTCAACGTAGGACTAATGTCAAAGGTTATCAGAAGGGAAGATAAACGCTATGGAAGTCATACCGAGATTATAATAATTAATACCTTTTGACAACGAAACATCATATTTCAATTAATCTTTATCTTGTATGTGACAAATAACAATAATACGTTAGTAATGACAATAATTTTATTAGATCTAACTGATATTTCAGGAAGGAGGTGAACACTAAACTGATATACTTTGGATGTCCCGTTTTTGGGTCAAAATATTATGGTCACCCTATAGTATCTATGGTTAATCGAGGAGTTGGATCATTGATGGTTTGAGCCACAAAATCGTGGCAGTCAGAGTCCCCAAGTTAAGATAATTTTCTTTAGGAAGGGGGAGCAAGGTTTGCATAAACAATACTTCATATGTGTAAATTTATATAAAATCTGCCCCTCTATGTGAACTGCCTATGGTAGCAGTCCCAGTGTCTCACTGATCTAGCTTATGAGTATATCACATCATCAGACATTTTTCAACGAGAAGAAATAACAAACACTTCAAGATTTGCACACATACGGTGCTGGTGTGTATCATTAGGATAGCGCATCCATTGGTGGCAGAATGGTTAGGTGAGTGTCGTGGGCGTCCTGGAGGGACACATATATCTGTCATTCGTTATGAAGGTTGATGAGGATCATAAGAACAATCAGTTCGCCATTAATTGTTGTCGCTTTCAAAGGGAAAGTTTATTTTCCGAGAAGCCATTTGATGTTTCCTTGTCTAGTTTTAATGAGTCCACGTGCTCCAGCAAACTCCGTCGTTCACATACACGAGTAGAGGAACCTAAATGAAGTCTAGCGTGGTTTTCTTTCTCTTCGCACATCTTAACATGTTCTTGGTGTTACTCAAAGTACGAAATCCCGATTCAGGATTTTCCAAGTCAAGAACTATGGCAATTCCTAGGTAAAACAGTGCAATCTCAGGAACTGCTTTTTACTGGTTGGATATTCCAGTGAAATATCTTCCCAACTAAGTACATCCTACAAATTGCCTCGGGTGACGATGAATTGGCGTTTGAAATACTTGACAATAGGCACACCTGTGTAACGACTGACTTGGGATATAGGAAATTTGATATTGCGATTTATGGTCAAGAAAATATGCTCACACACGATACGAAACGATATATTTTCCGTATATATCGCCAAAATATCGTGAATATATATCGCCGATATGATATATTATATCACTAAATATCGTGACGATTTATCGCCAAAATTTCGTGACGATATATTGATTGTTGATATCGTCTGGACGATATATTTTTAATATCGCGATATATCGTGTGGACGATATATATAGTTCAATACTACTTCTAACTTAACCTAACCTACAAGCAAAAGATCTGCAAGATACTCAAAATTAGAGGAAAGAAGAAATTCTTGTAAAGCATAGTACTTTCTCTCCAAATGGATATACAGGGTGTGCATAAAGTCCCGGTACGATTACAAAAGAACATAGCTCGAAGAGTACCTTCTTCTTCAGTTGGAAGGAATTCCAGTCAACCCCTCGCTGGTCCAAGGATGTTCGAATTCTTCTGGATAGGCATTTCCCTGGCAAGTAAATAGGCCGCTATGGACCTATTCCCTGCCCACCCTTGGATTTCTTCTGGGGGTATGTCAAAAGATTGTGTTTACAGCACTGCTGTTCTACATGTTGCTACTCTTCTAAGGAGAATAACTGATAGTATCCTGTTACTGGTGATATGTTGGGGCGTGTACGTGCAGAAGTGGATTACCGAACATTGAGGTGTATGGCATATAAATGTAGAGATTTGTAGCTTATTTTGCATATCAACAGCATTGTTCTATTGCATGTAGTTTCCGAGCTATGTTTTTGTAATCGTACCGGGACTTCATGAACACCCTGTACTGTATGAACGAAGTATTTCAGGGAAACGTGCAGTAACGATTAGAACCTCTCAGACACCCTCCCTTACCTCTCCTTCTTCCCTTCCGGGGCAGCTGTTCCTGAGTTGGGAACATTTCACGTGAGAATATCGGTTCCTGAATTGGGAACATTCCACGTGAAAATATCGGTTCCTGAGTTGGGAACATTCCACGTGAAAATATCGGTTCCTGAATTGGGAACATTCCATGTGAAAATATCGGTTCCTGAATTGGGAACTTTCCTTATAGTTCCTGAGTTGGGACATCACCGTGTAACAGTGTCCTACGGGTGGTAGTAGTCGTTTCTCTTTTAAAGGCGTTAAAACATTTCAACTTTTAATGGATAAACAAATTAAATTTTATTGTTTATTAATCAATATTGACGCAAACAAATACCACGATTTTATTCGTACGTTTGTAATAATTTTCATAAGCTACCCATTCAAAGAACTTATCGAAGACAGTTCTCTATTACTAATCTTTAACGCAAACATCCGCATAGCGTTGTGACTGGAGTACTATCACAACATAAAATTCTTAACATTGAAAGAATTGAAAAATGGGAGGTAACGCTGGGATTCGAAAGAGTATTAAAAATAAGATTAGGTATTCAATCACCATCCTGATTACCTTCCTTTCACATAAATATAGAAGCTGGTCTGTGTTTCCAAGGAAAACTTTATTCCGAATAAATGAGTATTTCCAAATGATTATTTTTTTTTTCTACTTTCGGGAGAAGACCAGGCTTTCGCTAGTCTCGTCCCGAATTAAAAAAAAAAAATCCGTCTTACTTTCGAGACTGGATACTTGACGAAACTGGAAATGTCTTGTAACCAAAATTAGCACCTTTCCATTATACAAAAAGAAGGTGATTCCAAGATGGCGGCTATCCAATCAACAGTTACATGCCAAGGATCATGAAAAGATATGACCTTGAGTACGTGCCACGGTTCACGTTACAATAAACTATTCCAATTTCCTGTTGCAAGGTTGCCGTCATTTGTCTCATAGACAAATGTATTTGAGCCAGGCTACGTTTGAGTTGGACGCCCAGTATTGTATACGTGTATGTTTCAAATTAAGGAAATATGAAATTTTTGCACCTAAATGCTTTTATTGCAGTGATAAGGAATACATTTTAACGGTGAGGTGAATAATATAGAAATATTACTAATGCTGCATTGAAGTGGTCCATTTTTTCATCAGATGATATTCCTTTACGGATTCACCTAAAATAGAATTAGAGAAATGTTGTTATAAAAAATTCAAATTGTATCATTTTCGTTAGTCTTTAGAGGCACCGAATTAACCTTACAATCAGTGTACAATCCATTTTGCATCAATCTCAAATTATGTTATTGCACGAATTCTATAAATTACTTCTTCCAAACTCAATATCAGAGGTTTCTCGCTCAAATTTTATATAAATTGTTGATATCATAGTTGGTAAATTTTGAAAATATGTTTCAAATAATTTCAGTTTTAATAAACTTTACGTGATTTCTTAAAATAAGCTTGTTAGAAATTAGGCATTAAAGAAACGCACCTTCCACGTATTTCAACTTGTGATACACAATTTTTGCATCAAATAGTCTATGCTGTCTAACATAAGAACACTTACCTTAAACTGTGTAAAGACCTGAAAAGATATTAAGTTTTCTTAGTGTAAATAAACTACCAACATTTGGTCTTATAGTTTGAATTTTCTGCCACTTTTAGCCTATCCTGAAGATCGCAATGCATAGAAATAACATGAAATGTAACATTCATTATCAGTCCCGAATCGAACCGAAATTTACGATAGGATGGTCGCTAGTGAACAACAATGGGAAATTCTATCCACATTCTGAAAGAAAATCTGAAATAAGAAACCACCTATTGGCTTACGAACATGTGCTCTCTGGAACCCCAGAAAGGAAAAGAAAAGTGCAAATATTCCGTGGAAATATTACATCAATGTTCCAACTAATTCTTACGCAATTTTGAGATAAAGTTTATAACATATAGTTCTTCTATATGTCTTGAAGAGACTTTCGTGGTAGAGTCGCTCATTTTTGCTCGTGAATTTGAAACTCATTTTTGGATTAGAGTAGAAGTGTTTGATAACAACGTAAGATACGAAATTAAACATTAAAGTTTGTTGAACGTAAAATTTCTGTTGAGATAGGGCTGGACTTGCAGTGTAATGTCCATTCACCGGGCAGGGCACAATTAAGCATATCAAATATACGTATATTTTGAACTTCGTAGTAAATATAATAACTTATCATATACTGAACGAAATTATGATCTTAAGAAATATGTTACATTAAGTATTTTTAAATAAAAGTTACCTGCCAGTTCCTTTTCGATCGGCTGTAACATTTAATACTGAAATTAGTTAAGTCTACGTAGCATATTTTATAATACAACTAAGTATTTAACACACAATGAAAAGCTTAGGAAATGAAGTAGAATTAATGCATTATCAGATCGACATAACTCGGACAGATTTCAGTGTATCATGTCTGGTTATGTACGTGCATTGCATATTTTTATAATGAAAGTAAATTTTGATGCGTTACAGCAAGTAACACGGAATTGTTGCGTTGAAATTAAACCTACATCATCCAAAAAAATGTTGTTCATGATCTATTGTTACACAGGGTGTTTCACTGTTGGAGTTCATGAATTATTGTGTTTCAGATATAATAATAATTTTGATTTAATTGATTCATTGGTTGATTTAGTTTGTTTTACTTCGCTTTTTTGCCACTGTTAGCTATTTACGAAGATTGGAATGAGTGATGATATGATGAATGCACACTCACAAACACCCATGCCCAGGCGGACTGCTGCCGCCGAGATATAATAATATATGTTATGGAAATTATATTTGAAACAGACATGATCGCCTGCATGGAACTTTTTAAAGTAGGGTCAAAACGAAATCAAGTTTCACAGCTGAAGTGTTTATACTTTCTTTGAAGCAATAAGCATATAAATGACGACCACCGTGGCCAAGTTACGGGTTCGAATCCCGGCCTGGGCATCAGTGTTGTCCGTTAGGATCCCTTCGTCACTCGTCCTCATTGTCGTGATTAGTCAAAAGTTGCATAAAAGCGACCTTAAATTAAAGAAAATGAAGAAGCAGATATTGCATTTAAGTGCATTCGGTAAATATTTTAAAGGCATCACCTGAAATAAATTTGACAAAAAAAATCAGTGAGTGGTTTAGAAGGAGAAGAGAGAATGGGGCCACTCAGTAGTGTTTTGGCGGTGATGCTATCATTCGTAGCTTTTCCATTATCATCTACATATCGAGTGTGGTAATGCATTTCAAGATGGCGTACTTGAAACACCAAACGGATGTAGCTTATCTGCTACTGTTGCTCTTATCTTATCATTATTCTCCTTCACCTCGCTGCTTGGTTCTTGGACCCTTTGTCCGGAAACATGGCAGTGTCCGAATTGGCAAGCGCTCCGTTCCGTTCTATCCCGTCCTTTTCATTGTCGTCCAAATCTACAAGGCAGTGCTGTTGCCACTTTTCATGCCATGTGTCACCCTTCCCGCTCTGTGGCGCAGGCGCACAGCACGGAAGCAGAAGGCAGACGACAACCAAACATCACAACGATTTCCACCTATGAGGGTTATTCGTGAGTAAAGGTAAAAAAAGGTAAAGTGCTCCCCTGTGCATAGGACCACGCCATGAAGGCGTATAAGGAGTATAGGGGTAACGTGAGTGGGGATGATGTGATCAGCATCACGCCCCTGACCGCCTTTACCCCCCAGGGTTTCCCCCAGGTACCCAGTTTATTCGACGCTGGGTAGGCGGCGGGGCCGCTCCCATCGTTAGAAAAGTTCCCGGATTTTCGGTTTAGATAATTTTCCTATGTAAATAAGTGAAATACAGATCGTTACCGAGCTTATTTTCTTACAAAAGATGGGATACAAAATGGATGACTTGAAATTTTTGAGTGATACAGAGAAACAAGGAACCTAGAAAAGATTGGCATTTTCACGGATCGTTTGGATGAAAATTTACGGAAAAATAGTAGTCTTTTCCAAGACAATATTGATCTTCTACCAACAGTTTCGTCTTAAGATTTCTGCAGGTTGAAATAAAGCTGACATTAGTTATAAACATTGAAATACTTCAATTTTACAATAGTGAAATGTATGCCCTTTTATTTTTATCTCATGGCTTAGAGAGAGCGTAGTCAGAAATTTTTGTAGGGGGTAAAGGCCAGTAATAAAAGTAGAATAGTAGAAATAATAATAATTACAACTGTTATAAATGTTATACAATAAATAATTACTAAACTAATGAAATTAACATGTTGTATTCTAAATTTATTATTATTTACTTACTTGATAATTATATTAGAGTGCATATCCAGTACAACAATTACAGTACTGAAATGCACAGTTATTGTTATTTTATTATTAACCTTTTCAATTGCCTTTCAAGAAAAAGACTTTAGAAGTTAGTAAAAATTTTATTATAAAGTATATATTGATTACATTAAATAATAAGATTATAATTTTTGGAATTCTGAATGATTATAAACAGTTAGTTTCAATCTTAAATATAGTAAACAACATGTGCGTTAGACAATTCTAATTTTCGAACTCCATGTTATTCAATTGAAAACCGGAAGTAAAATTTTCGCCCGCGCCAAGGAACTACAGAAATGTAAACATCCGGTGGATAGCCCACATTTACTACTCATATCAAAATTTTGTGATTTATTATTTTGCAGTTTTTCTACATACAGTTTAGCAATCAGTTTTATATCATCCATTTAGTAAACGTTGCATCTGCAAAGTGAAAGTGATAATATGGCTGCCAGGCATAGGTCTACAGCGAGATGAAGCCATAAGTGTTTGCACGGGGGACAAGAGGAGGGGAGGGAGGCAATGCCTTCCCAATCATGGACGTCCGCATTGAGGGACGAACAAGGCATTTTTCCATGGGACATATTACCCGGTAATAATGTTGGCCCCTCAAAACAAAACACCACTTGAATTTGAAATTATCACATTAATGTAAATTACTACTATTGAAATCAAATTATACGTGTGAAATATATACTTTTAGTTGACATTCCAATTCTAGGAGGCAAACATTGAGGTAAAAGGAAGCAAGGCTAATAGAATCTAAGAGTAGCAGAACAATAGGATAAGCACGATGGAATTAGTTTTCATGTCTTTCTTGCATTATTTCTTCCTGACGCCCAATAGCACCCGCAGGGTTCACAAAGGGGCAATTGTCCCCCTCGATATCAAATTTTATTTTAAAATAATACATTGCGTAATATTTTCTTGCTCGCATATTTGCTTATCTTAGTCTTGTCAAGTTCAGAACCGCAGCTAGGATAGATACGCCTGAGTAAGCCCTGCACGCCGAATGTAATTGTAAAATACAATGCCAAGGCTTTTGCCCCCTTCCTAATCAGAGGGTCTGCGTATGTCTATGGTTGAAGCGTTCTCTCTTGTCAGCAGATTGTCCAGGTCTTCCACCGCTGGCATCTGGCAGTCAGTCACCTGAGCTATATATACTGTGCGGGTGCAGCACAGGCGGGTGGCGAAAGTCTGAACTAACAGATGATGAGTCAAACACAAACGGCATATTTATGCTTTACCCAGGATCCCAAACCTTGTAAACGAGAATACTCTAAATATAACTGGTTATATTTTCACAGATAAAGATATATGTATTCGAAAGTTACTGTTCGTCATTCAAAAGTAATTCAAACAAACAAACAAAAAAAATTTCGTCCGCATGTGGTTTTTCGAAAAGGGTGTAAGACTGCCGTCCAGAAATATTGCTGCGATTATTGAATCCACTCAGTAACGTCTTTTATGTCTATTGATGTGGTATTTATGTCGAAAATGCAATAGAAACTCAAGATAACAAAAAACATCTATAAACGATTTATCTCGTTGCTACGTACAGAATATATGTGGTAAATTTCTTAAGTGTTCATTGAAAAAGTACTCGTTTTGGTAGCGTTGTTCCTTCAGTAACCTCTTATATGCTAGGAATGAGTATAATAGTCAGGTATTTTCCAGAATCTACTTTTTATATAGATGTACATCATACTACGATTTCCTAACCACTAGTAAAAGTAGAGCCACTCACTCGCGGCCAGTTCTCAATGTCGAAGCACTGAGGCTTCGCAGGTGGAAGGTTTTCTCGGAATCCATCGCTTCAGAGCAATGGTTCTAGAGAAGTGAGGCTTGAGAGCTGCTGAAATTTAGCAGTACCATCTCTTGTCTTTTCCTGGAAGCAAGATTTCGAGTGGTGTCTCTCTACACTTCCCAACGTATTATTTCGAAGCTTATTGCGAAGGGACGATCCCAGGGAGGTCCGTGCAGCTGTTTTCATGCCTTTTAATGAAGATCTGCTTATATATCTTCATCTGTGGTATTATCAACTCAAAGATTTGAGACAATTTGTGATGAA
Organism: Lepisma saccharinum; assembly: GCF_977018435.1. Lineage (NCBI taxonomy): Eukaryota > Metazoa > Arthropoda > Insecta > Zygentoma > Lepismatidae > Lepisma > Lepisma saccharinum. The sequence continues at coordinate 25,493,469 of NC_139257.1, forward strand.
TTTTAAAGACAATATTAATGTGACGTAACATTTAAGAATAACCTTTGAGAATGTGAAAGCGATGTTATACTTACATCCCTCTTTTGTTTAGCTGTAGCTGCTGCACCCATTCCAGCGATAAAAAGCATCATCAGAACAAGAGCAGTAACTAATTGCAGTTTCGCCATGATGTCTGTTGAATGTATGACGCGTTTCCAAACGTGAAGTCTGTATTTATAGGTATACTACTCCTACACGAATGACCTTGCTGTAAGTAACTTAAACACACTAGAAATTTCCTGTGTTGAAAGTCATATGGAACGGAAGCGTTCACAATAGATGACTACCGGGAACAAATGCACATTTAGCTTATATAAACGGCTATTACATAACTTAAAAATTATATAATTTCGATGCCCACACATCCTGAATATTTGCCAAAAGATTTTCACATATTAATATTAAATTTGCAGACCAGCAAAATATCAAATACCTTCATAAACCCGTGGCACAATAGCCCGTAGGGGCCAGGAGTAAAGCCCTCACTCCAACCTGCATAGGTGGAAGATTATACAACCAGTTACGGGGTGACGTGTGGTCAGCACGACGAACACACTTTCGTTGTAGGATTTCAAGACTGGGTCACGATACCCATTCATAGCTCCCCAATCTCCTCACGGTGGTGGGGGCTACTGGTCCCATATACAAGCCGAAATCTCTGGAGAAAAGTTGTTACGCTTCCCTAGGAGACTTGAACCTGCGCTCGTCCTGTAGCCCCATATTTCACATCTCCACAGGGCAAGCCACCTAATGTTAAGACACCATTTCCTACAATTTTCGATCTGTTTCAATAGAAATGTTCGGATTTGTACTCTATACCAGGAATATGTGGAGCAAGACCGCACATATCGGAAGAGAAGGGGGTGGAAATGGGTAGAGCGAAACAGTACAAGCGGCTGCGAAGGCTAATACCTACATTATCTTCCACCTCTACGTAATCCCGTTCCCTCTAACGTATTCATTGGTGGAACCGTCTTGCGTCACTAACTTGTCTTCGTTCCCAAGCTCCAAAGATACCTGTCTCAGAGTACTATTTTATGTTCGTGAATAGGTATAACCAGTGGTTTTTGCGAAGATACATACGTAGAGGTCATCTAGAATGAAGAATAAGAACCTCAATTCTGCTTTAGGCTTATACGTGTGGGGATACACTTCCCTCATTCCATTCAATTTGACGTTTAAGTTCACTTTATGTGCAACTAGACTAATCTTGACTGGACCTACAGTTTATAAAGTATAACCTTTCTGGTTTCCAAAATAGGCCTGGAATAATTGTATTTGTAATAATTGTATTTGTAATAATTGTATTTGTAACATATTGTATTCACTAACATGGAAGCTCAAATAAATTTTGTGAATACATAAACGAGGGAACCGTAATTCAGAGAAAACTGACGCCCTGGTTTTTATTTGAAGGCACCGGGGCATAAAGCACATACCCCTGATTATATGCGGGAGGAGGCGGGTTTGTCAGGGGGTTTCCTCCTTTATATACCTACAGTTTAGAGTAGGATCCAAACCACCGTGTGCCTCCACTCTCGGCAGCCCTTGATTTCAAATTGACAACGTTACCACTGCTCCATCGGAGAGGCTTCATTCAATATATTTCGATATTACTATAATAGCATAGCAACACACCTACTCGCACCAGTCGCTCTGAAGGTTGCTAAAGGACATAGGAATAATCCGTGATAGTCATCAGCGCAGGTCGTTCCATTTCATTTAAACAAGGGACAAAGCTATTTGTTAAATGATTCGAAAGGTCCACGTCTCTCAGAAAGCCATTACATTTTCCTGCTATAAAGTGGCCCCGGTGGCTCAGTCGGTAACACGTCTGGCTACCATGCTCAGGGTCCCGGGTTCGAACCCCGGCCGGTTCAAATCCAGGAACTTTTCTAACGTGGTGCCCATCCAGCGTCGAATGACATGGCTACCTGGGGGAAACCCTGGGGGATAAAGGCGGTCAGGGGCGTGATGCTGATCACATCACCCCTACTCATGACCGGATGAAGAAAGTGTGGGGCGTTACCCCCACACGCCCTATACGCCTTACTGGCGTGGTGCTAAGCACAGGGGAGCACTTTACCTTTTACCTTTTTTTTTACTTTCGTATAAAAACCCACTTCGCTTGACCTGAAGTTCTTCATCAACCGATTGTTTAACAGTTGCACACATTCTGAGCACGATGAGGTTCTGCGTGATGTTCGTTCTCCTGGCAGCTTCTCTCGTCTTCCTGTTATGCCGAGACATGGTTGAGGTCCAGGTGGTAGAAAATTGCATTGCACAACTCTCGATGCATTTTGGTTGAGATAGAGCAGCGGCTCTCATTGTACCCTTTTGTGGTAACTAAACGTCTAATGTACTCCCTACCATATGTTTCCTCCGAATGGGTTTGAGGAGTATTTTTGGCTGCCTGATTGGTGTGGCATTATTGATATGTTAGAGGCGTGTATCTGCAATAGAACAAAATGGCTTTGAAGCTGTATGTGGAAAGATTGTGAACATATAAACATTAGAATCCTATGTTTATTTTACGGTTACAATCTTTATAATGGTCACAAAAATAAAAAAAAAATGTGAAACACATGTATGCTAAGTATATATATATGGGCCTCCCGATGGCACAGTAGTAGCGTCGTCGCCTTGTAGTCAAGCGGTCCTAGGTTCGATACTCGGCTAAGGCATATAGAGGTGTGCATAAAGTGGACTTAAAACACCAATTTTCATATATATTTTTCCAAATTTACTGAAAAAGAGTAAAGTACAAAGTTACGTTTGTAAACAAACAGTAAAGCATAATTTTGGAGTTTTTTATTGTAAATCCTCATCCTCGGAGTTTCTAGTGAGTAGGGTGTGTCTGCATAGTCTATTATAGATTTCGAAGGAGTATTTTATTTCAAATCACATGAAACAAAGATAAGAGTGTCAGTGACAAATTCAGATTTATTTTCCTGTTGAGTGTTCAAGCTATGAAGTCTGCTCCACACACATGCATGTTTAAAAACCGTTGATATAGAGCGAAGATCTCCAAACATGCAATATCTTTGGAATGATTTTAGCCACTTGTAGACATGTAAGTAGACAATAGTCAAGTTGCATTTATTTGAAATGTCAAACCGTACGAGTTGTGATACATAACTGTTACCAAAAGAGTGAGAATCTGTTCAATGAAACCAAATGGAAATTTATCACAAACTCTAGGCGTATGAGGTTTGTGCTCTATTAATTCACTCAAAGTAACTTCACGTAGTACAGGCTGTCCAAAATGTCACGCAATAGATTTTGAAACCTACGTAACGTTTGTACAAAGAGAGATAGAAACATGAAATTTTCACTGGATGTTATTTCTATATGGATATTTAAAAAAATATATATTAACCCTTGGATGCATGTGTGGGGTCATTTTGACCCCACTGTCTGTTTATTTCCTGGTATTATAATGAAATCTAAATACATAATTCTGATTTTCTGTGACATCTTACCATGCTACTTCAGCTATAGGAACATGTATAAATAAATGTCTTACAATTTATTTTAAATTATATTTTTAACGCTTCTTTAACAATACCCGCCCTTTCCATGTGTGGGGTCATTTTGACCCCAGCCTGAAAACAGCAGGAAAACATTCATAATGGGAAATTGATCCTACATATTATGATTAATTATGGCCAAACTAAACTAAATCATCTCAAGGTCAACCACCCACCCTGCCATGACTCACTGCAAAGTGCGCATGCGCAGATGTATTTGCGCGGATCGAGGCCAACTGAGAGAAGTTGGGATGTTCCTGTTCGTGAGCTTTTTCTCAACAAATTTTCCAACTCGAAGTAACAATACAAAGCAACCTTTGGAGTAAATAGTTTCGAAGACATCAGAAGACTGCTCTGATCTGTTGACAAACATGCTGGCGCTGCACGTTTGGAGACTGGTCATATGGCTGCATTTCGATATATCTGGATACTTTTTATCAAAACCTGTCGCAGAATCATGGTACCCGGCGCCTTCATACGATTGATGAACAGTTAGTGCCTTTCCGTGAGAGATGCAAGTTCGTGCAATAGATACCAAGTAAACCGGCCAAATACGGCATCATGATCTTCTGGTTTTGCGATGCTGATAACTTTTACGCCAAAGACGGTCTAATCTACTTGGGATGACAGCCTGGAGAGCCAGTTCAAAAGAACCTCGTCAGCAACGTCGTGAAGAAACTGTGCTACACACCGCGGAACTCTGGAAGAAATATCACAACTGACCAATTCTTCACAAGTCATGACTTGGCTAACGCTCTCCTGTTACAAAATGTAACCATTGTTTGAACAGTAAAGAAAAACAGACGTGAAATCCCACCTGCACTTACTAATATGAAGACAAGACAGCCTTGCACATCACAATTCGCCTTCCATGAAAATGAGATCCTGGTAAGCTACGTGCCGAAGAAAAGCAAGAATGTCATTCTACTCAGCACCATGCATCATGACATACACATTGATGATGATGATTCTAAGAAGAAGCCAGAAATCATAAAGTTTTACAACCAAATATAGAGTGAAGTGGACGCAATTGACAAACTGGTTCAAACACACACCTGCTGAAGACAGACACCTCGATGGCCAATGGCCCTCTTCTATAATGTAATCAATGTAGGCGTTCTCAAGGCATACACATGCTATTTGTCACAGCATTCTGATTACCATTCAGGCGTCAGTCACAGACGCCGTATGCTCCTTATCGAGTTGGAGAATGAGTTGATTCTTCTTCACATGCGGGGGAGGTGCCAAAGCTTGAACCTGAAGAAACCAGTAACCGAGGCAATGAAACTTTGCGGCGCAATAAGGCAGGCACAGAGACTGGAGGATAGATCTTCAAAGAAGAGAGCAAGATGCCAGGTCTGCACAAGACAAGAGGACAGGAAGACGACGGAACGTTGCAGAAGGTGTGGGAAACCTGTGTGCAAGGTCCACAGCAGTGTGGTTGTGGTGTGCTCAGAATGCGAGTGATGTGTATTTAATTGCCATGAGAGGCCGGCACATTCTTCTTTTTATTTCTTTTTTATTATTTTTTATTTTTATTTTTTTTAAATTTATTTTTCTAGATAAAATAATATTTAGTGCTGTATTGTGTTATCTCTAAAATACTGTTTCTCAGGTCTACTGAAGTTCTGATAATTGCGAGCGAAATGTAACTACCATTAATATGTAGAACAGTGAATTGTCAATTAAAATTTGTTGAGCAAAAGATCGATTTGCCGAGCAAATTGTTATTTTTGGGGGGGCTTAAATAATAATAATAATAAAAGGGTACTTGTTTCCTATGTTATATTCAGATAAATTATTGATCAATAAACCATATTAGCTGAACTATTTACTCTGTCGTACTTATTTCAATGCATAATTGCATTGGGGTCAAATTGACCCCACATATGTAAAGTTGTAAAAAAAAAGTGACATGCATCCGAGGGTTAAACAAGAATATTATGTCCTACATGAAGGTTCGGTATGCGGAAAAAGTTACTAAGGTGTAAGAAAGATTTCATTCCAAGTTAAAGTAATAACAAATGTGAATCATAAGCAGCTGTGCAAAATGTCCATCTGTATCAATGGTCTGTGTGAGTATTCATCGAGTTAATAGCTAGTGTAATTTTCTGTCTCTATCGCTCTTTCTACAGAAGTTAAGTACGTTCAAAAAATCGGCTGCGATAATTTTTGAACACCCTGAAACTACACATAACGGTTTCACTGTTTAAAGATGTACAACTTCAAGTAAGTAAAGCTTGAACGCTTCGAATGGATTTTGTATACTTAAGAGTTTTGAGTCCAGACATTTCCTAGACAGATAAATCCATATCGAGTTTCATAACTGAATTGAATGAAATTCTAGTAGCTCGGTAGCATGGAGAAGAGCTCAACTATTCTTACTAAATGTTACACTATCAATGTTAGTTTGTATCTTCCATTAGTACATTATTAATGTTAGTTTCTATATTGTATTAGTTGTGTAGTTATTCTTCCTCTGAACTAACGTTACTTATTTTTCTATATTTGCAGGGCGCGCCTCAGTCTAAATCTACGGCAATAAGTGAGTTCAATAGCAAATTTTCAAGGACAATTTCAATCGTAGATTTAGGAAAAAACACAACGCCTTTCAGGCAAGAATGTATTTCAGTATCTATTGTGTCACCTTTGTATTGCTGCTGACTGTACACTTATATGTATTCATATATTCAATATTTAATATCGGTGTCTGGATAATGCATTAATGTCCTATCATATGAGTTCACTGAATCGCTTCTGTCTGAGCTGAATGCGAACAAATGTTTTTACTCCAGTCATGTAAAAAGCAATGTTCATGAAGTTCCTAATGGGATTTACTCCCGTTTCACCGAATCTCATTTCGCCGATTCCCGTTTCACCGAATAACCTGACACAAATATCTCACATGAGGAAAATTTTCGTCAAGAACGGAAATTTCAGGGAATACCGGATATGGATCGGATAATTGAAGCATTCCACCGAATAACGGAGTATGGCACTTTTGAAAATGTGCTGAGTTACCAGTGCAATCATGCTTCGGCCCTGCGGCTATAGTCTCCAAGCTGGCCAATCATAAGTTCGGATGTTGCCTAAAAATTGATACTATGTTTGCCTAAGCGTTTATGTTTATTTCTACTGTAGGGCAATAACATACAACAGGTTGTATCCGTTGTTCTCGCATTCACTGAAATGTGCAATAGAGCATTATTCGGTTCAATGCTTCAATTATGTAACTAATTGTTTTATTTCTCTAAACATTTTAAGATCAAATCAGTTAAATACTGGTATTTTGTATCGCCAAGTAAAAAGTGGCACTTTCAGGTAAACATCCTATCAAAAATGGTTTGATGAAATCCATCAGATACAATACCGTTGGCTCTTTTTATTTCGAACTCCAACGGGACACGACGAAAAGATCAGAAATTTCCAAATTTCGAATTTAAAAACTTATCATTAAAGATAATTTCAAAGGAAATATTCCCCGGAAGTATCCTCTTATAAACAGCCTCTTGGATTCACTAGGTCACTAATTCACCGGTCTCTGGGAGCTATGTTCGAATTGAAGGGTGGAAGACAAGGGATTTCCCCCTTCTACATTTTCATCCACGGCTCTACATTTAAAATTTCCTTTCCAACCAGGGAAAGAAAATTTCCCCCTCTAATTGTGTACTCTATTATCATTTGGGATGGCATAACCATCATTCACTGCTTGCGTCATATATTCGAGATGAATATTTACGATTTGCAAAAGAAAAAAACACAGCCATGGCATTTAAAATCTCTCACGGATTACGTAATGACTTATCTTAGGCAAGGATTATTATTTGCATGATATATCATCAACCTGTGATAACAGTAAAGAAGAATTATTTTTTCCTGATAAAATGCCGGCCTTTTATAACATGAATATTTTGGATTTTTCAAACAATTTTTTTTTATTATTTCCAACTTTGGCTGACCTATTTCAGTTGAAGTTTCAGATATGGATTTCCAGATTCGTACTTGCCAAATTATGCAAAAGGAAAAAAATCGGAAGAAGCCCAACAAAAGAAACATGGTAAACAACTAACCCCCCCCAAAAAAAAAGCATTTTACGAATATATTTCAACTCTACTTACAGGGACGACTTTCCTGTGACAAGAATTTCTGAAATGCTGCATCATTCATACTTGGAAATCTGTTGCGGCATTTGGATGTCAAAACTGGGGAAATGGAAGGATAGGACACAGTTAACCTTTTATTTGTAGTCAAGGCTTAGCATTAAGAGACCATAGTGCAGGTGCAAAAAAGGGACAACTACTCAAGCACGACACCTTTTCTCCCGCCACTGATCCATGGTCCGCCTGCATTTTCTTCATTTTGAAGAATGCCTGGGAGGGAGAGGGGCATAAAGGCGTTCAAGTGTGGTGCTGATAATATCTTCTCCACTATGTCCGACATCGAGAATGTAGGAAGCCCTAAATCTACACACTCGTGTGCTTTCATGCTAGATTGCAATATGCAGATAAGTGTCTGATATAAAAAGAAATCATTTTATTATTGGAGTTAAAGTTCTAATAAAAACGTATAATTCAATTCCTACATTTGAAATCTTTATTATAAGAAGCGTAATCTTATTGAGGAACATGTTTCTTAATTCCCATAGTCGAAATTATTCTTGTAGAAAACATTTAAATTGAAAATTATTAAATTTGAATTCAGAAGCTGCTAACTCAACTCAACGTTAAATTTTGAATGTATCTATATTTTTTTACACTATCTTCATGAAGATTGTGTTATTGAAAAGAAAGGACAGATATATCGTTGGACAAGTATCACATTCATCAGTGATAATTGCCAGTGTCAACTATAAGCATTCCATTTAAAATACATTATATATACGTGCATTTGCATACAATATACATATGTATACACAATGTGTATATTATTTCAGGAACACTGAAAAACACCGCACAAGGATGTTCAACGGAGATGATGCAAATGTTCCATTTCATTTTTTCTTAAATTTCAAACAAAGATGAACACCTTAATATTACAAAATACATTTTGAAATATTACAAATTAACCGACTAAATTTCTTGTATTTTACATGAAGTGAAGGCAATTTTAAAAATTATCCAACACAATTCACTGAATTTAGTGTATCTACATCCCATTACTTATCTGATTTAAAGAACGCTTTTATTTGAATAACAACTAATATTAAATTATTGTTTCATGTTTACCGACTTCCAAGTGTTTGTAGAAAATCTTCAGTTTCCTTTCTTAAATTGAAATTAAGATAATCAAATTAATACTATGTAATAAATTATGAAATTATTAAATATTACAAATGAAGTTCACATTTTAATTCTGTAATGAATTCTACGAGTGGAATTCCATAATATGTATCGCATAATCATAAGCGAGCATTAAATTGATTGTAAAGTTTGTATCATCGAATATTGTAGTATATTATAGGTCATTCACCAAATCTTGAATATTAATAACATGATGCGCTTTGAATCCACGGATAGTGGCTTTGTTTCTATATTACCCAGCTTTCTCAATTTACTTTTTTGCGGATATGCATTACTTTTGTTTGAAAGTAGACCTCGATGCAGCACTCTAAGTCTAAACTTCAACCAAAAATGCAAATCAAACATTGATCGCAATTTATTAGATATTGTTATTAAACTTCTCCCTCTGATTTGTACATTTCATTTGTTGCTTGTGAATGGAATTTGTGTACAATATGTTGCTAGTTTGAAAGACTATATTTGTTTTTACATACATTATAATTCCAGTGACAATTATATTATGATCGTGCATCAATTCAATTTTACTTTGTTCACTTTGTTTATTTGCTTTGATAATTAAAATTATTATGGGTGAAACAGCAGTGATCCTATTTCCACGAATTTACTAAAATTTAAATCAAATTAAAGAAGTAAATGTCATAATTCTAAATAATCTTGGAGAAGTGAATTGTATCAAGAACAATCTGTGCTCTTAGTTCAAATGTATAAAAGTCAATATCGTTGTAAATCCATTTTAACACAACATGATCATAATTCTATTAATATCTGTATTGTATTTAATATACAATAAGATATTTTTCTATATTTTGAGAATGACTTCATGAACAGACCACATTATTTGAGTAAAAAGGTTCACCATATATTCTCAGGCACTCATAAATTTTAATTCATTTCTCTAATATATATATATATATATATGTATCTATATGTATGTGTGTGTGTATGTACTCACTGTAATTAGGAATCGTAATAAGAACTATGTATACAATAATATCCAATTAATATTCTACTTCAGAATGATGACCGGCACCAAGATCTGATTTCAATAATGCGCTCCAACCAGAAGAAGTCCATTACATTTTGTCAGCACCATTGATACCCTCAGTATATATACTTTTGCATTTACAAAATCTTGCAATAAAGTTCAGCTACGCAAGAATTTTGTGCATTATTTATATTCATTACCTTATTTGAGTAGTGTAATTGATGATACTATAAACTCAACAAATGATGAACCCCCCTCAGGCAGATTTGGCTACACTTAAACCTTGCTCAAGATGAGCATATGAGCTTTATGCTCAAGTGTAGCACCCTGTCTAATCCAAGATTTTTGTAAAAATGCCCTCGGGAATTTCCCGAAACTACAGTGTACAAATGATGAGCCCCCTCAGATTGATTTGCCCATACTTACAAAAGTTGCATCAGCCAGATTGTTGTCCATAAGCTTGTTAAAAATATGCCCCTTTTTTATATTGTTTTGGATACACTTGAAATTAAGCCAAAATCCTCATAAAACACCCCCCCCCACACACACACATACACACACACACACCCACCCACACACACACATGCTTACTTCTGGTTTATTTCTATTGCATCATGCTGTGCAACAAATTATTATCCAATATTATGCATGTGTTGTTTTCTGATTGGTTAATTATGACATAATGTGATGATGTGTTATATTCTGATTGCTTTGTTGTTTCAGATGTTTTAATCCATGCTTAGGGTATATAAAGAGATTTTGCATTACATATCAGCCAGTATTGTGAGAGTGGCTGAGGAGTACAGATGTGTTGTTACAGTGCTTCTCATACTTACAGGCCTGTTTGGTTTAATATATAATATTTCTTATTATTCATATTAAATATATTTCTGGTATATTGAACAAAAAGGGCTTATATTTTGTATAAAAAATCTGATATTTGTTGCATCCAGCTTGTTTGTTGTAATCCACTCTTATTTAGAGTCAGGCTTATATCTGTCCCAGCCTGTTATACAAAAAATCAATACATAACAGAGTGCTAGGTCCTTGCCTTTCTAGGACATGCATGTCTGTGCAGGCATTTGCGGAAGGTCAGTGTAGATCAATATTTATTCTCTTTTTCCACTTGTAGGCTATTAGCTTTACAACCTGTCATAATAAGCATAGAGTTTTGATTTAAAACCCAAAAAATTTTGTATAATAAACCGAGAATAAAAATTAATAATATTAACATATTAAATATACACAAGAAATATACAAAGCACACAGCTGAACAATATATATATATATATATATATATATATATATATATATATATTAAGTACAAAATTTTGAATTGAACCCCAGGAAATCTTATATAATAAACCAACAACAAAAAATGCCAAATCAAAAATATTGCAATCAGTGTAATAAAAATATATCCAGCCCCAATTTTGCTAGGCACCAAAAAAATTGTGACCCAGGCAAATATAGAACTCCCACAAAAATATGCCCCAAATGCCATAAAATATTTAGCAAGGCATATTTCAATACAGATGTAGGCTCTTGTTCTGCACAGTCATCAACATTGCCCCCACAACCATCTACATCTGGTCTGAAAAGGAAGCATGAAACACCTGTTAATGCTGGACCAGCAAAGCAGCCACGCTATGAACCCATCCATAGCAGTTTTAACGGCCAATTAAGGGATCGCCGTTTTGTATCAGAGCCAAGATGTGACATTAAGAATTTTTTGAACAGTATAAATTCTGATGCGCAGGCAATTCTAAATGCACAAAATGGCTCTTATAAGCTGTCCCTCAAATTGTTTACACAATATAAGAAGCCAAATGGCACAAAATTTACACAGCCCCACATAACAGAAACTGTACCGGTATATTCAAATGCAAATTCAGACAACATAATAAGCAGTTTGATAAATCAATTGAATATTAAACACTCTGAATTTGCGGCAAAAGAGTCTGGATGGAGCCTATGCGGATCTCCACACAAGCTCTATGTTAATATTTCTGAATTCAGCCCATTACAAGGTTCCACATATGTGCCTTTACCTGCCAATATTAAAAACAAAAGAGTCGTGGTTAACATAGAAAATAATGATGAGAAATGCTTTTTGTGGTGTATTTTAGCTGCTTTGTTTCCAGTTTTAAGGAATCCTGAGAGAATAAGTTATTATAAACAGCATGAACACAATTTTGATGAAGCAATGAAGGGCTTAGAATATCCAATGTCTGTTCAGAATATTGATAAATTTGAAAAAAAAGGCCAGGAATATCAATGGTAAACAATTATCTATTAATGTATTTACTTGTTCTACTGGCCGTGGCAATTGCTTGATAGCACCTCTCAGAATCAGTACATTTGATGATGATTCTGCTGTTCCGATTGATCTGCTCTTAATTGAAGGGGATGATACACGCCATTATACTCTGATACATAATCTTGAAGCTTTAGTCAGAACACAACTAGACAAAACTCATAGAATATTCAAGTTGTGCAGAAGATGTTTGTTTGTATTTGATGGTCAAAAAATGGTGAATGGGGTTCGGGAAGAGAATGCAGAAATTGCTAAAAACAAGTTAATTGAGCATCTGAAATACTGTGGCAACCATAAACCTGTTCATATGGTGATGCCTAATCCAAGTGAAAATGCCAAATTCAAAAAATTTGAAGCCTTGTTGGAACACCCAGCATATATAGTCTGTAATTTTGAATCAAACCTCAAACCTCTTGCATTCTGTAGCCCAGATCCTGGTGAACCTTCAATTACATCATACCAGCTACATGAACCTTCTAGTTTTTATTATGTGGTTGTACAGGATGGGGTTGTTAGTAAAGAAGATTTATACATGGGAGCAGATGCCATCAAAAAATTTGCACAAATAATAGAAAATGAGTGCCATGACATAGCATCTAATGTCTTATTAAAATCAAAACCTATGTTGCCTTTAACAGAGAAACAGATTGAAGATTTCAACAATGCAGAAAAATGCCCGGTATATGATTCTGAATATCAAGGTTCATCACCATTCTCATACAGATGGTAAATTCTTAATGGCCCTGTGTAATAGCTGTAATATTAAGATCCAGAGACCAAAATTTATCCCCATATTTTGCCATGGTGCATCCAATTATGATTTTCATCATTTGATCAGGTACGAGGAGTTTGACAAGCAGAATTTAAATATTTTATCTGAAAATAATGTGAAATATATTGCCATTAGCAAAATAATTAAAGTTAATGGTGTTCCTATTCACTTAAGATTTCTTGATTCATACAGAATTTTATCGGCTGGCCTGGCTACACTGGCCACTCAATTATCTGATGATCAATTCAAAATCACATGTGCTTCGTTTCCAAATCAGGACCTGAAATTAATTAGGCGGAAGGGTGTATATCCATATGATTATGTTACAGATTTTTCTAAATTTGATGAGTGTTCTCTGCCACCACAACAAGAGTTTTACAGCAAAATCAGAGGATCTGGAATCACTGATGAAGATTATCACCATGCCCAGTTGATGTGGAACAATTTAAAATGCCAGACATTTGGTGATTATCACAAGGCTTATTTAAAACTTGATGTGTCCCTCTTAGCTGATATACTGCAGGCATTCAGAAAATCTTCCATGCAAAATTATAAGCTGGATCCAATGTATTTTTACAGTGCTCCGGGCCTAGCATGGTCTGCAATGTTTTTAAACACTAAAATGCAATTGGATCTGATCCAGGATCAAGATATGTATCTGTTTATGGAACAATGTATAAGAGGAGGCATGGTGCAATGTTCTCAGAGATATGCCAGAGCAAATAACAAATATATTCCTGATTATGATCCAGCACTGCCATCAAATTATATACTGTATGTGGATGCAAACATCCTCTATGGTTATGCTATGATGGATAAATTGCCATATGCTGGGCTTGAGTGGGTTGAAGATTTCAATATTGAAGATCTTCATGATTTTGATGACAGTAACTATGGCCTGTTCTTAGAGGTTGATCTGACAATTCCTGATGATTTACACAACACATTTTCTGATCTGCCCCCAATTCCTGAGGTTGAGTGCTCACCTGGCTCTAAACAGAAGAAATTGATGATGACTCTGGAGCTAAAACAGGATTATGTCATATATTACAAAAACCTCCAGTTCCTGATGAATCATGGTGTTCAAGTGACCAAAGTTGGAAAAGTTTTGAGGTTCAGGCACTCAAGATGGTTGAAGCCATATATTGATACAAACACAGAGCTTCGAACATCTGCAATGAGCCAATTTGATAAGACCTTGTTTAAATTGATGGTCAATTCAGTGTATGGCAAAACAATTGAAAATGTCAGAAAACATATTGATGTTAAAATAATTACTGACCCCAGCCGGAGCAAAAAATTGATAGCAAAGCCCAACTTCAATTACAGAAGAATTTATGATGAAAATATGGCACTCTTCAACATGAAAAAAACAAAGATTAAGTTTGATAAGCCTATTTATGTAGGGGCTGTGATATTGGAATTGGCCAAATTACACATGTTAAAATTGTTTTATGATGTGTTGAAGCCTTTTTAAAAGGATCGTGTAAAACTGATGTACATGGACACAGATAGTTTTGTTCTTGATATTCAAACAGAAGATGTTTATCAAGATATAGCACAGCCTGAATTGTTTAAATATTTTGATACCACTGAACATTCAAAAATTAAACACCACAACAAAAAGGTGCCTGGCAAGTTAAAAGATGAGACACTTGGTGATGTTATTGTGGCATTTGCTGGGTTAAGGGCCAAGATGTACAGTTTTGAAACATGTAGTGGCACTGTTGCAAAAAAAGCCAAGGGCATTGGCAGAGTGACTGTAGACAAAGAGCTTGAATTTGAAGATTACAAAAATTGCCTCAAATTATGTAGCACAATCAGAACATCAGAATCCAGAATTCAGAGTGTGGATCACTTGTTGACTACAAATATTGTAAGAAAAGTGGCTCTGGACCCACATGATGATAAGAGATGCATTTTGTCATGTGGCATACATACTTTACCATGGGGTCATTGTGATTTGAAAAGTGGCAAACAATGCCCAATTACAGAGCATGATTTGAAATAAATAAACATGCCTATGAACTTATTTGGGTTCAAAAAACAGGCTATTATGGACCTGCCAACACCACAACCCTACTATTACTTTTACCAATAACAGTTATTATTACTAATTCAAAATTAATATATTGACTATGTGTTAGACTCCTATTTTTATTAATTTTACTTTTAGGTTTGTATCATGAATGAACCCAAGGATCAATAGAATGAGCATGCTAGAGATGCACTTTTCTGCCATAACAGTAATTATTATTAATCAATATTACATATATAATATAAGTATTTGGTCCTTTCGTACTAAAACACTCTTAATATTAAGAGATAGAAACCAACCTGGCTCACGCGAGTGGCATCCATCTTAATTCCTATAGATGGTATGGCCCATGAATGTAATACATCTGCAGATGTAGTTAATCTAAACTAAGTGCTTTGTTAATTATTCATCTGAACAGCATACTTACAGATGTTGATGATGAAACAGGTAAAACATTGTACATATTTAACAATAATTTAAATCATTACCAATTACCTGTAGGTGGTCAATTGCAATTTATTACAACCCCTGAGGGTAATGTCAAGATTTCAGTAGGGAGAAATATTTATAGAATTAAGCACTCAAACATGATTTCTGGCACTGTATATACTGTTTCTGCTGGTGACTGCTTATATATTGAGGTCCCTGGATCCTATGACAAGCTTATACCTTTTTTTATAGAATTAAGAATCAGATATTCAATAATAAATAACCACTAAAACAAAAATGCCTAATGATATATTTGGCCATACAAGACATGAAGATCACAGTGATGAGATTCTGATGCTTGATGTCAGAGTCAAGAAATTAAGAAGTGATTTACAAGCTTTATAAACCACACTCAATGCCAGTCTTCAACTAGAAATTACAAATTTACAATCACAATGCATGGACCCTCTTCTTAAAATTGACTCATAACTCAAAGTGCTGCTTCAGAAATATACTGATTTGGCCACATTGCATAATTTTCAAAGTTTAGAAGAAGCTGTAGCAGCTCTTCAAGTCAAATTTAAGACCCAGGCCACCAACTCTGAGCAATTGAAACAGCAATTGGAAGAGCAGATAAATAATGTCCAGACACAGCTCCAAACAATTGTCAAAAGCATAAAATCACAAGAAGATTTTGATCTAGTGATTTCCACTCTAAAGGAACAGATTCAATCACTCCAAATACCTAATCTGGACCCCTTGAACAATGCCATAGCCGAGGTCAAAGAAAAAATTGAGACACTTGAAAATTTTATGAACAACTTGCCATCTTCTGATGCTTTGAGTGCAATAACTCGGAGTGTTGCCAACATTAAGCTGCAACTTGAAACATATGAAGATTTTGGAAAAATGCAAAGTACCATAACCCATCTTGAGGGTACAATAGCAGCAGTGCAAAGTGATTTCACAAATGTACAAGAATCTCTAGAATCCCGCCTGCCTGGTATTGTAGACACACTTGTCAGTGTCCAGCAACAGATCACAAAGCTTGAAAACCTCAACACGGAATCTGAGCTATCTCATTTTCATCACTTGATCGATGATATCCAAACAAAACTTGAAATTTTACAACAATCAACACCCACTCAGGCAGATATAGCCCTGCTCCAAAATGCTATGCAAAATGTGGCTGATGCTTCTGAATTAAATAATGTGAAATTGGCACTTGAATCTTTGCAAAATACTGTATCAAATCTCCCTACATCACAGGAACTTAAAAATATAAAGAGGGCAGTGAATCGCATATTGAAATCAGAAGATATCAAGAATATCCAGACAGAGATCAAACAACTGACTCAAACAGTGGCCACTCTACCAACTAATCAACATATTAATGAACTGCATGCCCTGTTTGAGGATATCAGAAGACAGGTCCATGATCTTACTGCTCAAAATTCAAAATTGGCAGTTATTGAAAATTTGCAACAAATTGTAGCTAATATCAAGCAACAGCTAGGGACCATGGAATCCAATCAAGCAAATGCTTTGTCTGTTTTTGCCACCCAGCTACAAGAAATTGTGCAACAATACAAGAAACTTGTTGTGGACATAAAAATCAAGCCAGGCCATGATGATGTTGTTAGGACCATCAATGAGCACCTTGAATCTGTAACAAGCAGATTGCTTACAGCAGAAAAAGAAATAACCGGCATAATTGAGAATCCAAAACATACAGTAAATCTTGAATTGTACAGCATCCCCAACAAAGAATATGATTCACCATTTACACCAGGTGGCAGAATATAGATGCCGCCCCCGCTCAATTTTATTACCAGTTTTTTGTTGGGGGCACACTGAGACCAATCAAGATCAAATATTGGCTTCAACCACAGGCACACCACTACCCCACCTTATCAATAACAAATGCTGACAACAATCCAAAAATCATCAGTGTAGAGTTAGAAGATTTTACAGATCCCAATACATTAGAAACATCTTTTGCTGAAGATGATGGCTCTCTGGAATTTCATATACAAATAGGAGACAAATTATATTTAGAAAATCCTGTAGTATCAGCTGCTGAACACCCCATAGTTGCAATATTCTTGTTTTCATATTATGTCTAGACAAATTATTGTTGATGAATTACACAGACAAGCCAGACATAATTATAAGAGACTGCCAGTAGTCACAAAAGGCATAGATGATTTATGGCAGAGCGACTTGATTGAGATGGCAAGTGGACAGCTGAAAAAATTTAGACAAAATCAACAAGGGCTACAAGTATCTACTTACTGTAATAGACACATTTTCAAAATTTGCCTGGGCTGTGCCACTCAAATGCAAGACTGGAAAATGTGTTACAGAAGCCTTCAGGACAATCATCAATCAGAGTGGAAGATCACCGCGCTATTTGCAAACAAATAATGGCAAAGAATTTTATAATTCTGTGTTCCAACAATTTATTAAAAGCCAGTCAATACAACATTATTCGAGTTACAGTGATCTCAAAGCCTCAATTGTAGAGAGATTCAACAAAACCCTAAAAAATCTTATGTATAAACAATTTACAGTTCAAGGTAATTATAAATGGATTAATATTCTTCCAGAACTTCTACATAAATATAACAACTCGGTTCATTCCACAATCAACATGAAACCCTCTGAAGTAACTTCATCTGATGAGCAAAAATTGATCAGGACTGTTTATTATCCTAGATACCAGCCAACAACAAGAAAGGCCAAATACAAGGTGGGTGATCAAGTAAGAATCAGCAAATATAAGCACTTATTCAAAAGAGGCTTTACAAGAAACTGGAGCACTGAATTATTTACAGTGGTTCAAGTTAAACCTGGGACCCTTAACACATATATAATAAAAGATCACCGAGGAGAAATTCTCAAAGGCAGATTCTATGAAGAAGAACTCAGCAAAACTAAACAGCCTGACACATATCTCAAAGAAAAAATCATCCGCAGAAAAGGCAACAAGTTATTTGTCAAATGGCTAGGACTTCCAGAACACAGCTGGATCGATGCAGACAAAGTGATAATATGAGCACCTGGGATGTTATAAAAAGGCTGCCAGAACCTGAACAGCAGATTAAGAGAAATGGCAAGTTGCTGCCTGATAATATTAGATGTCTTATTGTTGGGCCATCAGCTTGTGGTAAAACTACACTAATGATTGATAATTTTTTAATGGCACCCAACTGGTTAGACTGGAAAAACAGGCACTTGTATGTCTTCTCTAAGAGCTTGGAACAATTAAAATATCAGCAGCTGATGAAGCTATATGATGGTTTGGATATTGCCACTTTTGAACCAGATGTTAAGCCACTCCATGAATGTTTCGATAATTCTGTTGTTGTGTTTGATGACATTATACTGGATAATCAAAACAAGGTTAGAAATTTCTTTACACAGGGGCGGCACAAAAACATTGATTGTTTCTACCTGGCACAGACTTTTTCTAAAATACCGAAGCAGCTGATCCGAGACAACAGCAATTTTATATGTGTGTTTCATCAAGATCATACCAACATCAAACATACATGATGAATATGTAGGTGGGGACTTGAGCTACAATGATTTTTCCAAGTTTTGCAGTAGGTGCTGGAATCAAAACAGTTATGGGTTTGTCACAATTGATATGACAAGAAAACCCAATAGTGGTAAATATAGAAATATAATTAACAATTTTCTAGACATTGAAACATATATAAATAACCATGAAAAGGCCAATCATTGATGATCTTAAATTAAGAGATTATCTTGTAAAAAGATTTAAGGGATGGAAATCAGAGAACCGAGGAATTTATGAACAACTCAAACAAACATAACAGCCTATTATTCATGCTATTAGTGAATTAGGTAAAAATATCAAAACTGTTACAGAGCAAAATCAAAATTTGATCACAGAGCTTGTACCTGTAGCTGCAAGGAACATATTAGATTATCCAATCACCCCACTTTCCAGTATTCATACACCTAGTCCTGTTGCTCCTCGAAGAATTGAAGCTACTCTGGATCCTATTGAATTAAGTCTTCTTGCTCAAAAATATTTAAGCACACCTAAAGACAACAAAGATGAGGTTTTTGGCTTATATGCTGACACAGAGCGTGATGGTAGCATCATACATAGAATTGGCAATTTCAGAGTAACATTTATGGGAGATGATCTCATTGTATATTCAGAATCTCATCTTGGAGAAAAAGGTGGTTTTGTTAAATATCCCGGCACACCTGGGTTGTGGGAACTGATGACTAGGAAAAGGCCTGGCAACTATACAGATCAAGACTATGAGCACTACAAAGAAATATTAATAAAATCAGATGCTCTATACCAGAACAATGATCCCACACAAAAAAGAGTCAAGTCTAGCAGTGGAGCAAAATACAACAATTTAATCAAGCCCATATGGTCACAAATTAAGACTGGCAGTGGAATCAAACAATACAACACCCTGCCTAAAGAATTTGCCTGGGTTGATGATGTCAGGAAACTTGTAGACAGGTTATTGGTGATAGCTGGGGAGGAAAATGCTTGCAACCACAATTTTTACAATGAAAAGGTTGGAATTATGGAAATGATAAGCACAAAATTGTCTAATTTTTATAGTGAATGACACTAAGGGGATTGGATATCTTATAAAAATTATTAATACTCTACCACCTAAATTTTGGAATATTTCTGAGGGCCGGGGGTTGGTTAATGACATTATAAACAAGCTGCCATTTGAACTACACATTCCAGGCTATCAGTATTGTGGTCCAGGCACAAAATTGGACCATAGATTAAACAGAGGTGATCCTGGTGTTAATCCCCTAGATGCTGCTTGTAGAGACCATGACATAGCATACAACACACATTCTGATCTTGACAAGAGACATGTTGCAGACAAGAAATTAGAAGAGGCTGCATTTGGTAGATTTGTAAGCAAAGATGCTTCTTTAAGTTAAAAAATAGCAGCATTGGGGACCACCATAGCTATGAACACCAAACAAAAACTGGGGTGGGGGCAGTGAAAATATGTATATAATAAACCTACAATGAAGGCCAAGGGTGTTATGTATCAAATACCTTATGCAGGTCTTAAATCTCTTAAAACTATTGATAGTCTTTTAACCAAAAAGCAGCGCAAGAAAAAAAGCTCTTGTATTGCCAAGGGCCATGGTATGAAATTGTTGCTTAGTACCCCCCAATTAAAGAAATTACAGCAATCCAGGAAAAAATCACATGTGGGGGGTTTCATATTTACTATCCCGGCCATCTTAGCAGCACTTGGAGCTGTTGGGAGCTTGGCTGGGGGATCAGCTGCCATAGCAAAAACAGTAATAGATGCCAAGAAAAATAGGGCAGAATTAGATGAATTGAAGCGCCATAACCTGGCCGTGGAGAAACAAGGCAAAGGTGTTAAGAGAGCCATGAATAAGTTTAAAAAAAACAAGAGCCGCTTACAAACCAAGATATTGAAGCTTTAATCAAGCCACTGGGCATCAAAAATTTTAGAGGTGTGTACATGTCTGATTCTTTGCCAGAGCAACCACTCAACAAAGAGTGTGGCATTGTTAATTTGGATAAGTACAAAAATCAGGGCACTCACTGGATCTGTTATCTTAAATATTTAAAAAATGAGGCATTTGTGTTTGATTCATTTGGAGGTGTTCCACCTGAAAATTTAGTAAAATATCTAAAATCAGCTAATCTTTATTACAATAATGCCCGTGTTCAAAATTTCAAAGATGTTAATTGTGCACATTTGTGTTTATCTGTTCTTAGATATTTGTCTCAAATAAATAAACCATCAATTGAAAATTTTCAAAAGGCCCTGTGGTATCTGAAACATCATGGGGGTATTCCATCTCACCAGCCAAAATTCAATATTGAAACTCAAATTACATGATGATACAGTGTATCCCAAAACAATAGCTCTCAGAGCACTTTATGGCATGTACTTGATCCCTAATATTACACATCACAACAACAAAATTGCAGTAGGGGATCAAAAAATTGTCATCACTCCAGGGCAATATAATCTGTCCACTCTAAATGCTCAATTACCCAGAGGTATAGTATTAACTCAAAATTCTCACAATACTGGCTGATATGTAATGCAAAATCTCTTTATATACCCTAAGCATTAATTAAAACATCTGAAACAACAAAGCAATCAGAATATAACACATCATCACATTATGTCATAATTAACCAATCAGAAAACAACACATGCATAATATTGGATAATAATTTGTTGCACAGCATGATGCAATAGAAATAAACCAGAAGTAAGCATGTGTGTGTGTGGGTGGGTGTGTGTGTGTGTATGTGTGTGTGTGGGGGGGGTGTTTTATGAGGATTTTGGCTTAATTTCAAGTGTATCCAAAACAATATAAAAAAGGGGCATATTTTTAACAAGCTTATGGACAACAATCTGGCTGATGCAACTTTTGTAAGTATGGGCAAATCAATCTGAGGGGGCTCATCATTTGTACACTGTAGTTTCGGGCAATTCCCGAGGGCATTTTTACAAAAATCTTGGATTAGACAGGGTGGAATAAATAAGTACTATTATATTTCCAACTACAAAGGCTTTATTAAATATTTTCAAATAACAATAAAACATTACAACAACAACAATGAACATTGTTAGCCGGAGACGGAGCACACCTCGCTTTCTTTATACCTTCACTGTCTGTTATTTCTGAAGTAAAGAATAAATAATCAGTTAGAATTCATTTAGCAACAAGGTTTCATACTTGAATATTTCGTAGTTTCATTTTACTTAGCCTACGGATAGGAGCGTCATGAAATATATGTATTCAGTTCTCGCTAACATAATCAAATTTCCAATGTGCATTGCCAAAAATTTACTTGACTACTAAATTAATGCGTTGGTGAAAGCAGCATTTTAACTCAAATAATAAACTTCCAATATAACTTCACACTGAATTATAAATGCATTGAATCTAAGATTTGGTGCATCCGTTGGCATATACAAGCTTGGTTTATTTGAAATGATTTTGTCTGATATGTTCAATTGATGAATATTAGTGAATGAAAAGGAAGAGCAGTTCGTAAAAGCACTATTTGTTGCATCATTAGCTGTTTATGACTTAAAACAACAATTCAACCCAATCATTAGCTGTTTATGTGCTTTGTGTATTATTGGATTGAAAATTATTATGCATATTAACGTCAATTTATACATTTTCAGTTGTGCATGTTGATTTTCATTGATTGTTCCCTTCTGATTGAAGGTTATGTGTGGAATGTATCAATAGAAGAATGGTCTCTACAGCGCTTTGAAGAAATTTGATTCCCTCTATCTCAACTTCAGCATAATTTGAATTGATGATGATAGCTTGCAGAATGTTAAGCTAATTTAGCAGAACTTACATTGTTGAAACTAAAGCAAGCCTTTTACTTGAACTTCCACGAATCATCCTAGTATTCACTTTACGAAATAGCAATTAGGATTTTTATAACTTCAATGAAACTCGGACGTCACTATTAAAAATTTCCATATAATTTATCACTTATTGATTTACTCTCATTTGTTTATTTATCGTTACTATGGTCAAGAATGTATATGGAAATGTATACATCGTAATTTTACATTATCAAGAATTTGATAATAATTAATTATTCATCATATGAATGCAACAACGTTATCCAAAATATAACAAAACAAAAATTGATAACGTAGATCTATCATCGTGCGTATTAAACACAAATTAAACATACATAATAAATTAAAAAAATGTACATTTTTGGGTCAGTCACAATTCGCACCCCTTTTGGGTGAAAATTTTCGATTTATTTCAGTTCTGTAAATATCAAAAATTTTCCACATATAGTTCCAAACTTATGAACATTCCATTTTTAAATTATAACATCAATTATTATTTTTTCAAACAATATTAATTCAGTTCACTATGAACTCCGTGAGTCAAACTTGATTGACATATTCTTCATTTTGTTTTAGTTGCATGTATTCAGTACATTAAATGAATAAACAAGATTAATGAATGGAAACAATCATTAACATAAATTATTACATCTCAACTTTTATTTATAGTTTCTCCTGGTCCGAAGTAATTCTCAAAACCTTCAAACCTCCTTACTTCACTTCTTCACTAAATCTTGAATAATTTCTTCAGCAATAGTAATTTATAGATGTAGCTAATACACGACAGTCAAGAAATACTACATGCACTTAGATCTTCTGTTCTTCAAATCTTTCTTTTCATTATCTCGGTTGGAAACTCCGTAATTATTCATATATAACTACATGATTACTTATTTCCTTGATCGAATACATCAAGTTGTCAATTGAGTTGCAAGTAATAATATAATGCTGCAACTGTTTCTTCCAACTTGCTCCCGAGATTCTGCCATCGTCTTCATCCCTCCATAGATGCTGCACGCACCTTCCGAAACTCATGGTCTGGGGGTTTTGAACGTCCACGTTCAATCAGATGCAGTTCCAGACGCTGGCGATTGTCCACTGTGTGTAGGGGCGGGGGGAGTCCATCTGTTTCCTCCGAGGACGACGACTTCCTTCTATCCTGGAGAAGATTGGGGTCCTTTGTTCGAAGTTTTAGCCAAATTTACTTCTGTGTTTCTGGAACATGCTGGAAGTGGTTTTGACGAGACGTTGTTAGGAGATTTCAGTTCTTCCAAAGAATGTGGTTTTCCATTTATGAGTAACTTGTTATATTGCAATTTATCACGTTGACCACGAGCCTTTGCTTCTATAAGGTACGGTTGTCACCGGAACTTGTGTTACAGCTACAGAACCTTGCATAGCATTTATCATTATCACGTTCGTTGTCTTCATTAGGAAGAACAACAATCCCCTTTCTACTAAATTTTATTTCATCTAACCTTCTCAACATGCTAGTCAGTTGATCTACAGAACGAATTTCGTGACAGGTAATGTGATTGGCAATATTATCAGGTAACTGGCTAAGTATTAACTGTACAACATCTATATCTTGAGGATTTTCAACCAAATTGCAATAACTGGAGTGAGTTTTTAAAGCAAAAGTCTCTAAACTGCCATGTACACTGGGATCGTATTTGCGATTTATCAATACGGAAAGCTGTGATTGAATAACTTCCGAAGAAGCAAACTGATTGATGAATTCTTGTACAAACTGGTCATAGGAATTAAAGTAATACAGAAGGCCGATGCGCGTATATGTGTCCGATTTTGAATCGTCACTCCTGTGCACAGAATCGACTGATCCAAGCTGTTAAAAGCGGGGGAGGACGGTTAGAGCCTGTAGTATCGTGGCACTATCACGAGTGTGTGTTGTGTGTATCATGGCTCCACAGGTGAACCGCTTTTGGGAAGGGTACGTAATTGCACTTTTCAACGCCAAATATTCGGTGTAAAAAATTCAGAAACGGTTCAAAGAACATGGATGTGCCTTGGGTTCGACGACCATCAAGAAAATAATCAAGCGGCATAAAAACCACGAGGTTCCAGCTATTCAGTCGCCCCCCAGGGGGACGAGGAAGGGAGCGTGCACTGCAGTGATGCCACCCGTGTCTCGGAAGCTGCATCGAATGGCACTAAAGAAAACCTCCCGACGCAACGTGTGATGGCCACACTACTCCACGTGGCCCAGTCAACTGTGAACCACACCCTGTGTGAGAAATTAAACCTCCGGAAGGATTTAAAAGCCGTGAACATTACCTCAGTGAGGCCTATCGGTGTAAGGTCTCACCACATACATCTCGTTCTACTAAGAACTTTCTGCCACATATGGCGACAGACATCTGCATTCGGGGTATTCCATTTCACGATATACTGGTGAAGTCACCGGATGCGAGTCCCATGAATTTCTGTGGGTTGGGTCTACTGAAACAGGCACTATTCTCTCATCGTGTCACCACTCTCCGGGACCTGTGGAAAGCCAGTTTGGAGGAATGGCAGAAGATTCCACTTCCTGTACTTCGTCGTAGCCTCCTACAATGGAAGTTACGGTGCAGGGCTATTGCCAAGACACACGGTGATCACATTGAGGCCAACCGATGGTCATCCCGTGGATTTTCATAAGGTAAGTGCTAGTCCAAAATCGGACACATATACGCGGATCGACCTTCTGTATTTATGAGTACGAAATCAATAACCAGCTCTCCCAATGAAGCATTGTTGAATACTTTGCAGTTTCATTTCTGTTGGTACTCCTACAACATTTAATATGATATCCAGCTGTTCAATATATTCTCTTGCTGATTGTTGCTCTATCTTGCCAAAGAACGTAGGCAATTTAGATAATTCACATAATTTTAAACGACCACTTCTTGCATTTCCTTCTCCATTGCATGTATTTCAACTTATAGGATGATCACTTCTACCTCTCGAACTATACGGTCGATTATAGCAAATATGATTTGCTCCGTTTAAACATGTGTTAAAACAGTTATCCAATCTCGAACCATTTACAGAAGAATGAGGATCATCGTGATTGTTAGAAACTGAACAAGGTACTCTTGCATCACGATAGATATAACTAACACAATCATTTTGTGGATTAGGTTCCGATATTTGTGGGTTAAATTGACACTACATACAAGCAGAATTAAAGCTTTGATTCAGATGACAATGTGGGTTATTATGTACATTACTAACATTGTCGTTTTTCGTAGTAAACACAGAACTAGAAGTAGGATGTCCATTTGTACCAAACAGTTAATAGCAAGCATCAATGTAGTTATATTTCTCAGCACGTAACTCTCGTTTTTGGAATGGACCTTCTGCGTCGTCACTTCGGAATTTCTTTACGGAAGTTTCTTCAGAGCCAGATCTTACAGATATATTATACTTGTGCTTCCAACGGACATGTTTACGAGCACGACTGTTAGTAACATTCTTCTTACCGGAAACTGTCCTAGAAGAATCATCTGATACATCACTAGACGAAGTACTGAGTACAACATCACACTGGGTTCTTCCATTCCGACATGTACTAGATTCTGTATTATCCACAACAATTGATTTTGTACTACTATTTCTATTTGTAACAACAGAATTACGAGCAGAGGAATTACGTGCAAGGGCTACGCTACCTTCATCATTATCGTTAGAATTAACTTTGACTGTTAAATCCTTGCCATCAGCTTGATGTTTTTTGATACGTATTTTGTTCTATACCTTCAATACGGGAATTAAACGGTTGGAACTTTTCTGTACAATAAGAAATATGCTTATGTACATCAACATTAACATCGGTTTCACTTTCTAAAATAGTGACTCTAGATATATGATCAACTATATTAGCAAAGCAGTCGTTATAATTTGAATTGAGATTATCTAAACGTAGTTTATAATCAAGAACGTGTTCTTTCAATGATTCTTGCACATTTTTAAATTCAGATATTTTGACATCAACATTACGACCTTTATTATCAAACACAGATTCAGGGCGTTTAGTTGATTGTAAACACGCCGTACTAACCACTTCTATTTTGTCCTTATATTCAGACATTAAAATATTGAGCCGATTGTTAACATGACTAATGTCATGATTAACAGCTTCAAATTTTGACTGTTTGAGTTCTTGATTAGACTGTATAAATTCCTGATTAGACTGTTCAAACTGAGTCTTAAGTTACTGAATAGACTGTTCAAACTGATTCTTAAGTCCCTGATTAGACTGTTCAAACTGATTCTTAAGTTCCTGATTAGACTGTTCAAACTGATTCTTAAGTTCCTGATTAGACTGTTTAAGTTCCTTATTAGACTGTTTAAGTTCCTAATTAGACCGTTCAAACTGAGTCTTAAGTTCCTGATTAGACTGTTCAAACTGAGTCTTAAATTAATTATTAGACTGTTCAAACTGAGTCTTAAGTTCTTGGATAGAACTTACAACAGCTAATTGTATGCTTCTGATACTGTTTAGTATGTCATTTAAATTAGGATTTATACTTTCCAAATACACGGCAGTTGGTAAGGATCGTAACTGGAATCACATTTGTTACAAGAGTATTTTTCCTTAGTGGTAGAATAAATTGTCCAATGTGTGACGGAAAGCTTCAAACATGAAACATGATACCACGAATGACAATCAAAACATTGCACATACCTCAGGTCATTTCCAAGTTTATCACAACAGGCCACTCTCTCAATCTTGCGGTCTAAAGCTTGACGTTCACTAATACGAGCAAAACACGGAAATATCCGACAACAGAACTTCTGTTGTCTGCTTCTATTTAAATCAAATGGTGTAAAACCCACTACAGGGAAAAGCGCGGAACAGAAGGCGGAATGTCCGTGATTGAAGTCTGGGAGTTTACTCAAGTCTTTACGCCCACTGAGACGCCGGAAATGGGTCTGTTGCATTCTGTTGTCGCGCTTCCGGTATTTCGGTGGGCGTCAAGCTTTAGGCGTCATGCTTTGGGCTCCGGCTAAATGACGCGAGCAGGTTCGAGTCTCCTGGAGGAAGCGTAACAACCTTTCTCCTGAGATTTCGTACTGTGTATGGGACCGGTGGCAACCCACCATCGTGAGGAAATAGGGAGCGTAAGCCGGTCATGAATAACCTACAACTTGGGGTTCGTCATGCTGACCACACGTCACTGGTTGGATGATCTTCCACGTCGGGTTAGTTGAATGAATAGGATCAGGTGAGAGAGGGTGGTAGTAGGTAGTAGGTAATATGCCCCTACGGCAGAACTCCGTTCCAGCCTGGCGAAGACACTAATGTACTTCCTTCTGAAATGGCTCCATTGTCTTATAACGTTGGCCTCGCATATGATCCTTCATAAATCGAAACAAATGGTAATTTGATGGTGCCAGATCAGGGTTGTACGAGGAGTCAGGAAGAACTTCCCACCCCAGTTTCTTCAAATGTGAAGCTAGTTGAGTGGGGACGATCAGGGTCGTGCTGATGGATCACCATTCTTTCATGAATTTCATGAATTTATCTTTCCGTAAGTGGTAGATATAATTGGATTAAATATATTGTTTACTTACAGGTTCGAATTCATATTCATCTCCATTAACTGTTAGAATAGCAAAGATCGAGATGAACAGAAGATTTTAAATAAGTTCCGACATTATTCTGAATCCTCTTGAATGTCTGATTCTCTCTAAAAGTAGTCAC
The DNA here is from genome assembly GCF_977018435.1 of Lepisma saccharinum. Lineage (NCBI taxonomy): Eukaryota > Metazoa > Arthropoda > Insecta > Zygentoma > Lepismatidae > Lepisma > Lepisma saccharinum. The sequence goes on from NC_139257.1 coordinate 25,521,998, forward strand.
CTGAATTTATAGGAATAACCTTGCAACAAGGGCACTACGATTTGATCAACGAAATAATAATTGTAAATAAACACCCTGTGTTCCTTATCGAAGGACACGTAATTGTTACTGCTCCCATTGGCAAGAATCGTGGAAATATGATATTAGTGTCTGTAGTCATAGAGACATAAGAATTTACGATGCTATTATTTCATATCGGCTCTTTTATTTGAATAACGGAAGAGCGACATTCAAAGTGACTTACATCTGCGAATAAGAGCGACTAAATATGTTATAGCTCTTGTGCCAACTTCGGTATTTTTTAAGACCAACATTATGCTCAGATATTAAAATGAATATAATCCTTAATGTGGGATGCGAACTGCTGCTTATGTATGCAACTGGGAATCTGGTGTTGGCTGCATCTGGGGGGCATGGACTGAATGCAAGGTGTGGCAGAAAAATGATGAGACTGATTTTATTTTAACCATGAATGTTATTCTTTTACAAATCAAGGTTATCCACTTCAAAATAGTTCTCTTTGGCAGCTACACACTGATGGAGGCATTGTTTCCATTGTTTGTAGCAGTGCTGGAAGGCTTCTGCTGGAATACTCTTCAGCTTCTGGATATTATCCAAAATATCAAAATTGCGCAATTTCAAGTGGTTTTGACCCGGGAGAATAAAAATATGTCAAAGGGACTTAGATCCGGCGATACGGGGTCCGAGGAACCGCAGGAATACTATTTTCTCCCAAAAATTATTTTTTGGAGATTGTCGTGTGACATGGGATATTGTCGTGGTGCAGCATCCAAGTGCTAAAATTTGATCGACGGTTCAAATTTAACTCACTACTGATCATTCTGAACCTCAATCGACGATCTGACCTCACAAGAGACCTACCTTTTTCCACATTGTTGTCCCTTTTTGGGACGCCACACGATGTTCGTCTTCCATTCTTGACCTTCTAGAAAGAGCTGGAGCCATCTAACACTTGTGTCCTGAATAGGGAATGTTCAACATAAGCCCTTTGTAACATTTTATAAGTCACACAGGAGCGCATATTCTAGGCTAGCTAGGCTATCTGCGAAGCCTGAAGTCTAGGGAATAAAATTCAGTAGAAAACTCGATCAGAAATTGTAAATATTATTAATAATATCAGTGAGATGATGATGCTGAATCTGGAGTTGTCAACCTTACTTTTTATGAGTTGGCAACCTGATTTCCTATGAGTTGTCAACATGATTTCTTATGAGTTTGAAACCTGATTTCTAAGCAGTTGGCAACCTTAGCGGATTCGATAAGCTTTACACAAAATTTAATGGAAAAACGTTGCTCAAACGTTTTGCCTGCCCATTTTCGTAGCGCACCTCACAAACTCAACTTCACTTCAGACGCTCCCAACATTCGCGTGGCAACTGTAGCAGGTTCAATCTTGTACGGAGTCAACGGCAGGGGTTAACGTAACTGCTATGTGAAGCAGAAGGCAGCAGCGTCGTCGAATCGTGCTTTGTGTTGCCAGTCTCATTACTTTTCTGACACATCTCGTATCTCACTAACGTATTGACTGATCATAAATCCCTTTTCGACCGGGACAGTCCCGTTCCAGAAGAATGTTCCAATCGTCCCTACGATATTATTAAAAACCCACTATTTTTTCCGTTTTATAAAAGTCTATGACTTAACTTGAAAACCAAGTCTGAATATGAAACATGTCATGCAAAGAAGCTCATGGATTGTTTAAACTAATGGAAACACTACTGTGGCAAAACAGTTGAACTGCATTTCAAACACTTCATAACAGTAAAAATGTTCCTTTGCCGTCGATAACATTCGAGAAGACAGCGGTGTACTGCTTAAATCAGCTTGTGCCGCGGGTTTTTTGTTTTGTTGATATTCTTCTGATAAATACGTACTTCCGTCACTCCTCAACTTCAACGTAGGACTAATGTCAAAGGTTATCAGAAGGGAAGATAAACGCTATGGAAGTCATACCGAGATTATAATAATTAATACCTTTTGACAACGAAAGATCATATTTCAATTATTCTTTATCATGTATGTGACAAATAACAATAATACGTTAGTAATGACAATAATTTTATTAGATCTAACTGATATTTCAGGAAGGAAGTGAACACTAAACTCATATACTTTGGATTTCCCGTTTTTGGGTCAAAATATTATGGTCACCCTATAATTTGCACTCTTTAGTGTCTATGGTGAATCGAGGAATTGGATTAATGATGGTTTGAGCCACAAAAAAATGGCAGTCAGAGTCCCCAAGTTAAGATAATTTTCTTTAGGAAGGGGGAGCAAGGTTTGCATAAACAATACCTCATATGTGTAAATATGTATAAAATCTGCCCCTCTATGTGAACTGCCTATGGTAGCAGTCCCAGTATCTCACTGATCTAGCTTTTGAGTATATCACATCATCAGACATTTTTCAACGATAAGGAATAACAAACACTTCAAGATTTTCACCCATACTGTTCTGGTGTGTATCATTAGGATAGCGCATCCATTGGTGGCAGAATGGTTAGGTGAGTGTCGTTGGCGTCCTGGAGGGACACATATATCTGTCATTCGTTATGAAGGTTGATGAGGATCATATGAACAATCAGTTCGCCATTAATTGTTGTCGCTTTCAAAGGGAAAGTCTATTTTCCGAGAAGCCATTTGATGTTTCCTTGTCTAGTTTTAATGAGTCCACGTGCTCCAGCAAACTCCGTCGTTCACATACACGAGTAGAGGAACCTAAATGAAGTCTAGCGTGGTTTTCTTTCTCTTCGCACATCTTAACATGTTCTTGGTGTTACTCAAAGTACGAAATCCCGATTCTGGATTTTCCAAGTCAGGAACTATGGCAATTCCTAGGTAAAACAGTGCAATCTCAGGAACTGCTTTTTACTGGTTGGATATTCCAGTGAAATATCTTCCCAACTCAGAACATCCTACAAATTGCCTCGGGTAACGATGAATTGGCGTTTGAAATACTTGACAATAACCTGTGTAACGACTGACTAGGGATATCGGAAATTTGATATTGCGATTTATGGTCAAGAAAATATGCTCACACACGATACGAAACGATATATTTTCCGTATCGTAATATCGGCGATATATCGTCTCCACGATATATATCGCCAAAATATCGTGAATATATATCGCCCATACGATATACTATATCACTAAATATCGTGACGATTTATCGCCAAAATTTCGTGACGATATATTGATTGTTGATATCGTCTGGACGATATATTTTTATTATCGCGATATATCGTGTGGACGATATATATAGTCCAATACTACTTCTAACTTAACCTAACCTACAAGCAAAAGATCTGCAAGATACTCAAAATTACAGGAAAGAAGAAATTCCCATAAAGCATAGTACTTTCTCTCCAAATGGATACACAGGGTGTGCATAAAGTCCCGGTACCATTACAAAAGAACATAGCTCGAACAGTACCTTCTTCTTCAGTTGGAAGGAATTCCAGTCAACCCCTCGTTGGTCCAAGGATGTTCGATTTCTTCTGGATAGGCATTTCCCTGGCAGGTAGATAGCCGTTATGGACCTATTCCCTGGCCACCCTTGGATTCCTTCTGGGGGTATGTCAAAATATTGTGTTTACAGCACTGCTGTCCTAGATGTTGCTACTCTTCTATGGAGAATAACTGATAGTATCCTGTTACTGGTGATATGTTGTGGCGTGTACGGGCAGAAGTGGATTACCGTACATTGAGGTGTATGGCATATAAACGTAGAGGGTTGTAGCTTATTTTGCATATCAACAGGATTGTTCTATTGCATGTAGTTTCCGAGCTATGGTTTTGTAATCGTACCGGGACTTCATGAACACCCTGTACTGTATGAACGTAGTATTTCAGGGAAACGTGCAGTAACGATTAGAACCTCTCAGAAACCGACCCTTACCTCTCCTTCTTCCCTTCCGGGGCAACTGTTCCTGAGTTGGGAACATTTCACGTGAGAATATCGGTTCGTGAATTGGGATCATTCCACGTGAAAATATCGGTTCCACAATTGGGAACATTCCACGTGAAAATTACGGTTCCTGAATTGGGAACATTCCACTTGAAAATATCGGTTCCTGAGTTGGGAACATTCCACGTGAAAATATCGGTTCCTGAAATGGGAACATTCCATGTGAAAATATCGGTTCCTGAATTGGGAACTTTCCTTATAGTTCCTGAGATGGGACATCACCGTGTAACTGTGTCCTACGGGTGATAGTAGTCGTTTCTCTTTTAAAGGCGTTAAAACATTTCAACTTTTAATGGATAAACAAATTAAATTTTATCAATATTGACGCAAACAAATACCACGATTTTCTTCGTACGTTTGCAATAATTTTCATAAGCTACCCATTCAAAGAACTTATCGAAGACAGTTCTCTATTACTAATCTTTAACGCAAACATCCGCATAGCGTTGTGACTGGAGTACTATCACAACATAAAATTATTAACATTGAAAGAATTGAAAAATGGGAGGTAACGCTGGGTTCCGAAAGACTATTAAAAATAAGATTAGGTATTCAATCACCATTCTGATTACCTTCCTTTCACATAAATATAGAAGCTGGTCTGTGTTTCCAAGGAAAACTTTATTCCGAATAAATGAGTATTTGCAAATGATTAATTTATTTTTTTTCTACTTTCGGGAGAAGACCAGGCTTTCGCTAGTCTCGTCCCGAATTAAAAAAAAAATTCCGTCTTATTTTCGAGACTGGATACTTGACGAAACTGGAAATGTCTTGTAACCAACATTAGCACCTTTCCATTATACAAAAAGAAGGTGATTCCAAGATGGCGGCTATCCAATCAACAGTTACATGCCAAGGATCATGAAAAGATATGACCTTGAGTACGTGCCACGGTTCACGTTACAATAAACTATTCCAATTTCCTGTTGCAATGTTGCCGTCATTTGTCTCATAGACAAATGTATTTGATCCAGGCTACGTTTGAGTTGGACGCCCAGTATTGTATACGTGTATGTTTCAAATTAAGGAAATATGAATTTTTTGCACCTAAATGCTTTTATTGCAGTGATAAGGAATACATTTTAACGGTGAGGTGAATAATATAGAAATAGTACTAATGCTGCATTGAAGTGGTCCATTTTTTCATCAGATGATATTCCTTTACGGATTCACCTAAAATACAATTAGAGAAATGTTGTTATAAAAAATTCAAATTGTATCATTTTCGTTAGTCATTAGAGGCACCGAATTAACCTTACAATCAGTGTACAATCCATTTTGCATCAATCTCAAATTATGTTATTGCACGAATTCTATAAATTACTTCTTCCAAACTCAATATCAGAGGTTTCTCGCTCAAATTTTATATAAATTGTTGATATCATAGTTGGTAAATTTTGAAAATATGTTTCAAATCATTTCAGTTTTAATAAACTTTACGTGATTTCTTAAAATTACGCATTAAAGAAACGCACCTTCCACGTATTTCAACTTGTGATACACAATTTTTGCATCAAATAATCTATGCTGTCTAACATAAGAACACTTACCTTAAACTGTGTAAAGACCTGAAAAGATATTAAGTTTTCTTAGTGTAAATAAACTACCAACATTTGGTCTTATAATTTGAATTTTCTGCCACTTTTAGCCTATCCTGAAGATCGCAATGCATAGAAATAACATGTAATGTAACATTCATTATCAGTCCCGAATCGAACCGAAATTTCCGATAGGATGATCTCTAGTGAACAACAATGGGAAATTCTATCCACATTCTGAAAGAAAATCTGAAATAAGAATCCACCTATTGGCTTACGAACATGTGCTCTCTGGAACTCCAGAAAGGAAAAGAAAAGTGCAAATATTCCGTGGAAATATTACATCAATGTTCCAACTAATTCTTACGCAATTTTGAGATAAAGTTTATAACATATAGTTCTTCTATAAGTCTTGAAGAGACTTTCGTGGTAGAGTCGCTCATTTTTGCTCGTGAATTTGAAACTCATTTTTGGATTAGAGTAGAAGTGTTTGATAACAACGTAAGATACGAAATTAAACATTAAAGTTTGTTGAACGTAAAATTTCTGTTGACATAGGGCTGGACTTGCAGTGCAATGTCCATTCACCAGGCAGGGCACAATTAAGCATATCAAATATACGTATATTTTGAACTTCGTAGTAAATATAATAACTTATCATATACTGAACGAAATTATGATCTTAAGAAATATGTTACATTAATAATAGTTACCTGCCAGTTCCTTTTCGATCGGCTGTAACATTTAATACTGAAATTAGTTAAGTCTACGTAGCATATTTTATAATACAACTAAGTATTTAACACACAATGAAAAGCTTAGGAAATAAAGTAGAATTAATGCATTATCGGAAGGCCGCGGTGGCTCTGTCGGTAACGCGTCTGACTACCATGCTCAAGGTCCCGGGTTCGATCCCCGGCCGGTTCAAATCCGGGAACTTTTCTAACGGTGGAAGCGGCCCCGGCGCCTACCCAGCGTCGAATAACATGGGCACCTGGGGGAAACCCTGGGGGGTAAAGGCGGTCAGGGGCGTGATGCTGATCACATCACCCCCACTCACGACCGGATCAAGAAAGTGTGGGGCGTTACCCCCACACCTCCTATACGCCTTCATGGCGTGGTGCTATGCACAGGGGAACACTTTACCTTTTTTTTTTTTTTTAATGCATTATCGGATCGACATAACTCGGACAGATTTCAGTGTATCATGTCTGGTTATGTACGTGCATTGCATGTTTTTATAATGAAAGTAAATTTTGGTGCGTTACAGCAAGTAACACGGAATTGTTGCGTTGAAATTAAACCTACATCATCCAACAAATGTTTTTGATGATCTATTGTTACACAGGGTGTTTCACTGTTGGAGTTCATGAATTATTGTGTTTCAGATATAATAATAATTTTGATTTAATTGATTCATTGGTTCATTTAGTTTGTTTTACCTCACTTTTTTGCAATTTTATCTAACTACGAAGATTGGAATGAGTGATGATATGATGAATGCACACTCACAAACACCCATGCCCAGGCGGACTGCTGCCGCCGAGATATAATAATATATGTTACGGAAATTATATTTGAAACAGACATGATCGCCTGCATGGAACTTTTTAAAGTAGGGTCAAAACGAAATCAAGTTTCAGAGCTGAAGTGTTTATACTTTCTTTGAAGCAATAAGCATATAAATGACGACCATCGTGGCCAAGTTACGGGTTCGAATCCCGGCCTGGGCATCAGTGTTGTCTGTTAGGATCCCTTCGTCACTCGTCCTCATTGTCGTGATTAGTCAAAAGTTGCATAAATACGACCTTAAATTAAAGAAAATGAAGAAGCAGATATTGCATTTAAGTGCATTCGGTAAATATTTTGGCAAGCGCTCCGTTCCGTTCTATCCCGTCCTTTTCATTGTCGTCCAAATCTACAAGGCAGTGCTGTTGCCACTTTTCATGCCATGTGTCACCCTTCCCGCTCTGTGGCGCAGGCGCACAGCACGGAAGCAGAAGGCAGACGACAACCAAACATCACAACGATTTCCACCTATGAGGGTTATTCGTGAGTAAAGGTAATAAAAGGTAAAGTGCTCCCCTGTGCATAGCACCACGCCATGAAGGCGTATAAGGGGTGTGGGAGTAACGTGAGTAGAGATGATGTGATCAGCATCACGCCCCTGCCCAGGGCTTCCCCCAGGTACCCAGTTTATTCGACGCTGGGTAGGCGGCGGGGCCGCTCCCATCGTTAGAAAAGTTCCCGGATTTGAATCGGCCGGGGATCGAACCCGGGACCTTTAGCATGGTACTCAGACGCTTTACCGACTGAGCCACCGCGGCCACCCAGTGAGTAAACGAAAGATAATCGATCAGACAATTTGATTATAGGTGGCGGGGAAATAACTTTCGGTTTAGATAATTTTCCAATGTAAATAAGTGAAATACAGATCGTTACCGAGCTTATTTTCTTATAAAAGATGGGATACAAAATGGATGACTTGAAATTTTTGAGTGATATAGAGAAACTAGGAACCTAGAAAAGATTGGCATTTTCACGTATCGTTTTGATGAAGATTTACGGAAAAATAGTAGTCTTTTCCGAGACAATATTGATCTTCTACCAACAGTTTCGTGTTAAGATTTCTGCAGGTTGAAATAAAGCTGACATTAGTTATAAACATTGAAATACTTCAATTTTACAACAGTAAAATGTATGCCCTTTTATTTTTATCTCATGGCTTAGAGAGAGCGTAGTCAGAAATTTTTGTAGGGGGTAAAGGCCAGTAATAAAAGTAGAATAGTAGAAATAATAATAATTACAACTGTTATAAATGTTATACAATAAATAATTACTAAACTAATGAAATTAACATGTTGTATTCTAAATTTACAGTGAGGTTATTTCAGTCGTTCACCGCCAGCGTGTCGGCCGTTCGGCGGGCTCTTCATGCAACAGGTCCCGGCAAATTGCGTTCAGGAAATCCGTAACAGAAACCGCTTGTTTTGTAATGTTTCCACTTTTCACAATTACAGTTACAATTACAATTGAAATAAGCACATACCTTGTCGCAAGGATGCTGGAAAAGGTGTCCTCGCAAATACAAATATTTCTGGCACCTTATTCCTGACATCTAATCTTAGATTAGACATCGCTACTTTATCCTCAGTTGACATTAAGGGAAGACAGCATCCCGGCGCATAAAGCAAACCGAAAGCGTAAAATGATATTTAAAAGTAATAATAATGATGATCACTAACCTCCTGTGTTATAAGAGATGTTGAAAATGACCTCCTTGAACCTTCTTAGGTTCAAGAGATCCTGTCTCTCGTAATTCCCTGACCACTTTTCTGCAAGAATTCGTTTTCACGTAATTATCGTACATAAAAACTCTCTGTTCAAGAGTATATTTGTTTAACGGCATAAGTAATGAATGAATAACAATTAACACACAATAAACACTGGCCATGAGTAGCACATTACAATAACACAGTATAAACAACACGCGTACTGATAAACGCAAACAGAAGTGAACATGAACGTACAGTGACTACGTCTGGTAGCTGACAGTGTTGCTAACCATTTTTCGGCAATGTCCCTACAGACGTAGTCAAAATGTCCCTACAACTGACCAAATGTTCCTGCTCCACGTAAAGCGACTAAAAAAAAAAACACCTCATGAGCATGCAAGACAGAAGATAAAATATACACATTTACTTACCAAATCTTTCTGCTCGGTGCTTCCACAATTAATGAAGGAGCGAATTTACAGTACAGGACCCCTCCCCGATTTTTGTAATATTTGGCATACTCACTAATTGAGGCCTCCTAATCACGAATTTGAAGTTAAAATTTGTGGGTCACGTGTAGAAATTGCAAAATAAGTTAAATTGAGTGGTCCGCGATCGGCACGATTGCTCATTATTTACCGGAAGATTTTGTGTTTCCAATACTTAAAAAACGAAATATACATTCATGATATTACTACGACCCCAAATTTTAACTATGTTTGCTTATCCTAACCTAACCGTACCTGAATGGTTCGTGGGGCTATCCGTCAATGGTTTGTTGGGCTACCCGTGCATGTTTTTTTCGAGCCCAAATTTTAACTATGGTTGCCTTGCCTAACCTAACTTAACCTAACCTTACCGAGAATGGTCAGTGGGGCTATCCGTGAATGGTTTTGCGCTAATGGTGATTACGAACCGATAAAAAATCTTATTTTCGTAGCACTTTAACGGCAAACGTTCATCATCGAAGACGCCATTTTCGTATCCTGCAATTTTATGATTGATGTACTGTTGCCAAATTTACCTGTAATCAAATCAGTTCTTCTACATCGTGATTGTCGCTGTCACATGTAAGGACGTTCTTTGGGCAATATACTGAAATCCATAAGTTTATTAATTAGCCCACAGCCATCCTCCTGCACACTCAACCTATCAATCTGTACAACATGAACAACTTTTTACTGTTCTCTTCCGCCATTATTACACAATTCATGCTCTCCAAGTATGAAATCAACAGTGTGGCAACGCTGTAGAAAGCGTAACTAATTGCAAACGTCAATTGTTCATATCAACAAATATGGCTACCATACTTGTATACGGAGAATCATTGCGAGAATTGAAAAGCTTATTTTACAATTTCTACACGTTAATGAACAATTTTTTCACCTCACCCCAACATGTTAACTTGAGATAAATCATCACGACTAATTATTTCGTGAGTATAAGACGTAGCATAGAAATTACAGAAGGGTCCGGTATTGTAAATTCTTGCCTTAATGAATAATAGGGGTGTGCGGGACAGAATTTTTTGGGTCGGGACGGGATCGGGACGGTAATTTTTTTAAATCCCGACATTCGGGACTGAAAAATTTGCAATTTCCCGACCAAGTCGGAAAATTTTCGGGACGGGAAATGTTCGAAATTTTCCGAAGCACTGGAAATTTAAGTCATTTTCACTTTAAGTGATTGTTTTTGCATTTCTAGAATAAAAATTTACAATTTTCGATAAGTTCCAAAAACTTACAATGCAGAAAACGTCGAGAATTAACGACTTTTTAAAGTGAACATTCGGTATTTCCCGACTCCTCGGGATCCCGAAAAGTCGGGAAGTCATTTCCCGAAGTCGGGATTGGGACGGTAATTTTTTTTCCCGATCCCGGTCCTGACTTTTCGGGATCCCGCACACCCCTAATGAATAACGTTGAGTCGTTTACTATTGATTATGTTATTTGAAGTCATACATGGTGTTGCTGTGAAGAGATAGATGTTGGTTGGTGATATATGCTGTATTTCCTGCAGTCTTTAACAATTTTGGTCCCATTTTATTTCCCTTTGTTGTTTTTGTATCACTTAACATTGAAAATATTCTTTCCGTTTCCACGTTAGAATGGGGCAATGTTAGCACTATTTTCGCGAGAGTGGAAATGTTTTCAAAAAAGAACGTGCCTTGAAAGTTTTTGGTAACCGATAACATGTTCCAAAATTCTGATGGAGACTTGTCAGTTAGTTCTTTTTTTTCCTCCTCGCTAAAGTATCCAGATAAACTAATACATAAAATGTAATTTTCCAAGATTGAAAAAAGTACCTACGATTTCCCTCATTTGGCAAAATCTGTCCCTACGTCCCTACGCGGGCGAAATTTAGTGAAAAGTCCCTATGCGTAGGGACATGTCCCTACGGTTGGCATCAATGCCGATACGTGCAGTTTGAAGCGCCCTCTCGCGGCTGACAACTCCCCCAACCTCCGATATGTTGCCGGCGCTGTCGCGACAACTGAGGATAAAGTAGCGATGTCTAATCTAAGATTAGATGTCAGAAATAAGGTGCCAGAAATATTTGTATTTGGGAGGGCACCTTTTGCAGCATCCTTGCGACAAGGTACGTGCTTATTTCAATTGTAATTGTAACTGTAATTGTGAAAAGTGGAAACATTAGAAAACAAGCGGTTTCTGTTACGGACTTCCTGTAATGCAATTTGCCGGGACCTGTTGCATGAAGGGGCCGCCGAACGGCCGTCACTCTGGCGGTGAACGACTGAAATAACCAACCTGTATTATTATTTACTTACTTGATAATTATATTAGAGTGCATATCCAGTACAACAATTACAGTACTGAAATGCACAGTTATTGTTATTTTATTATTAACCTTTTTAATTGCCTTTCAAGAAAAAGACTTTAGAAGTTAGTAAAAATTTTATTATAAAGTATATATTGATTACATTAAATAATAACATTATAATTTTTGGAATTCTGAATGATTATAAACAGTTAGTTTCAATCTTAAATATAGTAAACACATGTGCGTTAGACAATTCTGATTTTCGAACTCCATGTTATTCAATTGAAAACCGGAAGTAAAGTTTTCGCCCGCGCCAAGGAAGTACAGAAATGTAAACATCCGGTGGATAGCCCACATTTACTACTCATATCAAAATTTTGTGATTTATTATTTTGCAGTTTTTCTACATACAGTTTAGCAATCAGTTCTATATCATCCATTTAGTAAACGTTGCATCTGCAAAGTGAAAGTGATAATATGGCTGCCAGGCATAGGTCTACAGCGAGATGAAGCCATAAGTGTTTGCACGGGGGACAAGAGGAGGGGAGGGAGGCAATGCCTTCCCAATCATGGACGTCCGCATGGAGGGACGAACAAGGCATTTTTCCATGGGACATATTACCCGGTAATAATGTTGGCCCCTCAAAACAAAACACCACTTGAATTTGAAATTATCACATTAATGTAAATTACTACTATTGAAATCAAATTATACGTGTGAAATATATACTTTTAGTTGACATTCGATTTGTAAGGGAGGGATGTGGCCAACCTTAGACGGAAGCCAATTCTAGGGGGCAAACATTGAGGTAAAAGGAAGCAAGGTTAATAGAATCTAAGAGTAGCAGAACAATAGGATAAGCACGATGGAATTAGTTTTCATGTCTTTCTTGCATTATTTCTTCCTGACGCCCAATAGCACCCGCAGGGTTCACAAAGGGGCAATTGTCCCCCTCGATATCAAATTTTATTTTAAAATAATACATTGCGTAATATTTTCTTGCTCGCATATTTGCTTATCTTAGTCTTGTCAAGTTCAGAACCGCAGCTAGATAGATAGGCCTGAGTAAGCCCTGCACGCCGAATGTAATTGTAAAATACAATGCCAAGGCTTTTGGCCCCTTCCTAATCAGAGGGTCTGCGTACGTATATGGTTGAAGCGTTCTCTCTTGTCAGCAGATTGTCCAGGTCTTCCACCGCTGGCATCTGGCAGTCAGTCACCTGAGCTATATATACTGTGCGGGTGCAGCACAGGCGGGTGGCGAAAGTCTGAACTAACAGATGATGAGTCAAACACAAACGGCATATTTATGCCTTACCCAGGATCCCAAACCTTGTAAACGAGAATACTCTAAATATAACTGGTTATATTTTCACAGATAAAGATATATGTATTCGAAAGTTACTGTTCGTCATTCAAAAGTAATTCAAACAAACAAACAAAAAAAATTTCGTCCGCATGTGGTTTTTCGAAAAGGGTGTAAGACTGCCGTCCAGAAATATTGCTGCGATTATTGAATCCACTCAGTAACGTCTTTTATGTCTATTGATGTGGTATTTATGTCGAAAATGCAATAGAAACTCAAGATAACAAAAAACATCTATAAACGATTTATCTCGTTGCTACGTACAGAATATATGTGGTAAATTTCTTAAGTGTTCATTGAAAAAGTACTCGTTTTGGTAGCGTTGTTCCTTCAGTAACCTCTTATATGCTAGGAATGAGTATAATAGTCAGGTATTTTCCAGAATCTACTTTTTATATAGATGTACATCATACTACGGTTTCCTAACCACTAGTAAAAGTAGAGCCACTCACTCGCGGCCAGTTCTCAATGTCGAAGCACTGAGGCTTCGCAGGTGGAAGGTTTTCTCGGAATCCATCGCTTCAGAGCAATGGTTCTAGAGAAGTGAGGCTTGAGAGCTGCTGAAATTTAGCAGTACCATCTCTTGTCTTTTCCTGGAAGCAAGATTTCGAGTGGTGTCTCTCTACACTTTCCAACGTATTATTTCGAAGCTTATTGCGAAGGGACGATCCCAGGGAGGTCCGTGCAGCTGTTTTCATGCCTTTTAATGAAGATCTGCTTATATATCTTTATCTGTGGTATTATCAACTCAAAAATTTGAGACAATTTGTGATGAATTTTAAAGACAATATTAATGTGACGTAACATTTAAGAATAACCTTTGAGAATGTGAAAGCGATGTTATACTTACATCCCTCTTTTGTTTAGCTGTAGCTGCTGCACCCATTCCAGCGATAAAAAGCATCATCAGAACAAGAGCAGTAACTAATTGCAGTTTCGCCATGATGTCTGTTGAATGTATGACGCGTTTCCAAACGTGAAGTCTGTATTTATAGGTATACTACTCCTACACGAATGACCTTGCTGTAAGTAACTTAAACACACTAGAAATTTCCTGTGTTGAAAGTCATATAGAACGGAAGCGTTCACAATAGATGACTACCGGGAACAAATGCACATTTAGCTTATATAAACGGCTATTACATAACTTAAAAATTATATAATTTCGATGGCCACACATCCTGAATATTTGCCAAAAGATTTTCACATATTAATATTAAATTTGCAGACCAGCAAAATATCAAATACGTTCATAAACCCGTGGCACAATAGCCCGTAGGGGCCAGGAGTAAAGCCCTCACTCCAACCTGCATAGGTGGAAGATTATCCAACCAGTTACGGGGTGACGTGTGGTCAGCACGACGAACACCCTTTCGTTGTAGGATTTCAAGACTGGGTCACGATACTCATTCATAGCTCCCCAATCTCCTAACGGTGGTGGGGGCTACTGGTCCCATACCAGCCGAAATCTCTGGAGAAAAGTTGTTACGCTTCCCCAGGAGACTTGAGCCTGCGCTCGTCCTGTAGCCCGATTTTTCACTTCTCCATAGGGGAAGCCACCTAATGTGAAGACACCATTTCCTATAATTTTCCATCTGTTTCAATAGAAACGGTAGGATTTGTACTCTATCCCAGGAATATGTGGAGCAAGACCGCACAAAGCAGCAGAGAAGGGGGTAAAATGGGTAGAGCGAAACAGTACAAGCGGCTGCGAAGGCTAATACCTACATTATCTTCCCCCTTTACGTAATCCCGTTCCCTCTAACGTATTCATTGTTGGAGCTGTCTTGCGTCACTACTCCACAGATACCCAGGACAGCGTATTTATTTTTGTTCGTGAATAGCTATAACCGGTGGTTTTTCTGAAGATAGATACGTAGAGTATCTAGAGTAACGAATGAAGAACCGCAACCCCAATTCTGCTTTACGGTTATTCGTGTGGGGATACACTTCCCTCATTCCATTCAATTTGACGTTTAAGTACACTTTATGCGCAGCTGGACTAATCGAGACTGGACCTACAGTTTATAAAGTATAACCTTTCTGGATTCCAAAAAAGGCCACGAATAATTGTATTTTTAACATATTGTATTCACTTACGTGTAAGCTCAAAAAAAGTTTGGAGGGAACCGTAATTCAGATAAAACTGACGCCCTGGTTTTTATTTGAAGGCAGCCGGGCATAAAGCGCATACCCCTGAATGTATGGGAGAGGAGGCGGGTTTGTCAGGGGGTTCCCTCCTTTATATACCTACAGTTTACAGTTTACAGTGGGATCCAAACCACCGTGTGCCTCCACTCTCGGGAGCCCTTGATTTCAAAGTGACAACGTTACCACTGCTCCATCGGAGAGGCTTCATTCAATATATTTTGATATTACTATAATAGCATAGCAACACACCTACTCGCACCAGTCGCTCTGAAGGTTGCTAAAGGACATAGGAATAATCCGTGATAGTCATCAGCGCAGGTGGTTCCATTTCATTTAAACAAGGGACAAAGCTATTTGTTAAATGATTCGAAAGGTCCACGTCTCTCAGAAAGCCATTACATTTTCCTGCTCTAATTTCCTATAAAGTGGCCCCGGTGGCTCAGTCGGTAACACGTCTGGCTACCATGCTCAGGGTCACGAGTTCGAACCCCGGCCGGTTCAAATCCAGGAACTTTTCTAACGTGGTGCCCATCCAGCGTCGAATGACATGGCTACCTGGGGGAAACCCTGGGGGATAAAGGCGGTCAGGGGCGTGATGCTGATCACATCACCCTTACTCATGACCGGATGAAGAAAGTGTGGGGCGTTAACCCCACACGCCCTATACGCCTTTCTGGTGTGGTGCTAAGCACAGGGGAGCACATTACCTTTTACCTTTTTTTTTACTTTCGTATAAAAACCCACTTCGCTTGACCTGAAGTTCTTCATCAACCGATTGTTTAACAGTTGCACACATTCTGAGCACGATGAGGTTCTGCGTGATGTTCGTTCTCCTGGCAGCTTCTCTCGTCTTCCTGTTATGCCGAGACATGGTTGAGGTCCAGGTGGTAGAAAATTACATTGCACAACTCTCGATGCATTTTAGTTGACATAGAGCAGCGGCTCTCATTGTACCCTTTAGTGGTAACTAAACGTCTAATGTACCCCCTACCATATGTTTCCTCCGAATGGGTTTGAGGAGTATTTTTGGCTGCCTGATTGGAGTGGCATTATTGATATGTTAGAGGCGTGTATCTGCAATAGAACAAAATGGCTTTCCAGCTGTATGTGGAAAGATTGTGAACATATAAACATTAGAATCCTATGTTTATTTTACGGTTACAATCTTTATAATAGTCACAAAAATAAAAAAAATGTGAAACACATGTATACTAAGTATATATATATGGGCCTCCCGATGGCACAGTGGTAGCGTCGTCGCCTTGTAGTCAAGCGGTCCTAGGTTCGAATCTCGGCTAAGCCATATAGAGGTTCGGATCCAACTTTCAACTGTAGGTCCAGTCCCGATTAGCCTTACTGTGCATAAAGTGGACTTAAAACACCAGTTTTCATATATATTTTTCCAAATTTACTGAAAAAGAGTAAAGTACAAAGTTACGTTTGTAAACAAACAGTAAAGCATAATTTTGGAGTTTTTTATTGTAAATCCTCATCCACGGAGTTTCTAGTGAGTAGGGTGTGTCTGCATAGTCTATTATAGATTTCGAAGGAGTATTTCAAATCCTCATCCTCGGAGTTTCTAGTGAGTAGGGTGTGTCTGCATAGTCTATTATAGATTTCGAAGGAGTATTTCAAATCACATGAAACAAAGATAAGAGTGTCAGTGACAAATTCAGATTTATTTTCCTGTTGAGTGTTCAAGCTATGAAGTCTGCTCCACACACATGCATGTTTAAAAACCATTGATATAGAGCGAAGATCTCCAAACATGCAATATCTTTGGAATGATTTTAGCCACTTTTAGACATGTAAGTAGACAATAGTCAAGTTGCATTTATTTGAAATGTCAAACCGTACGAGTTGTGATGCATAACTGTTACCAAAAGAGTGAGAATCTGTTCAATGAAACAAAATGGAAATTTATCACAAACTCTAGGCGTATGAGGTGTGTCCTCTATTAATTCACTCAAAGTAACTTCACGTAGTACAGGGTGTCCAAAATGTCACGCAATAGATTTTGAAACCTACGTAGCGTTTGTACAAAGAGAGATAGAAACATGAAATTTTCACTGGATGTTAACTCTATATGGATATTTTAAAAAATATATATTAAACAAGAATATTATGTCCTACATGAAGGTTCGGTATGCGGAAAAAGTTACTAAGGTGTAAGAAAGATTTCATTCCAAGTTAAAGTAATAACAAATGTGAATCATAAGCAGCTGTGCAAAATGTCCATCTGTATCAATGGTCTGTGTGAGTATTCATCGAGTTAATAGCTAGTGTAATTTTCTGTCTCTATCGCTCTTTCTACAGAAGTTAAGTACGTTCGAAGAATCGGCTGCGATAATTTTTGAACACCCTGAAACTACACATAACGGTTTCACTGTTTAAAGATGTACAACTTCAAGAAAGTAAAGCTTGAACGCTTCGAATGGATTTTGTATACTTAAGAGTTTAGAGTCCAGACATTTCCTAGACAGATAAATCGATATCGAATTTCATAACTGAATTGAATGAAATTCTAGTAGCTCAGTAGCATGGAGAAGAGCTCAACTATTCTTACTAAATGTTACACTATCAATGTTAGTTTGTATCTTGCATTAGTACATTATTAATGTTAGTTTCTATATTGCATTAGTAGTGTAGTTATTCTTGCTCTGAACTAACGTTACTTATTTTTCTATATTTGCTGGGCGCGCCTCAGTCTAAATCTACGGCAATAAGTGAGTTCAATAGCAAATTTTCAAGGACAATTTCAATCGTAGATTTAGGAAAAAACACAACGCCTTTCAATCAAGAAAGTATTTCAGTATCTATTGTGTCACCTTTGTATTGCTGCTGACTGTACACTTATATGTATTCATATATTCAATATTTAATATCGGTGTCTGGATAACGCATTAATGTCCTATCATATGAGTTCACTGAATCGCTTCTGTCTGAGCTGAATGCGCAAAAATGTTTTTACTCCAGTCATGTAAAAAGCAATGTTCATGAAGTTCCTAATGGGATTTACTCCCGTTTCACCGAATCTCATTTCGCCGATTCCCGTTTCACCGAATAACCTGACACAAATATCTCACATGAGGAAAATTTTCGTCAAGAACGTAAATTTCAGGGAATACCGGATAGGGATCGGATAATTGAAGCATTCCACCGAATAACGGAGTATGGCACTTTTGAGAATGTTCTGAGTTACCAGTGCAATCATGCTTCGGCCCTGCGGCTATAGTCTCCAAGCTGGCCAATCATAAGTTCGGATGTTGCCTAAAAATTGATACTATGTTTGCCTAAGCGTTTATGTTTATTTCTACTATAGGGCAGTAACATACAACAGGTTGTATCCGTTGTTCTCGCATTCACTGAAATGTGCAATAGAGCATTATTCGGTTCATTGCTTCAATTATGTAATTAATTGTTTTATTTCTCTAAACATTTTAAGATCAAATCAGTTAAATACTGGCATTTTGTATCGCCAAGTAAAAAGTGGCACTTTCAGGTAAACATCCTATCAAAAATGGTTTGATGAAATCAATCAGATACAATACCGTTGGCTCTTTTTATTTCGAACTCCAACGGGACACGACGAAAAGATCAGAAGTTTCCAAATTTCGAATTTAAAAACTTATCATTAAAGATAATTTCAAAGGAAATATTCCCCGGAAGTATCCTCTTATAAACAGCCTCTTGGATTCACTAGGTCACTAATTCACCGGTCTCTGGGAGCTATGTTCGAATTGAAGGGTGGAAGACAAGGGATTTCCCCCTTCTACATTTTCATCCACGGCTCTACATTTAAAATTTCCTTTCCAACCAGGGAAAGAAAATTTCCCCCTCTAATTGTGTACTCTATTATCATTTGGGATGGCATGACCATCATTCACTGCTTGCGTCATATATTCGAGATGAATATTTACGATTTGCAAAAGAAAAAAACACAGCCATGGCATTTAAAATTTCTCACGGATTACGTAATGACTTATCTTAGGCAAGGATCATTATTTGCATGATATATCATCAACCTGTGATAACAGTAAAGAAGAATTATTTTTTCCTGATAAAATACCGGCCTTTTATAACATGAATATTTTGGATTTTTCAAACAATTTTTTTTATTATTTCCAACTTTGGCTGACCTATTTCAGTTGAAGTTTCAGATATGGATTTCCAGATTCGTACTTGCCAAATTATGCAAAAGGAAAAAAATCGGAAGAAGCCCAACAAAAGAAAAATGATAAACAACTGACCCCCCCAAAAAGCATTTTACGAATATATTTCAACTCTACTTACAGGGACGACTTTCCTGTGACAAGATTTTCTGAAATGCTGCATCATTCATACTTGGAAATCTGTTGCGGCATTTGGATGTCAAAACTGGGGAAATGGAAGGATAGGACACAGCTAACTTTTTCTTTGTAGTCAAGGCTTAGCATTAAGAGACCATAGTGCAGGTGCAAAAAAGGGACAACTACTCAAGCACGACACCTTTTCTCCCGCCACTGATCCATGGTCCGCCTGCATTTTCTTCATTTTGAAGAATGCCTGGGAGGGAGAGGGGCATAAAGGCGTTCAAGTGTGGTGCTGATATTATATCTTCTCCACTATGTCCGACATCGAGAATGTAGGAAGCCCTAAATCTACACACTCGTGTGCTTTCATGCTAGATTGCAATATGCAGATAAGTGTCTGATATAAAAAGAAATCATTTTATTATTGGAGTTAAAGTTCTAATAAAAACGTATAATTCAATTCCTACATTTGAAATCTTTATTATAAGAAGCGTAATCTTATTGAGGAACATGTTTCTTAATTGCCATAATCGAAATTATTCTTGTAGAAAACATTTAAATTGAAAATTATTATATTTGAATTCAGAAACTGCTAAAGCAACTCAACGTTAAATTTTGAATGTATCTATATTTTTTTACACTATCTTCATGAAGATTGTGTTATTGAAAAGAAAGGACAGATATATCGTTGGACAAGTATCACATTCATCAGTGATAATTGCCAGTGTCAACTATAAGCATTCCATTTAAAATACATTATATATACGTGCATTTGCATACAATATACATATGTATACACAATGTGTATATTATTTCAGGAACACTGAAAAACACCGCACAAGGATGTTCAACGGAGATGATGCAAATGTTCCATTTCATTTTTTCTTAAATTTCAAACAAAGATGAACACATTAATATTACAAAATACATTTTGAAATATTACAAATTAACCGACTAAATTTCATGTATTTTACATAAAGTGAAGGCAATTTTTAAAATTATCCAACACAATTCACTGAATTTAGTGTATCTACATACCATTACTTATCTGATTTAAAGAACGCTTTTATTTTAATAACAACTAATATTAAATTATTGTTTCATGTTTACCGACTTCCAAGTGTTTGTAGAAAATCTTCAGTTTCCTTTCTTAAATTGAAATTAAGATAATCAAATTAATACTATGTAATAAATTATGAAATTATTAAATATTACAAATGAAGTTCACATTTTAATTCTGTAATGAATTCTACGAGTGGAATTCCATAATATGTATCGCATAATCATAAGCGAGCATTAAATTGATTGTAAAGTTTGTATCATCGAATATTGTAGTATATTATACGTCATTCACCAAATCTTGCATATTAATAACATGAAGCGCTTTGAATCCACGGATAGTGGCTTTGTTTCTATATTACCCAGCTTTCTGAATTTACTTTTTTGCGGATATGCATTACTTTTGTTTGAAAGTAGACCTCGATGCAGCACTCTAAGTCTAAACTTCAACCAAAAATGCAAATCAAACATTGATCGCAATTTATTAGATATTGTTATTAAACTTCTCCCTCTGATTAGTACATTTCATTTGTTGCTTGTGAATGGAATTTGTGTACAAAATGTTGCTAGTTTGAAAGACTATATTTGTTTTTACATACATTATAATTCCAGTGACAATTATATTATGATCGTGCATCAATTCAATTTTACTTTGTTCACTTTGTTTATTTGCTTTGATAATTAAAATTATTATGGGTGAAACAGCAGTGATCCTATTTCCACGAATTTACTAAAATTTAAATCAAATTAAACAAGTAAATGTCATAATTCTAAATAATCTTGGAGAAGTGAATTGTATCAAGAACAATCTGTGCTCTTAGTTCAAATGTATAAAAGTCAATATCGTTGTAAATCCATTTTAACACAACATGATCATAATTCTATTAATATCTGTATTGTATTTAATATACAATAAGATATTTTTCTATATTTTGAGAATGACTTCATGAACAGACCACATTATTTGAGTAAAAAGGTTCACCATATATTCTCAGGCACTCATAAATTTTAATTCATTTCTCTAATATATATATATATATATATGTATCTATATGTATGTGTGTGTGTATGTACTCACTGTAATTAGGAATCGTAATAAGAACTATGTATACAATAATATCCAATTAATATTCTACTTCAGAATGATGACCGGCACCAAGATCTGATTTCAATAATGCGCTCCAACCAGAAGAAGTCCATTACATTTTGTCAGCACCATTGATACCCTCAGTATATATACTTTTGCATTTACAAAATCTTGCAATAAAGTTCAGCTACGCAAGAATTTTGTGCATTATTTATATTCATTACCTTATTTGAGTAGTGTAATTGATGATACTATAAACTCAACAAATGATGAACCCCCTCAGGCAGATTTGGCTACACTTAAACCTTGCTCAAGATGAGCATATGAGCTTTTTGCTCAAGTGTAGCACCCTGTCTAATCCAAGATTTTTGTAAAAATGCCCTCGGGAATTTCCCGAAACTACAGTGTACAAATGATGAGCCCCCTCAGATTGATTTGCCCATACTTACAAAAGTTGCATCAGCCAGATTGTTGTCCATAAGCTTGTTAAAAATATGCCCCTTCTTGATATTGTTTTGGATACACTTGAAATTAAGCCAAAATCCTCATAAAACACACACCCCCACACAAACACATACACACACACACACCCACCCACACACACACATGCATACTTCTGGTTTATTTCTATTGCATCATGCTGTGCAACAAATTATTATCCAATATTATGCATGTGTTGTATTCTGATTGGTTAATTATGACATAATGTGATGATGTGTTATATTCTGATTGCTTTGTTGTTTCAGATGTTTTAATCCATGCTTAGGGTATATAAAGAGATTTTGCATTACATATCAGCCAGTATTGTGAGAGTGGCTGAGGAGTACAGATGTGTTGTTACAGTGCTTCTCATACTTACAGGCCTGTTTGGTTTAATATATAATATTTCTTATTATTCATATTAAATATATTTCTGGTATATTGAACAAAAAGGGCTTATATTTTGTATAAAAAATCTGATATTTGTTGCATCCAGCTTGTTTGTTGTAATCCACTCTTATTTAGAGTCAGGCTTATATCTGTCCCAGCCTGTTATACAAAAAATCAATACATAACACAGTGCTAGGTCATTGCCTTTCTAGGACATGCATGTCTGTGCAGGCATTTGCGGAAGGTCAGTGTAGATCAATATTTATTCTCTTTTTCCACCTGTAGGCTATTAGCTTTACAACCTGTCATAATAAGCAGAGAGTTTTGATTTAAAACCCAAAAAATTTTGTATAATAAACCGAGAATAAAAATTAATAATATTAACATATTAAATATACGCAAGAAATATACAAAGCACACAGCTGAACAAAATATATATATATATATTAAGTACAAAATTTTGAATTGAACCCCAGGAAATCTTATATAATAAACCAACAACAAAAAATGCCAAATCAAAAATATTGCAATCAGTGTAATAAAAATATATGCAGTCCCAATTTTGCTAGGCACCAAAAAAATTGTGACCCAGGCAAATATAGAACTCCCACAAAAATATGCCCCAAATGCCATAAAATATTTAGCAAGGCATATTTCAATAGACATGTAGGCTCTTGTTCAGCACAGTCATCAATATTGCCCCCACAACCATCTACATCTGGTCTGAAAAGGAAGCATGAAACACCTGTTAATGCTGGACCAGCAAAGCAGCCACGCTATGAACCCATCCATAGCAGTTTTAACGGCCAATTAAGGGATCACCGTTTTGTATCAGAGCCAAGATGTGACATTAAGAATTTTTTGAACAGTATAAATTCTGATGCGCAGGCAATTCTAAATGCACAAAATGGCTCTTATAAGCTGTCCCTCAAATTGTTTACACAATATAAGAAGCCAAATGGCACAAAATTTACACAGCCCCACATAACAGAAACTGTACCGGTATATTCAAATGCAAATTCAGACAAAATAATAAGCAGTTTGATAGATCAATTGAATATTAAACACTCTGAATTTGCGGCAAAAGAGTCTGGATGGAGCCTATGCGGATCTCCACACAAGCTCTATGTTAATATTTCTGAATTCAGCCCATTACAAGGTTCCACATATGTGCCTTTACCTGCCAATATTAAAAACAAAAGAGCCGTGGTTAACATAGAAAATAATGATGAGAAATGCTTTTTGTAGTGTATTTTAGCTGCTTTGTTTCCAGTTTTAAGGAATCCTGAGAGAATAAGTTATTATAAACAGCATGAACACAATTTTGATGAAGCAATGAAGGGCTTAGAATATCCAATGTCTGTTCAGAATATTGATAAATTTGAAAAAAAGGCCAGGAATATCAATGGTAAACAATTATCTATTAATGTATTTACTTGTTCTACTGGCCGTGGCAATTGCTTGATAGCACCTCTCAGAATCAGTACATTTGATGATGATTCTGCTGTTGCGATTGATCTGCTCTTAATTGAAGGGGATGATACACGCCATTATACTCTGATACATAATCTTGAAGCTTTAGTCAGAACACAACTAGACAAAACTCATAGAATATTCAAGTTGTGCAGAAGATGTTTGTTTGTATTTGATGGTCAAAAAATGGTGAATGGGGTTCGGGAAGAGAATGCAGAAATTGCTAAAAACAAGTTAATTGAGCATCTGAAATACTGTGGCAACCATAAACCTGTTCATATGGTGATGCCTAATCCAAGTGAAAATGCCAAATTCAAAAAATTTGAAGCCTTGTTGGAACACCCAGCATATATAGTCTATGATTTTGAATCAAACCTCAAACCTCTTGCATTCTGTAGCCCAGATCCTGATGAACTTTCAATTACATCATACCAGCTACATGAACCTTCTAGTTTTTATTATGTGGTTGTACAGGATGGGGTTGTTAGTAAAGAAGATTTATACATGGGAGCAGATGCCATCAAAAAATTTGCACAAAGAATAGAAAGTGAGTGCCATGACATAGCATCTAATGTCTTATTAAAATCAAAACCTATGTTGCCTTTAACAGAGAAACAGATTGAAGATTTCAACAATGCAGAAAAATGCCCGGTATGTGATTCTGAATTTTCAGATACAAATATCAAGGTTCATCACCATTCTCATACAGATGGTAAATTCTTAATGGCCCTGTGTAATAGCTGTAATATTAAGATCCAGAGACCAAAATTTATCCCCATATTTTGCCATTGTGCATCCAATTATGATTTTCATCATTTGATCAGGTACGAGGGGTTTGACAAGCAGAATTTAAATATTTTAGCTGAAAATAATGAAAAATATATTGCCATTAGCAAAATAATTAAAGTTAATGGTGTTCCTATTCACTTAAAATTTCTTGATTCATACAGAATTCTGTCTGCTTGCCTGGCTACACTGGCCACTCAATTATCTGATGATCAATTCAAAATCACATGTGCTTTGTTTCCAAATCAGGACCTGAAATTAATTAGGCGGAAGGGTGTATATCCATATGATTATGTTACAGATTTTTCTAAATTTGATGAGTGTTCTCTGCCACCACAACAAGAGTTTTACAGCAAAATCAGAGGATCTGGAATCACTGATGAAGATTATCACCATGCCCAGTTGATGTGGAACAATTTAAAATGCCAGACATTTGGTGATTATCACAAGGCTTATTTAAAACTTGATGTGACCCTCTTAGCTGATATACTGCAGGCATTCAGAAAATTTTCCATGCAAAATTATAAGCTGGATCCAATGTATTTTTACAGTGCTCCGGGCCTAGCATGGTCTGCAATGTTTTTAAACACTAAAATGCAATTGGATCTGATCCAGGATCAAGATATGTATCTGTTTATGGAACAATGTATAAGAGGAGGCATGGTGCAATGTTCTCAGAGATATGCCAGAGCAAATAACAAATATATTCCTGATTATGATCCAGCACTGCCATCAAATTATATACTGTATGTGGATGCAAACATCCTCTATGGTTATGCTATGATGGATAAATTGCCATATGCAGGGCTTGAGTGGGTTGAAGATTTCAATATTGAAGATCTTCATGATTTTGATGACAGTAACTATGGCCTGTTCTTAGAGGTTGATCTGACAATTCCTGATGATTTACACAACACATTTTCTGATCTGCCCCCAATTCCTGAGGTTGAGTGCTCACCTGGCTCTAAACAGAAGAAATTGATGATGACTCTGGAGCTAAAACAGGATTATGTCATATATTACAAAAACCTCCAGTTCCTGATGAATCATGGTGTTCAAGTGACCAAAGTTGGAAAAGTTTTGAGGTTCAGGCACTCAAGATGGTTGAAGCCATATATTGATACAAACACAGAGCTTCGAACATCTGCAATGAGCCAATTTGATAAGACCTTGTTTAAATTGATGGTCAATTCAGTGTATGGCAAAACAATTGAAAATGTCAGAAAACATATTGATGTTAAAATAATTACTGACCCCAGCCGGAGCAAAAAATTGATAGCAAAGCCCAACTTCAATTACAGAAGAATTTATGATGAAAATATGGCACTTTTCAACATGAAAAAAACAAAGATTAAGTTTGATAAGCCTATTTATGTAGGGGCTGTGATATTGGAATTGGCCAAATTACACATGTTAAAATTGTATTATGATGTGTTGAAGCCTTTTTATAAGGATCGTGTAAAACTGATGTACATGGACACAGATAGTTTTGTTCTTGATATTCAAACAGAAGATGTTTATCAAGATATAGCACAGCCTGAATTGTTTAAATATTTTGATACCACTGAACATTCAAAAATTAAACACCACAACAAAAAGGTGCCTGGCAAGTTAAAAGATGAGACACTTGGTGATGTTATTGTGGCATTTGCTGGGTTAAGGGCCAAGATGTACAGTTTTGAAACATGTAGTGGCACTGTTGCAAAAAAAGCCAAGGGCATTGGCAGAGTGACTGTAGACAAAGAGCTTGAATTTGAAGATTACAAAAATTGCCTCAAATTATGTAGCACAATCAGAACATCAGAATCCAGAATTCAGAGTGTGGATCACTTGTTGACTACAAATATTGTAAGAAAAGTGGCTCTGGACCCACATGATGATAAGAGATGCATTTTGTCATGTGGCATACATACTTTACCATGGGGTCATTGTGATTTGAAAAGTGGCAAACAATGCCCAATTACAGAGCATGATTTGAAATAAATAAACATGCCTATGAACTTATTTGGGTTCAAAAAACAGGCTATTATGGACCTGCCAACACCACAACCCTACTATTACTTTTACCAATAACAGTTATTATTACTAATTCAAAATTAATATATTGACTATGTGTTAGACTCCTATTTTTATTAATTTTACTTTTAGGTTTGTATCATGAATGAACCCAAGGATCAATAGAATGAGCATGCTAGAGATGCACTTTTCTGCCATAACAGTAATTATTATTAATCAATATTACATATATAATATAAGTATTTGGTCCTTTCGTACTAAAACACTCTTAATATTAAGAGATAGAAACCAACCTGGCTCACGCGAGTGGCATCCATCTTAATTCCTATAGATGGTATGGCCCATGAATGTAATACATCTGCAGATGTAGTTAATCTAAACTAAGTGCTTTGTTAATTATTCATCTGAACAGCATACTTACAGATGTTGATGATGAAACAGGTAAAACATTGTACATATTTAACAATAATTTAAATCATTACCAATTACCTGTAGGTGGTCAATTGCAATTTATTACAACCCCTGAGGGTAATGTCAAGATTTCAGTAGGGAGAAATATTTATAGAATTAAGCACTCAAACATGATTTCTGGCACTGTATATACTGTTTCTGCTGGTGACTGCTTATATATTGAGGTCCCTGGATCCTATGACAAGCTTATACCTTTTTTTATAGAATTAAGAATCAGATATTCAATAATAAATAACCACTAAAACAAAAATGCCTAATGATATATTTGGCCATACAAGACATGAAGATCACAGTGATGAGATTCTGATGCTTGATGTCAGAGTCAAGAAATTAAGAAGTGATTTACAAGCTTTATAAACCACACTCAATGCCAGTCTTCAACTAGAAATTACAAATTTACAATCACAATGCATGGACCCTCTTCTTAAAATTGACTCATAACTCAAAGTGCTGCTTCAGAAATATACTGATTTGGCCACATTGCATAATTTTCAAAGTTTAGAAGAAGCTGTAGCAGCTCTTCAAGTCAAATTTAAGACCCAGGCCACCAACTCTGAGCAATTGAAACAGCAATTGGAAGAGCAGATAAATAATGTCCAGACACAGCTCCAAACAATTGTCAAAAGCATAAAATCACAAGAAGATTTTGATCTAGTGATTTCCACTCTAAAGGAACAGATTCAATCACTCCAAATACCTAATCTGGACCCCTTGAACAATGCCATAGCCGAGGTCAAAGAAAAAATTGAGACACTTGAAAATTTTATGAACAACTTGCCATCTTCTGATGCTTTGAGTGCAATAACTCGGAGTGTTGCCAACATTAAGCTGCAACTTGAAACATATGAAGATTTTGGGAAAATTCAAAGTACCATAACCCATCTTGAAGGTACCATAGCAGCAGTGCAAAGTGATTTGACAAATGTACAAGAATCCCGCTTGCCTGGTATTGTAGACACACTTGTCAGTGTCCAGCAACAGATCACAAAGCTTGAAAACCTCAACACTGAATCTGAGCTATCTCATTTTCATCACTTGATCGATGATATCCAAACAAAACTTGAAATTTTACAACAATCAACACCCACTCAGGCAGATATAGCCCTGCTCCAAAATGCTATGCAAAATGTGGCTGATGCTTCTGAATTAAATAATGTGAAATTGGCAGTTGAATCTTTGCAAAATACTGTAACAAATCTGCCTACATCACAGGAACTTAAAAATATTAAGAGAGCTGTGAATCGCATTTTGAAATCAGAAGATATCAAGAATATCCAGACAGAGATCAAACAACTTACTCAGACAGTGGCCACTCTACCAACTAATCAACATATTAATGAACTGCTTGCCCTGTTTGAGGATATCAGAAGACAAGTCCATGATCTTACTGCTCAAAATTCAAAATTGGCAGTTATTGAAAATTTGCAACAAATTGTAGCTAATATCAAGCAACAGCTAGGGACCATGGAATCCAATCAAGCAAATGCTTTGTCTGTTTTTGCCACCCAGCTACAAGAAATTGTGCAACAATACAAGAAACTTGTTGTGGACATAAAAATCAAGCCAGGCCATGATGATGTTGTTAGGACCATCAATGAGCACCTTGAATCTGTAACAAGCAGATTGCTTACAGCAGAAAAAGAAATAACCGGCATAATTGAGAATCCAAAACATACAGTAATTCTTGAATTGTACAGCATCCCCAACAAATAATATGATTCACCATTTACACCAGGTGGCAAAATATAGATGCCGTCCCCTGCTCAATTTTATTACCAGTTTTTTGTTGGGGGCACACTGAGACCAATCAAGATCAAATATTGGCTTCAACCACAGGCACACCACTACCCCACCTTATCAATAACAAATGCTGACAACAAACCAAAAATCACCAGTGTAGAGTTAGAAGATTTTACAGATCCCAATACATTAGAAACATCTTTTGCTGAAGATGATGGCTCTCTGGAATTTCATATACAAATAGGAGACAAATTATATTTAGAAAATCCTGTAGTATCAGCTGCTGAACACCCCATAGTTGCAATATTCTTGTTTTCATATTATGTCTAGACAAATTATTGTTGATGAATTACACAGACAAGCCAGACATAATTATAAGAGACTGCCAGTAGTCACAAAAGGCATAGATGATTTATGGCAGAGCGACTTGATTGAGATGGCAAGTGGACAGCTGAAAAACTTAGACAAAATCAACAAGGGCTACAAGTATCTACTTACTGTAATAGACACATTTTCAAAATTTGCCTGGGCTGTGCCACTCAAATGCAAGACTGGAAAATGTGTTACAGAAGCCTTCAGGACAATCATCAATCAGAGTGGAAGATCACCGCACTATTTGCAAACAGATAATGGCAAAGAATTTTATAATTCTGTGTTCCAACAATTTATTAAAAGCCAGTCAATACAACATTATTCGAGTTACAGTGATCTCAAAGCCTCAATTGTAGAGAGATTCAACAAAACCCTAAAAAATCTTATGTATAAACAATTTACACTTCAAGGTAATTATAAATGGCTTAATATTCTTCCAGAACTTCTACATAAATATAACAACTCGGTTCATTCCACAATCAACATGAAACCCTCTGAAGTAACTTCATCTGATGAGCAAAAATTGATCAGGACTGTTTATTATCCTAGATACCAGCCAACAACAAGAAAGGCCAAATACAAGGTGGGTGATCAAGTAAGAATCAGCAAATATAAGCACTTATTCAAAAGAGGCTTTACAAGAAACTGGAGCACTGAATTATTTACAGTGGTTCAAGTTAAACCTGGGATCCTTAACACATATATAATAAAAGATCACCGAGGAGAAATTCTCAAAGGCAGATTCTATGAAGAAGAACTCAGCAAAACTAAACAGCCTGACACATATCTCAAAGAAAAAATCATCCGCAGAAAAGGCAACAAGTTATTTGTCAAATGGCTAGGACTTCCAGAACACAGCTGGATCGATGCAGACAAAGTGATAATATGAGCACCTGGGATGTTATAAAAAGGCTGCCAGAACCTGAACAGCAGATTAAGAGAAATGGCAAGTTGCTGCCTGATTATATTAGATGTCTTATTGTTGGGCCATCAGCTTGTGGTAAAACTACACTAATGATTGATAATTTTTTATTGGCACCCAACTGGTTAGACTGGAAAAACAGGCACTTGTATGTCTTCTCTAAGAGCTTGGAACAATTAAAATATCAGCAGCTGATGAAGCTATATGATGGTTTGGATATAGCCACTTTTGAACCAGATGTTAAGCCACTCCATGAATGTTTCGATAATTCTGTTGTTGTGTTTGATGACATTATACTGGATAATCAAAACAAGGTTAGAAATTTCTTTACACAGGGGCGGCACAAAAACATTGATTGCTTCTACCTGGCACAGACTTTTTCAAAAATACCGAAGCAGCTGATCCGAGACAACAGCAATTTTATATGTGTGTTTCATCAAGATCATACCAACATCAAACACATACATGATGAATATGTAGGTGGGGACTTGAGCTACAATGATTTTTCCAAGTTTTGCAGTAGGTGCTGGAATCAAAACAGTTATGGGTTTGTCACAATTGATATGACAAGAAAACCCAATAGTGGTAAATATAGAAATAAAATTAACAATTTTCTAGACATTGAAACATATATAAATAACCATGAAAAGGTCAATCATTGATGATCTTAAATTAAGAGATTATCTTGTAAAAAGATTTAAGGGATGGAAATCAGAGAACCGAGGAATTTATGAACAACTCAAACAAACATAACAGCCTATTATTGATGCTATTAGTGAATTAGGTAAAAATATGAAAACTGTTACAGAGCAAAATCAAAATTTGATCACAGAGCTTGTACCTGTAGCTGCAAGGAACATATTAGATTATCCAATCACCCCACTTTCCAGTATTCATACACCTAGTCCTGTTGCTCCTCGAAGAATTGAAGCTTCTCTGGATCCTATTGAATTGGGCCTTCTTGCTCAAAAATATTTAAGCACACCTAAAGACAACAAAGATGAGGTTTTTGGCTTATATGCTGACACAGAGCGTGATGGTAGCATCATACATAGAATTGGCAATTTCAGAGTAACATTTATGGGAGATGATCTCATTGTATATTCAGAATCTCATCTTGGAGAAAAAGGTGGTTTTGTTAAATATCCCGGCACACCTGGGTTGTGGGAACTGATGACTAGGAAAAGGCCTGGCAACTATACAGATCAAGACTATGAGCACTACAAAGAAATATTAATAAAATCAGATGCTCTATACCAGAACAATGATCCCACACAAAAAAGAGTCAAGTCTAGCAGTGGAGCAAAATACAACAATTTAATCAAGCCCATATGGTCACAAATTAAGACTGGCAGTGGAATCAAACAATACAACACCCTGCCTAAAGAATTTGCCTGGGTTGATGATGTCAGGAAACTTGTAGACAGGTTATTGGTGATAGCTGGGGAGGAAAATGCTTGCAACCACAATTTTTACAATGAAAAGGGTTGGAATTATGGAAATGATAAGCACAAAATTGTCTAATTTTATAGTGAATGACACTAAGGGGATTGGATATCTTATAAAAATTATTAATACTCTACCACCTAAATTTTGGAATATTTCTGAGGGCCGGGGGTTGGTTAATGACATTATAAACAAGCTGCCATTTGAACTACACATTCCAGGCTATCAGTATTGTGGTCCAGGCACAAAATTGGACCATAGATTAAACAGAGGTGATCCTGGTGTTAATCCCCTAGATGCTGCTTGTAGAGACCATGACATAGCATACAACACACATTCTGATCTTGACAAGAGACATGTTGCAGACAAGAAATTAGAAGAGGCTGCATTTGGTAGATTTGTAAGCAAAGATGCTTCTTTAAGTTAAAAAATAGCAGCATTGGGGACCACCATAGCTATGAACACCAAACAAAAACTAGGGTGGGGGCTGTGAAAATATGTATATAATAAACCTACAATGAAGGCCAAGGGTGTTATGTATCAAATACCTTATGCAGGTCTTAAATCTCTTAAAACTATTGATAGTCTTTTAACCAAAAAGCAGCGCAAGAAAAAAAGCTCTTGTATTGCCAAGGGCCATGGTATGAAATTGTTGCTTAGTACCCCCCAATTAAAAAAATTACAGCAATCCAGGAAAAAATCACATGTGGGGGGTTTCATATTTACTATCCCGGCCATCTTAGCAGCACTTGGGGCTGTTGGGAGCTTGGCTGGGGGATCAGCTGCCATAGCAAAAACAGTAATAGATGCCAAGAAAAATAGGGCAGAATTAGATGAATTGAAGCGCCATAACCTGGCCATGGAGAAACAAGGCAAAGGTGTTAAGAGAGCCATGAATAAGTTTAAAAAAAACAAGAGCCGCTTACAAACCAAGATATTGAAGCTTTAATCAAGCCACTGGGCATCAAAAATTTTAGAGGCATTTGTGTTTGATTCATTTGGAGGTGTTCCACCTGAAAATTTAGTAAAATATCTAAAATCAGCTAATCTTTATTACAATAATGCCCGTGTCAAAATTTCAAAGATGTCAATTGTGGACATTTGTGTTTATCTGTTCTTAGATATATGTCTCAAATAAATAAACCATCAATTGAAAATTTTCAAAAGGCCCTGTGGTATCTGAAACAACAAAGCAATCAGAATATAACACATCATCACATTATGTCATAATTAACCAATCAGAAAACAGCACATGCATAATATTGGATAATAATTTGTTGCACAGCATGATGCAATAGAAATAAACCAGAAGTAAGCATGTGTGTGTGTGGGTGGGTGTGTGTGTGTATGTGTGTGTGTGTGTGTGTGTGTGTGTGTGTGTGTTTTATGAGGATTTTGGCTTAATTTCAAGTGTATCCAAAACAATATAAAAAAGGGGCATATTTTTATCAAGCTTATGGACAACAATCTGGCTGATGCAACTTTTGTAAGTATGGGCAAATCAATCTGAGGGGGCTCATCATTTGTACACTGTAGTTTCGGAAAATTCCCGAGGGCATTTTTACAAAAATCTTGGATTAGACAGGGTGCTACACTTGAGCAAAAAGCTCATATGCTCATCTTGAGCAAGGTTTAAGTGTAGCCAAATCTGCCTGAGGGGGGTTCATCATTTGTTGAGTTTATAGTATCATCAATTATACTACTTATTTGTTATATTATTCACACACTTACTTCATTTTTTTAAAAAGAAAAATAGAAGAGAACTGAATGAAAGTTTGTGCTTCCACGTGCTCAGTTTTACATTTGCAAGAAATCAAATTGGAATAAATAAGTACTATTATATTTCTAACTACAAAGGCTTTATTAAATATCTTCAAATAACAATAAAACATTACAACAACAACAATGAACATTGTTAGCCGGAGGCGGAGCACACCTCGCTTTCTTTATACCTTCACTGTCTGTTATTTCTGAAGTAAAGAATAAATAATCAGTTAGAATTCCTTTAGCAACAAGGTTTCATACTTGAATATTTCGTAGTTTCATTTTACTTAGCCTACGGATAAGAGCGTCATGAAATATATGTATTCAGTTCTCGCTAACATAATCAAATTTCCAATGTGCATTGCCAAAAATTTACTTGACTACTAAATTAATGCGTTGGTGAAAGCAGCATTTTAACTCAAATAATAAACTTCCAATATAACTTCACACTGAATTATAAATGCATTGAATCTAAGATTTGGTGCATCCGTTGGCATGTACAAGCTTGGTTTATTTGAAATGATTTTGTCTGATATGTTCAATTGATGAATATTAGTGAATGAAAAGGAAGAGCAGTTCGTAAAAGCACTATTTGTTGCATCATTAGCTGTTTATGACTTAAAACAACAATTCAACCCAATCATTAGCTGTTTATGTGCTTTGTGTATTATTGGATTGAAAATTATTATGCATATTAACGTCAATTTATACATTTTCAGTTGTGCATGTTGATTTTCATTGATTGTTCCCTTCTGATTGAAGGTTATGTGTGGAATGTATCAATAGAAGAATGGTCTCTACAGCGCTTTGAAGAAATTTGATTCCCTCTATCTCAACTTCAGCATAATTTGAATTGATGATGATAGCTTGCAGAATGTTAAGCTAATTTAGCAGAACTTACATTGTTGAAACTAAAGCAAGCCTTTTACTTGAACTTCCACGAAGCATCCTAGTATTCACTTTACGAAATAGCAATTAGGATTTTTATAACTTCAATGAAACTAGGACGTCACTATTAAAAATTTCCATATAATTTATCACTTATTGATTTACTCTCATTTGTTTATTTATCGTTACTATGGTCAAGAATGTATATGGAAATGTATACATCGTAATTTTACATTATCAAGAATTTGATAATAATTAATTATTCATCATATGAATGCAACAACGTTATCCAAAATATAACAAAACAGAAATTGATAACGTAGATATATCATCGTGCGTATTAAACACAAATTAAACATACATAATAAATTAAATAAATGAACATTTTTGGGTAAGTCACAATTCTCAACTGTTGTGGGTGAAAATTTTCGATTTATTTCAGTTCTGTAAATATCAAAAATTTTCCACATATACGAGGGGCGTTCAAGTCAATCGGGGACTTATTTTTTTTCCAGGTTTAAATAGACGCCTAGGCTGGAGGTTTTGTATGCAGTAGGAACTGGCAACTGTGTGCTATTACTGGTAGGCGGCGCTTATTTCCCACGCTTCTGCATAGACCGTTATTCAAGATGGCGGACAACAGTGTGGACGTCTACATGGAACATCGTGTTGTGATGAAGTTTTTTAGTGAACGAGGACAGAAAACCTGCTGAAATTTACAGAAGACTACAGGCTCAGTGCGGTGATGAGACACTCTGTCGCAGTAAGACATTTGAATGGTGTAAGCGCTTCAAAGATGGCCGTATCTTTATTACTGACGATCCCGGTCGTGGTGGATCACAGCCCACGCCAGTCATTCCTGGGAACATTCAGCGCGTGGAGCAGCTGATCCTGGACAATCGTCGCATAACCTGTCGTGAAATTGCAAGTATCAATACTATACTATCAACAGTGAGTATTACTGCAGTGTTCTGCGTGATGTGCATAAGAGTTTATGGAAGAAACGTCCGGGTTTCATCACAAAGGGTGTTCTCTTTTTGCAAGACAATGCACGACAGCATACCGCTCAACGCACATTCCAGGAAATCGGCTGGGAGATATTACCACACCCCCCTATAGTCCTGACTTAGTGCCAAGTGATTTTCACCTGTTTGGACCCCTGAAGGAATTCCTTGGAGGAAAACATTTCAACACTGATGATGAAGTGAAGAATGCTGTCCTACAATGGTTCCGCCGTAATGATAAATCTTTCTATGCCGCAGCATTCCAGGCGTTAGTTAAATGCTGGGTAAGTGTATAACTGTAGCAGGAGGTTATGTGGAAAAATAAATCCAGTTACCACACTTTGAAATTTGTTCTTCTATTTTTTTAAAAAAAAGTCCCCGATTGACTTGAACGACCCTCGTAGTTCCAAACTTATGAACATTCCATTTTTAAATTATAACATCAATTATTATTTTTTCAAACAATATTAATTCAGTTCACTATGAACTCCGTGAGTCAAACTTGATTGACATATTCTACATTTTGTTTTAGTTGCATGTATTCAGTACATTAAATGAATAAACAATATTAATGAATGGAAACAATCGTTAACATAAATTATTGCATCTCAAGTTTTATTTATAGCTTCTCATGGTCCGAAGTAATTCTCAAAACCTTCAAACCTTCTTACTTCACTTCTTCACTAAATCTTGAATAATTTCTTCAGCACTAGTAATTTATAGATGTAGCTAATACACGACAGTCAAGAAATACTACATATGCACTTACATCTTCTGTTCTTCAAATATTTCTTTTCATTATCTCGGTTGGAAACTCCGTAATTATTCATATATAGCTACATGATTACTCATTTCCTTGATCGAATACATCAAGTTGTCAATTGAGTTGCAAGTAATAATATAATGCTGCGACTGTTTCTTCCAACTTGCTCCCGAGATTCTGCCATCGTCTTCATCCCTCCATAGATGCTGCACGCACCTTCCGAAACTCATGGCCTGGGGGTTTTTGACGTCCACGTTCTATCAGATGCAGTTCCAGACGCTGGCGATTGTCCACTGTGTGTAGGGGCGGGGGGAGTCCATCTGTTTCCTCCGAGGACGACGACTTCCTTCTATCCTGGAGAAGATCGGGGTCCTTTGTTCGAAGTTGTAGCCAAATTTACTTCTGTGTTTCTGGAACATGCTGGAAGTGGTTTTGACGAGACGTTGTTAGGAGATTTCAGTTCTTCCAAAGAATGTGGTTTTCCATTTATGAGTAACTTATTATATTGCAATTTATCACGTTGACCACGAGCCTTTGCTTCTATACGGTACGGTTGTCACCGGAACTTGTGTTACAGCTACAGAACCTTGCATAGCATTTATCATTCTCACGTTCGTTGTCTTCATTAGGAAGAACAACAATCCCCTTTCTACTAAATTTTATGTCATCTAACCTTCTCAACATGCTAGTCAGTTGATCTACAGAACGAATTTCGTGACAAGTAATGTGATTGGCAATATTATGAGGTAACTGGCTAAGTATTAACTGTACAACATCTATATCTTGAGGATTTTCAACCAAATTGCAATGACTGGAGTGAGTTTTTAAAGCAAAAGTCTCTAAACTGCCATGTACACTGGGTTCGTATTTGCGATTTCTCAATACGGAAAGCTGTGATTGAATAACTTCCGAAGAAGCAAACTGATTGATGAATTCTTGTACAAACTGGTCATAGGAATTAAAGTAATACAGAAGGTCGATGCGCGTATATGTGTCCGATTTTGAACCGTCACTCCTGTGCACAGAATCGACTGATCCAAGCTGTTAAAAGCGGGGGAGGACGGTTAGAGCCTGTAGTATCGTGGCACTATCACGAGTGTG
Source organism: Lepisma saccharinum (assembly GCF_977018435.1). Classification (NCBI taxonomy): domain Eukaryota; kingdom Metazoa; phylum Arthropoda; class Insecta; order Zygentoma; family Lepismatidae; genus Lepisma; species Lepisma saccharinum. The sequence continues at coordinate 25,559,155 of NC_139257.1, forward strand.
TGTTGTGTGTATCATGGCTCCACAGGTGAACCGCTTTTGGGAAGGGTACGTAATTGCACTTTTCCACGCCAAATATTCGGTGTCAAAAATTCAGAAACGGTTCAAAGAACATGGATGTGCCTTGGGTTCGACGACCATCAAGAAAATAATCAAGCGGCATAAAAACCACGAAGTTCCAGCTATTCAGTCGCCCCCCAGGGGGACGAGGAAGGGAGCGTGCACTGCAGTGATGCCACCCGTGTCTCGGAAGCTGCATCGAATGGCACTAAAGGAAACCTCCCGACGCAACGTGTGATGGCCACACTACTCCACGTGGCCCAGTCAACTGTGAACCACTCCCTGTGTGAGAAATTAAACCTCCGGAAGGATTTAAAAGCCGTGAACATTACCTCACACTAATTAAATTCACACTACATACAAGCAGAATTAAAGCTTTGATTCAGATGACAATGTGGGTTATTATGTACATTACTAACATTGTCGTTTTTCGTAGTAAACACAGAACTAGAATTAGGATGTCCATTTGTACCAAACAGTTAATAGCAAGCATCAGTGTAGTTATATTTCTCAGCACGTAACTCTCGTTTTTGGAATGGACCTTCTGCGTCGTCACTTCGGAATTTCTTTACGGAAGTTTCTTCAGAGCCAGATCTTACAGATATATTATACTTGTGCTTCCAACGGACATGTTTACGAGCACGACTGTTAGTAACATTCTTCTTACCGGAAACTGTCCTAGAAGAATCATCTGATACATCACTAGACGAAGTACTGAGTACAACATCACACTGGGTTCTTCCATTCCGACATGTACTAGATTCTGTATTATCCACAACAATTGATTTTGTACTACTATTTCTATTTGTAACAACAGAATTACGAGCAGAGGAATTACGTGCAAGGGCTACGCTACCTTCATCATTATCGTTAGAATTAACTTTGACTGTTAAATCCTTGCCATCAGCTTGATGTTTTTTGATACGTATTTTGTTCTATACCTTCAATACGGGAATTAAACGGTTGGAACTTTTCTGTACAATAAGAAATATGCTTATGTACAGCAACATTAACATCGGTTTCACTTTCTAAAATAGTGACTCTAGATATAAGATCAACTATATTAGCAAAGCAGTCGTTATAATTTGAATTGAGATTATCTAAACGTTGTTTATAATCAAGAACGTGTTCTTTCAATGATTCTTGCTTATTTTTAAATTCAGATATTTTGACATCAACATTACGACCTTTATTATCAAACACAGATTCAGGACGTGTAGTTGATTGTAAACACGCCGTACTAACCACTTCTATTTTGTCCTTATATTCAGACATTAAAATATTGAGCCGATTGTTAACATGACTAATGTCATGATTAACAGCTTCAAATTTTGACTGTTTGAGTTCTTGATTAGACTGTATAAATTCCTGATTAGACTGTTCAAACTGAGTCTTAAGTTACTGAATAGACTGTTCAAACTGGGTCTTAAGTCCCTGATTAGACTGTTCAAACTGATTCTTAAGTTCCTGATTAGACTGTTCAAACTGATTCTTAAGTTCCTGATTAGACTGTTTAAGTTCCTTATTAGACTGTTTATGTTCCTAATTAGACTATTCAAAATGAGTCTTAAGTTCCTGATTAGACTGTTCAAACTGAGTCTTAAATTAATTATTAGACTGTTCAAACTGAGTCTTAAGTTCTTGGTTAGAACTTGCAACAGCTAATTGTATGCTTCTGATGCTGTTTAGTATGTCATTTAAATTAGGATTTATACTTTCCAAATACACGGCAGTTGGTAAGGATCGTAACTGGAATCACATTTGTTACAACAGTATTTTTCCTTAGTGGTAGAATAAATAGTCCAATGTGTTACGGAAAGCTTCAAACATGAAACATGATACCACGAATGTCAATCAAAACATTGCACATACCTCAGGTCATTTCCAAGTTTATCACAACAGGCCACTCTTTCAATCTTGCGGTCTAAAGCTTGACGTTCACTAATGCGAGCAAAACACGGAAATATCCGACAACAGAACTTCTGTTGTCTGCTTCTATTTAAATCAAATGGTGTAAAACCCACTACAGGGAAAAGCGCGGAACAGAAGCCGGAATGTCCGTGATAGAAGTCTGGGAGTTTTCTTAAGTCTTTACGCCCACTGAGACGCCGGAAATGGTTCTGTTGCATTCTGTTGTCGCGCTTCCGGTATTTCGGTGGGCGTCAAGCTTTAGGCGTCATGCTTTGGGCTCCGGCTAAATGACGCGAGCAGGTTCGAGTCTCCTGGAGGAAGCGTAACAACCTTTCTCCTGAGATTTCGTTCTGTGTATGGGACCGGTGGCAACCCACCATCGTGAGGAAATAGGGAGCGTAAGCCGGTCATGAATAACCTACAACTTGGGGTTCGTCATGCTGACCACACGTCACTGGTTGGATGATCTTCCACGTCGGGTTAGTTGAATGAATAGGATCAGGTGAGAGAGGGTGGTAGTAGGTAGTAGGTAATATGCCCCTACGGCAGAACTCCGTTCCAGCCTGGCGAAGACACTAACGTACTTCCTTCTGAAATGGCTCCATTGTCTTATAACGTTGGCCTCGAATATGATCCTTCATAAATCGAAACAGATGGTAATTTGATGGTGCCAGATCAAGGTTGTATGAGGAGTCTGGAAGAACTTCCCACCCCAGTTTCTTCAAATGTGAAGCGAGTTGAGTGGGGACGATCAGGCTCGTGCTGATGGATCACCATTCTTTCATGAATTTCATGAATTTATCTTTCCGTAAGTGGTAGATACGTATAATTGGATTAAATATATTGTTTACTTACAGGTTCGAATTCATATTCATCTCCATCCACTTCAAAATAGTTCTCTTTGGCAGCTACACACTGATAGAGGCATTGTTTCCATTGTTTGTAGCAGTGCAGGAAGGCTTCTGCTGGAATACTCTTCAGCTCGTCGCTTGCGCTCTTCTGGATATTATCCAAAATATCAAAATTGCGCAATTTCAAGTGGTTTTGAGCCGGGGGAATAAAAATATGTCACAGGGACTTAGATCCGGCGATATGTTGTCCGAGGAACCGCAGGAATACTATTTTCAGCCAAAAATTAATTATTGGAGATAGTCGTGTGACATGGGGTATTGTCGTGGTGCAGCATCCAAGTGCTAAAATTTAACTCTCTACTGATCATTCTGAACCTCAATCGACGATCTGACCTCACAAGAGACCTCCCTTTTTCCACATTGTTGTCCCTTTTTGGGACGCCACACTATGTTCGTCTTCCATTCTTGACCTTCTAGAAAGAGCTGGAGCCATCTAACACTTGTGTCCTGGATAGGGAATGTTCAACATAAGCCCTTTGTAACTTTTTATAAGTCACACAAGAGCGCATATTCTAGGATAGCTAAGCTATCTGCGAAGCCTGAAGTCTAGGGAATAAAATTCAGTAGAAAACTCGATCAGAAATTGTAAATATTATTAATAATATGAGATGATGATGCTGAATCTGGAGATGGCAACCTTACTTTTTATGAGTTGGCAACCTGATTTCTGATGAGTTGGCAACCTAATTTTCTAAAAGATGGCAACCTGATTTCCTATGAGTTGTCAACATGATTTCTTATGAGTTTGCAACCTGATTTCTAAGCAGTTGGCAACCTTAGCGGATTCGATAAGCTTTACACAAAATTTAATGGAAAAACGTTGCTCAAACTTTTTGCCAGTCCATTTTCGTAGCGCACCTCACAAACTCAACTTCACTTCAGACACTCCCAACATTCGCGTGGCAACTGTAGCAGGTTCAATCTTGTACGGAGTCAACGGCAGGGGTTAACGTAACTGCTATGTGAAGCAGAAGGCAGCAGCGTCGTCGATTCGTGCTTAGTGTTGCCAGTCTCATTACTTTTCTGCCACATCTCGTATCTCACTAATGTATTGACTGATCATAAATCCCTTTTCGACCGGGACAGTCCCGTTCCAAAAGAATGTTCCAATCGTCCCTACGATATTATTAAAAACCCACTATTTTTTCCGTTTTATAAAAGTCTATGACTTAACTTGAAAACCAAGTCTGAATATTAAACATGTCACGCAAAGAAGCTCATGGATTGTTTAAACTAATGGAAACACTACTGTGGCAAAACAGTTGAACTGCATTTCAAACACTTCATAACAGTCAAAATGTTAATTTGTCGTCGATAAATTCGAGAAGACAGCCGTGTACTGTTTAAATCAGCTTGTTACGCGGGTTTTTTTGTTTTGTTGATATTCTTCTGATAAATACTTCTGTCACTCCTCAACTTCAATGTAGGACTAATGTCAAAGGTTATCAGAAGGGAAGATAAAAGCTATGGAAGTCATACCGAGATTATAATAATTAATACCTTTTGACAACGAAACATCATATTTCTCTTATTCTTTATCATGTATGTGACAAATAACAATAATACGTTAGTAATAACAATAATTTTATTAGATCTAACTGATATTTCAGGAAGGAGGTGAACACTAAACTGATATACTTTGTTTGTCCCGTTTTTGGGTCAAAATATTATGGTCACCCTATAATTTGCACTCTTTAGTGTCTATGGTGAATCGAGGAATTGGATAAATGATGGTTTGAGCCACAAAATCGTGGCAGTCAGAGTCCCCAAGTTAAGATAATTTCCTTTAGGAAGGGGGAGCAAGGCTTGCATAAACAATACTTCATATGTGTAAATATATATAAAATCTGCCCCTCTATGTGAACTGCCTATGGTAGCAGTCGCAGTGTCTCACTAATCTAGCTTATGAGTATATCACATCATCAGACATTTTTCAACGAGAAGAAATAACAAACACTTCAAGATTTGCACCCATACGGTGCTGGTGTGTATCATTAGGATAGCGCATCCATTGGTGGCAGAATGGTTAGGTGAGTGTCGTGGGCGTCCTGGAGGGACACATATATCTGTCATTCGTTATGAAGGTTGATGAGGATCATATGAACAATCAGTTCGCCATTAATTGTTGTCGCTTTCAAAGGGAAAGTCTATTTTCCGAGAAGCCATTTGATGTTTCCTTGTCTAGTTTTAATGAGTCCACGTGCTCCAGCAAACTCCGTCGTTCACATACACGAGTAGAGGAACCTAAATGAAGTCTAGCGTGGTTTTCTTTCTCTTCGCACATCTTAACATGTTCTTGGTGTTACTCAAAGTACGAAATCCCGATTCTGGATTTTCCAAGTCAGGAACTATGGCAATTCCTAGGTAAAACAGTGCAATCTCAGGAACTGCTTTTTACTGGTTGGATATTCCAGTGAAATATCTTCCCAACTCAGGACATCCTACAAATTGCCTCGGGTGACGATGAATTGGCGTTTGAAATACTTGACAATAGGCACACCTGTGTAACGACTGACTAGGGATATCGGAAATTTGATATTGCGATTTATGGTCAAGAAAATATGCTCACACACGATACGAAACGAAATATTTTCCGTATCGTAATATCGGCGATATATCGTCTCCACGATATATATCGCCAAAATATCGTGAATATATATCGCCGATACGATATACTATATCACTAAATATCGTGACGATTTATCGCCAAAATTTCGTGACGATATATTGATTGTTGATATCGTCTGGACGATATACACTGCCTGACAAAAAAAAGTTAAGCACCCAGAAGGAGTGGTTGGACGTGAATGAAACTACATATGCTGAAAGTCCATGTACCTTTATTGAACTGATTACAATATAGGATGCAAGAGTCAAGCCCGTTGGCAGTTACAGGTGGAATGGTGGCGCCAGGTCAGTAGGGTGTCGCACCCCCTCTGGCCGTAATGCATGCCCTTATGCGGTTCGGAATAGTGTCAAACAGCCTTTGGATCCTCTCCTGAGGCACGTTCGTCCACAGGTGTTGCAGCTGTCCCTCCAAATCCCGCAGGTTGGCACTAGAACGGAGTCCCCGTCCAATGTCATCCCACACATGTTCAATGATGGAGAGGTCCAGGGATCGTGCTGGCCGCGGGAGGACCTCAACATGCTCTAGGCAGTCCATAGACACATGGGCTGTGTGTGGGCGTGCATTATCTTGTTGGAACACTGTCCCAGGGTGCTGTGCCATAAGGGGTAGGACGTGTGGACGCAGAATGTCTGTGACGTATCGCTGTGCCGTCAAAGTCTGCCGAAGCACTATTAGAGGTGACCTGAACGCATATCCAATGGCTCCCCACACCATGATGCCAGGGGTCACACCTGTGTGTCTCTCCACAATGTAGGCAGGATGTGCCCTCTGCCCTCGACGCCGCCACACCCGCACACGATGGTCATCGGAGGTCATGGAGAAGCGGGACTCATCACTGAACATGATGCGACGCCATTCGTCCTCTGTCCATGCCTCCCGAGCACGGCACCACACCAACCGCAGGTGTCGGTGTTGTGGTGTCAACGGCAACCGGCGCATGCGGCGGTAGGACCCGAATCCGGCGGATGCGAGTCGTCGAGACACTGTGCGGGAACTCACAGGATGTTGTAGTGTCCAGTACATGTTCTCGGATGACGGGTGCCGAAGTTGTGAGATCCCGCACTGCTTGGAGCGCCATATGACGGTCCTCCCTCAGGGTGGTGTTTCTTGGTCGACCTGAAAATGCACGACGTGTATGGGTGCCCTCATGTACCCATTGATTCCAACATTGGGCCACTGTGACATCTGAATGGCCCACATGCCTGGCAATTGTCCAATACGGCCAACCCGCCTCATGCAGTCCCACAATGCAGCCTCTGTCAAATGCTGTCAATTGCCGGATCGGCTGTCTAACGCGTCTGCGAGGCATCGCCGGTGCTTCGTTTTCCTCTCTGAACTTCGTGCTGCACTGTCTGACTCACAGCAGGTGACTGGTCCCACCTTATCAGCAACAGGAGGTGACGTCACAAATGCCCTCTGGTGGGCGTTCTACACATTACAGATCCTTGTACATCTAATCATTTACTCATACATCAATGGTATGCAGGTATACCGAAATGGGGTAATCTTCGACCACTCCTTCTGGGTGCTTCACTTTTTTTGTCAGCCAGTGTATTTTTAATGTCGCGATATATCGTGTGGACGATATATATAGTCCAATACTACTTCTAACTTAACCTAACCTACAAGCAAAAGATCTGCAAGATACTCAAAATTACAGGAAAGAAGAAATTCCCGTAAAGCATAGTACTTTCTCTCCAAATGGATACACAGGGTGTGCATAAAGTCCCGGTACCATTACAAAAGAACATAGCTCGAACAGTACCTTCTTCTTCAGTTGGAAGGAATTCCAGTCAACCCCTCGTTGATCCAAGAATGTTCGAATTCTTCTGGATAGGCATTTCCCTGGCAGGTAGATAGGCCGTTATGGACCTATTCCCTGGCCACCCTTGGATTTCTTCTGGGGGTATGTCAAAAGATTGTGTTTACAGCACTGCTGTTCTACATGTTGCTACTCTTCTAAGGAGAATAACTGATAGTATCCTGTTACTGGTGATATGTTGGGGCGTGTACGGGCAGAAGTGGATTACCGAACATTGAGGTGTATGGCATATAAACATAGAGAGTTGTAGCTTATTTTGTAATCAACAGCATTGTTCTATTGCATGTAGTTTCCGAGCTATGTTTTTGTAATCGTACCGGGAATTCATGAACACCCTGTACTGTATGAACGAAGTATTTCAGGGAAGCGTGCAGTAACGATTAGAATCTCTCAGAAACCGACCCTTACCTCTCCTTCTTCCCTTCCGGGGCAGCTGTTCCTGAGTTGGGAACATTTCACGTGAGTATATCGGTTCCTGAATTGGGAACATTCCACGTGAAAATATCGGTTCCTGAAATGGGAACATTCCGTGTGAAAATATCGGTTAATGAATTGGGAACTTTCCTTATAGTTCCTGAGTTGGGACATCACCGTGTAACTGTGTCCTACGGGTGATAGTAGTCGTTTCTCTTCGAAAGACGTTAAAAGCATTTCAACTTTTAATGGATAAACAAATTAAATTTTATCAATATTGACGCAAACAAATACCACGATTTTCTTCGTACGTTTGTAATAATTTTCATAAGCTACCCGTTCAAAGAACTTATCGAGGACAGTTCTCTATTACTAATCTTTAACGCAAACATCCGCATAGCGTTGTGCCTGTACTACTATCACAACATAAAATTATTAACATTGAAAGAATTGAAAAATGGGAGGTAACGCTGGGTTTCGAAAGATTATTAAGAATAAGATTAGGTATTCAATCACCATCCTGATTACCTTCCTTGCACATAAATATAGAAGCTGGTCTGTGTTTCCAAGGAAAACGTTTTTCCGAATAAATGAGTAATTGCAAATGATTAAATTATTATTTTTTTTTTTTTACTTTCGGGAGAAGACCAGGCTTTCGCTAGTCTCGTCTCGAATTAAAAAAAAAATAAACAATAAACTATTCCAATTTCCTGTTGCAATGTAGCCGTCATTTGCCTCATAGACAAATGTATTTGAGCCAGGTATCTTTTGAGTTGGACGCCCAGTATTGTATACGTGTATGTTTCAAATTAAGGAAATATGAAATGTTTGCACCTAAATGCTTTTATTGCAGTGATAAGGAATACATTCTAACGGTGAGGTAAATAATATAGAAATAGTACTAATGCTGCATTGAAGTGGTCCATTTTTTCATCAGATGATATTCCTTTACGGATTCACCTAAAATACAATTAGAGAAATGTTGTTATAAAAAATTCAAATTGTATCATTTTCGTTAGTCATTAGAGGCACCGAATTAACCTTACAATCAGTGTACAATCCATTTTGCATCAATCTCAAATTATGTTATTGCACGAATTCTATAAATTACTTCTTCCAAACTCAATATCAGAGGTTTTTCGCTCAAATTTTATATAAATTGTTGATATCATAGTTGGTAAATTTTGAAAAAAAGTTTCAAATAATTTCAGTTTTAATAAATTTACGTGATTTCTTAAAATAAGCTTGTTAGAAATTACGCATTAAAGAAACGCACCTTCCACGTATTTCAACTTGTGATACACAATTTTTGCATCAAATAGTCTATGCTGTCTAACATAAGAACACTTACCTTAAACTGTGTAAAGACCTGAAAAGATATTAAGTTTTCTTAGTGTAAATAAACTACCAACATTTGGTCTTATAATTTGAATTTTATGCCACTTTTAGCCTATCCTGAAGATCGCAATGCATAGAAATAACATGAAATGTAACATTCATTATGAGTCCCGAAGCTAACCGAAATTTCCGATAGGATGGTCGCTAGTGAACAACAATGGGAAATTCTATCCACATTCTGAAAGAAAATCTGAAATAAGAATCCACCTATTGGCTTAAGAACATGTGCTCTCTGGAACCCCAGAAAGGAAAAGAAAAGTGCAAATGTTCCGTGGAAATATTACATCAATGTTCCAACTAATTCTTACGCAATTTTGAGATAAAGTTTATAACATATAGTTCTTCTATAAGTCTTGAAGAGACTTTCGTGGTAGAGGCGCTCATTTTTGCTCGTGAATTTGAAACTCATTTTTGGATTAGAGTAGAAGTGTTTGATAACAACGTAAGATACGAAATTTAACATTAAAGTTTGTTGAACATAAAATTTCTGTTGACATAGGGCTGGACTTGCAGTGCAATGTCCATTCACCAGGCAGGGCACCATTAAGCATATCAAATATACGTATATTTTGAACTTCGTAGTAAATATAATAACTTATCATATACTGAACGAAATTATGATCTTAAGAAATATGTTACACTAAGTATTTTTAAATAATAGTTACCTGCCAGTTCCTTTTCGATCGGCTGTAACATTTAATACTGAAATTAGTTAAGTCTACGTAGCATATTTTATAATACAACTAAGTATTTAACACACAATGAAAAGCTTAGGAAATAAAGTAGAATTAATGCATTATCAGATCGACATAACTCGGACAGATTTCAGTGTATCATGTCTGGTTATGTACATGCATTGCATGTTTATATAATGAAAGTAAATGTTGGTGCGTTACAGCAAGTAACACGGAATTGTTGCGTTGAAATTAAACCTACATCATCCAACAAATGTTGTTGATGATCTATTGTTACACATGGTGTTTCACTGTTGGAGTTCATGAATTATTGTGTTTCAGATATAATAATAATTTTGATTTAATTGATTCATTGGTTGATTTAGTTTGTTTTACTTCGCTTTTTTGCCACTGTTAGCTATTTACGAAGATTGGAATGAGTGATGATATGATGAATGCACACTCACAAACACCCATGCCCAGGCGGACTGCTGCCGCCGAGATATAATAATATATGTTATGGAAATTATATTTGAAACAGACATGATCGCCTGCATGGAACTTTTTAAAGTAGGGTCAAAACGAAATCAAGTTTCAGAGCTGAAGTGTTTATACTTTCTTTGAAGCAATAAGCATATAAATGACGACCATCGTGGCCAAGTTACGGGTTCGAATCCCGGCCTGGGCATCAGTGTTGTCTGTTAGGATCCCTTCGTCACTCGTCCTCATTGTCGTGATTAGTCAAAAGTTGCATAAAAGCGACCTTAAATTAAAGAAAATGAAGAAGCAGATATTGCATTTAAGTGCATTCGGTAAATATTTTAAAGGCATCACCTGAAATAAATTTGACAAAAAAAATCAGTGAGTGGTTTAGAAGGAGAAGAGAGAATGGGGCCACTCAGAAGTGTTTTGGCGGTGATGCTATCATTCGTAGCTTTTCCATTACCATCTACATATCGAGTGTGGTAATGCATTTCAAGATGGCGTACTTGAAACACCAAACGGGTGTAGCTTATCTGCTACTGTTGCTCTTATCTTATCATTATTCTCCTTCACCTCGCTGCTTGGTTCTTGGACCCTTTGTCCGGAAACATGGCAGTGTCCGAATTGGCAAGCGCTCCGTTCCGTTCTATCCCGTCCTTTTCATTGTCGTCCAAATCTACAAGGCAGTGCTGTTGCCACTTTTCATGCCATGTGTCACCCTTCCCGCTCTGTGGCGCAGGCGCACAGCACGGAAGCAGAAGGCAGACGACAACCAAACATCACAACGATTTCCACCTATGAGGGTTATTCGTGAGTAAAGGTAAAAAAAGGTAAAGTGCTCCCCTGTGCATAGGACCACGCCATGAAGGCGTATAAGGGGTATAGGGGTAACGTGAGTGGGGATGATGTGATCAGCATCACGCCCCTGACCGCCTTTACCCCCCAGGGTTTCCCCCAGGTACCCAGTTTATTCGACGCTGGGTAGGCGGCGGGGCCGCTCCCATCGTTAGAAAAGTTCCCGGATTTGAATCGGCCGGGGATCGAACCCGGGACCTTTAGCATGGTACTCAGACGCTTTACCGACTGAGCCACCGAAGCCACCCAGTGAGTAAACAAAAGATAATCGATCAGACAATTTGATTATAGGTGGCGCGGAAATAACTTTCGGTTTAGATAATTTTCCAATGTAAATAAGTGAAATACAGATCGTTACCGAGCTTATTTTCTTATAAAAGATGGGATACAAAATGGATGACTTGAAATTTTTGAGTGATACAGAGAAACTAGGAACCTAGAAAAGATTGACATTTTCACGGATCGTTTGGATGAAAATTTACGGAAAAATAGTAGTATTTTCCAAGACAATATTGATCTTCTACCAACAGTTTCGTGTTAAGATTTCTGCAGGTTGAAATAAAGCTGACATTAGTTATAAACATTGAAATACTTCAATTTTACAATAGTAAAATGTATGCCCTTTTATTTTTATTTCATGGCTTAGAGAGAGCGTATTCAGAAATTTTTGTAGGGGGTAAAGGCCAGTAATAAAAGTATAATAGTAGAAATAATAATAATTACAACTGTTATAAATGTTATACAATAAATAATTACTAAACTAATGAAATTAACATGTTGTATTCTAAATTTATTATTATTTACTTACTTGATAATTATATTAGAGTGCATATCCAGTACAACAATTACAGTACTGAAATGCACAGTTATTGTTATTTTATTATTAACCTTTTCAATTGCCTTTCAAGAAAAAGACTTTAGAAGTTAGTAAAAATTTTATTATAAAGTATATATTGATTACATTAAATAATAAGATTATAATTTTTGGAATTCTGAATGATTATAAACAGTTAGTTTCAATCTTAAATATAGTAAACACATGTGCGTTAGACAATTCTGATTTTCGAACTCCATGTTATTCAATTGAAAACCGGAAGTAAAGTTTTCGCCCGCGCCAAGGAAGTACAGAAATGTAAACATCCGGTGGATAGCGCACATTTACTACTCATATCAAAATTTTGTGATTTACTATTTTGCAGTTTTTCTACATACAGTTTAGCAATCAGTTCTATATCATCCATTTAGTAAACGTTGCATCTGCAAAGTGAAAGTGATAATATGGCTGCCAGGCATAGGTCTACAGCGAGATGAAGCCATAAGTGTTTGCACTGGGGACAAGAGGAGGGGAGGGAGGCAATGCCTTCCCAATCACGGACGTCCGCATGGAGGGACGAACAAGGCATTTTTCCATGGGACATATTACGCGGTAATAATGTTGGCCCCTCAAAACAAAACACCACTTGAATTTGAAATTATCACATTAATGTAAATTACTACTATTGAAATCAAATTATACGTGTGAAATATATACTTTTAGTTGACATTCGATTTGTAAGGGAGGGATGTGGCCAACCTTAGACGGAAGTCAATTCTAGGGGGCAAACATTGAAGTAAAAGGAAGCAAGGCTAATAGAATCTAATAGTAGCAGAACAATAGGATAAGCACGATGGAATTAGTTTTCATGTCTTTCTTGCATTATTTCTTCCTGATGCCCAATAGCACCCGCAGGGTTCACAAAGTGGCAATTGTCCCCCTCGATATCAAATTTTATTTTAAAATAATACATTGCGTAATATTTTCTTGCTCGCATATTTGCTTATCTTAGTCTTGTCAAGTTCAGAACCTCAGCTAGGATAGATAGGCCTGAGTAAGCCCTGCACGCCGAATGTAATTGTAAAATACAATGCCAAGGCTTTTGCCCCCTTCCTAATCAGAGGGTCTGCGTACGTATATGGTTGAAGCGTTCTCTCTTGTCAGCAGATTGTCCAGGTCTTCCACCGCTGGCATCTGGCAGTCAGTCACCTGAGCTATATATACTGTGCGGGTGCAGCACAGGCGGGTGGCGAAAGTCTGAACTAACAGATGATGAGTCAAACACAAACGGCATATTTATGCTTTACCCAGGATCCCAAACCTTGAAAACGAGAATACTCTAAATATAACTGGTTATATTTTCACAGATAAAGATATATGTATTCGAAAGTTACTGTTCGTCATTCAAAAATAATTCAAACAAACAAACAAAAAATATTTCGTCCCCATGTGGTTTTTCGAAAAGGGTGTAAGACTGCCGTCCAGAAATATTGCTGCGATTATTGAATCCACTCAGTAACGTCTTTTATGTCTATTGATGTGGTATTTATGTCGAAAATGCAATAGAAACTCAAGATAACAAAAAACATCTATAAACGATTTATCTCGTTGCTACGTACAGAATATATGTGGTAAATTTCTTAAGTGTTCATTGAAAAAGTACTCGTTTTGGTAGCGTTGTTCCTTCAGTAACCTCTTATATGCTAGGAATGAGTATAATAGTCAGGTATTTTCCAGAATCTACTTTTTATATAGATGTACATCATACTACGGTTTCCTAACCACTAGTAAAAGTAGAGCCACTCACTCGCGGCCAGTTCTCAATGTCGAAGCACTGAGGCTTCGCAGGTGGAAGGTTTTCTCGGAATCCATCGCTTCAGAGCAATGGTTCTAGAGAAGTGAGGCTTGAGAGCTGCTGAAATTTAGCAGTACCATCTCTTGTCTTTTCCTGGAAGCAAGATTTCGAGTGGTGTCTCTCTACACTTCCCAACGTATTATTTCGAAGCTTATTGCGAAGGGACGATCCCAGGGAGGTCCGTGCAGCTGTTTTCATGCCTTTTAATGAAGATCTGCTTATATATCTTTATCTGTGGTATTATCAACTCAAAGATTTGAGACAATTTGTGATGAATTTTAAAGACAATATTAATGTGACGTAACATTTAAGAATAACCTTTGAGAATGTGAAAGCGATATTATACTTACATCCCTCTTTTGTTTAGCTGTAGCTGCTGCACCCATTCCAGCGATAAAAAGCATCATCAGAACAAGAGCAGTAACTAACTGCAGTTTCGCCATGATGTCTGTTGAATGTATGACGCGTTTCCAAACGTGAAGTCTGTATTTATAGGTATACTACTCCTACACGAATGACCTAGAAATTTCCTGTGTTGAAAGTCATATGGAACGGAAGCGTTCACAGTAGATGACTACCGGGAACAAATGCACATTTAGCTTATATAAACGGCTATTACATAACTTAAGAATTATATAATTTCGATGCCCACACATCCTAAATATTTGCCAAAAGATTTTCACATATTAATATTAAATTTGCAGACCAGCAAAATATCAAATACGTTCATAAACCCGTGGCACAATAGCCCGTAGGGGCCAGGAGTAAAGCCCTCACTCCAACCTGCATAGGTGGAAGATTATCCAACCAGTTACGGAGTGACGTGTGGTCAGCACGACGAACACCCTTTCGTTGTAGGATTTCAAGACTGGGTCACGATACTCATTCATAGCTCACCAATCTCCTTACGGTGGTGGGGGCTACTGGTCCCATACCAGCCTAAATCTCTGGAGAAAAGTTGTTACGCTTCCCCAGGAGACTTGAACCTGCGCTCGTCCAGTAGCCCCATATTTCACTTCTCCACAGGGCAAGCCACCTAATGTTAAGACACCATTTCCTACAATTTTCGATCTGTTTCAATAGAAACGTTCGGATTTGTACTCTATCCCAGGAATATGTGGAGCAAGACCGCACATATCGGAAGAGAAGGGGGTGGAAATGGGTAGAGCGAAACAGTACAAGCGGCTGCGACGGCTAATACCTACATTATCTTCCACCTCTACGTAATCCCGTTCCCTCTAACGTATTCATTGGTGGAGCCGTCTTGCGTCACTAACTTGTCTTCGTTCCCAAGCTCCAAAGATACCCGTCTCAGAGTACTATTTTATGTTCGTGAATAGGTATAACCAGTGGTTTTTGCGAAGATACAAACGTAGAGGTCATCTAGAATGAAGAATAAGAACCTCAATTCTGCTTTAGGCTTATACGTGTGGGGATACACTTCCCTCATTCCATTCAATTTGACGTTTAAGTTCACTTTATGTGCAACTAGACTAATCTTGACTGGACCTACAGTTTATAAAGTATAACCTTTCTGGTTTCCAAAATAGGCCTGGAATAATTGTATTTGTAATAATTGTATTTGTAATAATTGTATTTGTAACATATTGTATTCACTAACATGTAAGCTCAAATAAATTTTGTGAATATATAAACGAGGGAACCGTAATTCAGAGAAAACTCACGCCCTGGTTTTTATTTGAAGGCACCGGGGCATAAAGCGCATACCCCTGAATATATGCGGGAGGAGGCGGGTTTGTCAGGGGGTTCCCTCCTTTATATACCTACAGTTTAGAGTAGGATCCAAACCACCGTGTGCCTCCACTCTCGGCAGCCCTTGATTTCAAAGTGAGAACGTTACCACTGCTCCATCGGAGAGGCTTCATTCAATATATTTCGATATTACTATAATAGCATAGCAACACACCTACTCGCACCAGTCGCTCTGAAGGTTGCTAAAGGACATAGGAATAATCCGTGATAGTCATCAGCGCAGGTGGTTCCATTTCATTTAAACAAGGGACAAAGCTATTTGTTAAATGATTCGAAAGGTCCACGTCTCTCAGAAAGCCATTACATTTTCCTGCTCTAATTTCCTATAAAGTGGCCCCGGTGGCTCAGTCGGTAACACGTCTGGCTACCATGCTCAGGGTCCCGGGTTCGAACCCCGGCCGGTTCAAATCCAGGAACTTTTCTAACGTGGTGCCCATCCAGCGTCGAATGACATGGCTACCTGGGGGAAACCCTGGGGGATAAAGGCGGTCAGGGGCGTGATGCTGATCACATCACCCCTACTCATGACCGGATGAAGAAAGTGTGGGGCGTTACCCCCACACGCCCTATACGCCTTACTGGCGTGGTGCTAAGCACAGGGGAGCACTTTACCTTTTACCTTTTTTTTTACTTTCGTATAAAAACCCACTTCGCTTGACCTGAAGTTCTTCATCAACCGATTGTTTAACAGTTGCACACATTCTGAGCACGATGGGGTTCTGCGTGATGTTCGTTCTCCTGGCAGCTTCTCTCGTCTTCCTGTTATGCCGAGACATGGTTGAGGTCCAGGTGGTAGAAAATTGCATTGCACAACTCTCGATGCATTTTGGTTGAGATAGAGCAGCGGCTCTCATTGTACCCTTTAGTGGTACCTAAACGTCTAATGTACTCCCTACCATATGTTTCCTCCGAATGGGTTTGAGGAGTATTTTTGGCTGCCTGATTGGTGTGGCATTATTGATATGTTAGAGGCGTGTATCTGCAATAGAACAAAATGGCTTTGAAGCTGTATGTGGAAAGATTGCGAACATATAAACATTAGAATCCTATGTTTATTTTACGGTTACAATCTTTATAATGGTCAGAAAAATAAAAAAAAAATGTGAAACACATGTATGCTAAGTATATATATATGGGCCTCCCGATGGCACAGTAGTAGCGTCGTCGCCTTGTAGTCAAGCGGTCCTAGGTTCGATACTCGGCTAAGGCATATAGAGGTGTGCATAAAGTGGACTTAAAACACCAATTTTCATATATATTTTTCCAAATTTACTGAAAAGAGTAAAGTACAAAGTTACGTTTGTAAACAAACAGTAAAGCATAATTTTGGAGTTTTTTATTGTAAATCCTCATCCTCGGAGTTTCTAGTGAGTAGGGTGTGTCTGCATAGTTTATTATAGATTTCGAAGGAGTATTTTATTTCAAATCACATAAAACAAAGATAAGAGTGTCAGTGACAAATTCAGATTTATTTTCCTGTTGAGTGTTCAAGCTATGAAGTCTGCTCCACACACCTGCAGTTTCAAAACCATTGATATAGAGCGAAGATCTCCAAACATGCAATATCTTTGGAATGATTTTAGAAACTTGTAGACATGTAAGTAGACAATAGTCAAGTTGCATTTATTTGAAATGTCAAACCGTACGAGTTGTGATACATAACTGTTACCAAAAGAGTGAGAATCTGTTCAATGAAACAAAATGGAAATTTATCACAAACTCTAGGCGTATGAGGTGTGTCCTCTATTAATTCACTCAAAGTAACTTCACGTAGTACAGGCTGTCCAAAATGTCACGCAATAGATTTTGAAACCTACGTAGCGTTTGTACAAAGAGAGATAGAAACATGAAATTTTCACTGGATGTTAACTCTATATGGATATTTTAAAAAATATATATTAAACAAGAATATTATGTCCTACATGAAGGTTCGGTATGCGGAAAAAGTTACTAAGGTGTAAGAAAGATTTCATTCCAAGTTAAAGTAATAACAAATGTGAATCATAAGCAGCTGTGCAAAATGTCCATCTGTATCAATGGTCTGTGTGAGTATTCATCGAGTTAATAGCTAGTGTAATTTTCTGTCTCTATCGCTCTTTCTACAGAAGTTAAGTACATTCGAAGAATCGGCTGCGATAATTTTTGAACACCCTGAAACTACACATAACAGTTTCACTGTTTGAAGATGTACAACTTCAAGTAAGTAAAGCTTGAACGCTTCGAATGGATTTTGTATACATAAGAGTTTAGAGTCCAGACATTTTCTAGACAGATAAATCGATATCGAATTTCATAACTGAATTGAATGAAATTCTAGTAGCTCAGTAGCATGGAGAAGAGCTCAACTATTCTTTCTAAATGTTACACTATCAATGTTAGTTTGTATCTTGCATTAGTACATTATTAATGTTAGCTTCTATATTGCATTAGTAGTGTAGTTATTCTTGCTCTGAACTAACGTTACTTATTTTTCTATATATGCTGGGCGCGCCTCAGTCTAAATCTACGGCAATAAGTGAGTTCAATAGCAAATTTTCAAGGACAATTTCAATCGTAGATTTAGGAAAAAACACAACGCCTTTCAATCAAGAATGTATTTCAGTATCTATTGTGTCACCTTTGTATTGCTGCTGACTGTACACTTATATGCATTCATATATTCAATATTTAATATCGGTGTCTGGATAATGCATTAATGTCCTATCATATGAGTTCACTGAATCGCTTCTGTCTGAGCTGAATGCGCAAAAATGTTTTTACTCCAGTCATGTAAAAAGCAATGTTCATGAAGTTCCTAATGGGATTTACTCCCGTTTCACCGAATCTCATTTCGCCGATTCCCGTTTCACCGAATAACCTGACACAAATATCTCACATGAGGAAAATTTTCGTCAAGAACGTAAATTTCAGGGAATACCGGATATGGATCGGATAATTGAAGCATTCCACCGAATAACGGAGTATGGCACTTTTGAGAATGTGCTGAGTTACCAGTGTAATCATGCTTCGGCCCTGCGGCTATAGTATCCAAGCTGGCCAATCATAAGTTCGGATGTTGCCTAAAAATTGATACTATGTTTGCCTAAGCGTTTATGTTTATTTCTACTATAGGGCAGTAACATACAACAGGTTGTATACGTTGTTCTCGCATTCACTGAAATGTGCAATAGAGCATTATTCGGTTCAATGCTTCAATTATGTAATTAATTGTTTTATTTCTCTAAACATTTTAAGATCAAATCAGTTAAATACTGGCATTTTGTATCGCCAAGTAAAAACTGGCACTTTCAGGTAAACATTCTATGAAAATTTGTTTGATGAAATCCATCAGATACAATACTGTTGGCTCTTTTTATTTCGAACTCCAACGGGACACGACGAAAAGATCAGAAATTTCCAAATTTCGAATTTAAAAACTTATCATTAAAGATAATTTCAAAGGAAATATTCCCCGGAAGTATCCTCTTATAAACAGCCTCTTGGATTCACTAGGTCACTAATTCACCGGTCTCTGGGAGCTATGTTCGAATTGAAGGGTGGAAGACAAGGGATTTCCCCCTTCTACATTTTCATCCACGGCTCTACATTTAAAATTTCCTTTCCAACCAGGGAAAGAAAATTTCCCCCTCTAATTGTGTACTCTATTATCATTTGGGATGGCATGACCATCATTCACTGCTTGCGTCATATATTCGAGATGAATATTTACGATTTGCAAAAGAAAAAAACACAGCCATGGCATTTAAAATCTCTCACGGATTACGTAATGACTTATCTTAGGCAAGGATCATTATTTGCATGATATATCATCAACCTGTGACAACAGTAAAGAAGAAATATTTTTTACTGATAAAATACCGGCCTTTTCTAACATGAATATTTTGGATTTTTCAAACAATTTTTTTTTATTATTTCCAACTTTGGCTGACCTATTTCAGTTGAAGTTTCAGATGTGGGTTTCCAGATTCGTACTTGCCAAATTATGCAAAAGGAAAAAAATCGGAAGAAGCCTAACAAAAGAAACATGGAAAACAACTGACCCCCCCCCCCAAAAGCATTTTACGAATATATTTCAACTCTACCTACAGGGACGACTTTCCTGTGACAAGATTTTCTGAAATGTTGCATCATTCATACAACAAAATCTGTTGCGGCAATTTAATGCCAAACCTGGGGAAATGGAAGGGGAGGAGGACAGTTTACTCTCTCTTTGTAGTCAAGGCTTAGCATTAAGAGCTCTTAGTGCCTTTGCAAAAGAGGGACAACTAATCAAGCACGACACCCATGTTGCCGCCACTGATCTATGGTCCCTCTGCATTTTCTTCATTTGGAAGAATGCCTGGGTGGAAGAGGGGCATATAGGCGTTCAAGTGTGGTGCTGATGTTATCTTTACCACTATAGACGACATCGGGAATGTAGGAAGCATTAACTCTAAATACTCGTGCGCTTTCATGTTAGATTGCAATGTGCAGAGAGGAGTCTGACATAATCAAATTTCATTTTAATATGGAAGCGAAAGTTTTATTAAACATATCTCATTCAATTCCTACATGTGAAATCTATATTATAAGAAGCGGAAATCTTATTGACGAAAATGTTTCCTTATTGCCATAGTTGAAATTATTCTTGTAGAAAACATTTAAATTGAAAATTATCAAATTTCAATGCAGAAGCTACTAAATCAACTCAAGGTAAATTCTTGAATTTATCTATTATTTCTTGACACTATCTTCACGAAGATTGGCTTATTCCAAAGAAAGGACAGATATATCGTTGGACAAGTATCAGATTCATCAGTAAAGATTACCAGTGTCAACTTTACGCATTCCATTTAACATGCATTATATATACGTGCATATGCATACGTACAATATACATATGTATACAAAATGTGTATTATTATTTCAGGGACACAGAAGAACACCGTACAAGGAAATTCAACGGAGATGTAAAAAATGTTCCATTTCATTTTTTTAAATTTGAAAGAAAGATGAACACATTAATATTACAAAATACAGGGTATATCAGAAGAACATTACCACTCATTGTATTATCATGGAATTTGATATGGGGATACATATTAGACTTAGGGTGTCACCTTGTAAAGTATGTCACGCGGACGGCCGTCATCTTTATTCCGCAATCTTGAATTCAACTTTTTTATTTAAAATAATAGGTGGATCATGTGATACATGACCATATGCTAGAATTTCGTCAGGATGTCAAATCTGAAATCAGATTTCATGTAACTTTATTTGGCGATAAGTTATTGGCAACTGAAAGTGACGTTAACCTGTTACAGAATGTGCTCCGCACGTTATTGGTGTTGGGCAATTCACGTTTGCAGACGCTTCTCGCAATGTCTGTGGACACCGAGCAAGGTATCTGGTGAAATTTGCACAAAGGCAGCCATGATACGTTGTTCCAGCTGACGAAGCCACGAATTTTCACATCATACATAGGCGCCGACTCCATGGGGCTTTGGGGGGGGGGCTTGAGCCCCCCCAATGTTAACGATGTGGGGGCAGAGCTCCCCCAATAATTTTGCTTAAGAGGATCTAATGTATTATTTTGCTTCTCTTGTAAAGTTTACTCTGAATTGTGCCACATGATCTTAACTTTAAATACACATTTGAAATGTTCTAGACCATCAACTTTGGGGGGCTGAGACCGCCAAACCATCAACTTTGGGGGGGCTATGACCGGAGACACCAAAACACATGACTTATTACTATACACTAAGAATATAATTATCATATATTAATCTGAGACATAATAAATTTAGCCAACGACTTCTTCAAGACTGTTTGGGAATCCCCTAAAAGAATGCAAAAATTTAGGAATATTTTTGAGGTGAATGAGAAGGCTGGAAGTACTGGACTGCGACCACTTTGCCCTCGTCGGTGGACGTTGAGAGCTTCCAGTATGCAACAGATCTTAAGGAGCTATGAAAACCTTCTCGATTTTTTTTGAGAAATTTTCTGAAAGATAGTAGTAGGAAAATGGGGAAGCTGGATCATACGGAAAAATTGGGGTACCCTATAGGTGCTTTCACCGCGAAGGTACCTGATATTTTTTAAACGAGTCGTAGCATTTTACGCTGTATATTTTAAGGGTACCTTCACGGGAAAGCACCTATAGGGTAGTAGCGAACCGTAGCCTTTTACGCTGTATATTTTAAGGTACCTTCACGGGAAAGCACCTATAGAGCAGTACCTTCACGGTTAACCCAGTACCTTTACGGGAAAGCACCTATATGACAGTACCTTCACGGTTAACCCAGTACCTTCACGGGAAAGCGCCTATAGAGCAGTACCTTCACGGTTAACCCAGTACCTTTACGGGAAAGCACCTACAGAGCAGTACCTTCACGGTTAACCAATTACCTTCACGGGAAAGCGCCTATAGAGCAGTACCTTCACGGTTAACCCAATACCTTCACGGGAAAGCACCTACAGAGCAGTACCTTCACGGTTAACCCAGTACCTTCACGGGAAAGCGCCTATAGAGCAGTACCTTCACGGTTAACCCAGTACCTTCACGGGAAAGCGCCTATATGACAGTACCTTCACGGTTAACCCAGTACCTTCACGGGAAAGCGCCTATAGAGCAGTACCTTCACGGTTAACCCAGTACCTTCACGGGAAAGCGCCTATAGAGCAGTACCTTCACGGGAAAGCGCCTATATGACAGTACCTTCACGGGAAAGCGCCTATAGAGCAGTACCTTCACGGTTAACCCAGTACCTTCACGGGAAAGCACCTATAGAGCAGTACCTTCACGATTATTTTCCAAACAGCCCAAAATAATAACCTCCTTCACGGTCTTTTCCAAACCTAACGCAGGTAACTGTCAGTGTTGCCAACTCTGCGTAGCTGTTTACGCTGTATATTACAAGAGTTCACGGTGTACGTTAACCTTACTGTAAGCGTTGCCAACTCTGCCATAAAAATGTCACCACAATATTTTACGAGTTAAAGTAACCTAGTGAGTTGGCAACATTTATTCTATCATGCACGAACTAACCTAACCTCTCCCAATGGTGAATGGCTCTGACAGCGTGCACCCTCCGAACATTTCATGGCGCGTCTATTGTGATCAATTTTGTGCGCGTGAGCCTCGAAGTCTTTTGTGAGTCCGTATATTTCATATTTTTATGCTGTACAACACAAAAGTGAAAATAAAATTTCAATATTGTTTCTAGCGATGATAAGTGGCACTTTTGGCTCTTTAACCGAGGGCTTTTTCGCTTGGTGTTACTGTTGTTTGAGCCGCAAGCTAAATTTAACTAACAAATCAAAACGAGCGCTCTTCAGGGGAGGAAGTATGCTTTCGAAAACAAAGAAACAATACAAATTCTAGCATTTCCTCTACCGATGATCATCTTTTCACCGTTCGGGCGGCACTGTTCTGGTTAATTACGCAAGGGAAAAAAGGGCTTCGAAAGAAAATCTTTACCAGTAAAAATATCTGTATAGGAGTCGTCGCTAATGCTATTTACATTACATACGATGTATGTAGCCTAGACGGATCGATATTGTTTCCTACCACGCCATACATCGCCTCGACTTTTCGCAGTGCTTAGCGAGAAGATGACCGAGTGACTATATTAACAGCATTCCTGCCGTGAATTGTTAGTGACATTTTTGCTGTATTAACTCTAGTGACTGAGATCTATATGTGCTTGTGGTGCACGGTGTGTTCAATTGCATGAAAACTTTCGCAAGAAGGAGAAAGAACAGCTTTACTTCAACAGAGGTAAGTACAGCAATTATGTTTTTACTTGCTTTATTAACCCGAGTTAACTTGGAATTTACTTTTACATTGCATATTATTAACTCGAATTATCTCGTGATTACACAATATCAGTGTATTTTGGTGCTAATCAGGAAAGTCACGTTTAATCTTTAATAAGTTTACATAACAAAATTTTACTTGCTTCTACTGGACGTCGTGTGAGAAAAGGAACACGATGACGATGGGATTTTGTGCTGGTGAGAGCGTGGGGTTCTCTACATACAGTTTATCACCGACTTGAATGTCTATGATTTGCGAAGCATCCTCTGCATATGCAGTCTCTCCACTTTCGGGATGTGTGAAATCAACCATCTCTACATTACGGACTTTAGGTTCGTCCCCTATATTCGTCACAGTCATAGTCGGATAGTGAAGAGCTTGCAGTAGCGACCAGTAAGTTACCTTGACAAACTGAAGTTTTCCCCTGAGGTAAAATTGGTGGTATGCTTTGACAGGAGTGAGCATGTAGAGTTTGCTTCGTGGATTGAAAGGGGACGGAAATTCTCGATTTGGGATGCTGAATATCTCTAGGATGACTGTCGATTTTAAGTTGTCGAGGCTAACGTTCAGACTGCCGACGTTGGCTCGCAGTTCCTCCTGCACGTCGTCCAGTTTGTTCTGTACGGGCTCCAGGTGTTCGCTGAAGAGGTTGGCAATGCTGTCGTAAGAAGGTTTGATCTTGATTTCCACGCGAAGTTGCTTGAAGTGTTCGTTCAGTTCGCGAAGCTTGTCGGCAAAATCAGCCAAAGCAGACTCTTGACCGGTCTCCACGTCGTCGATTTGAAGTTTCACGTTTGCGATGATCTGTTGCAAGCTTTCGACGAGCCTCAGTTTGGAGTTTTGTGTCGCGAAGTCGTGAACCTGATTTCTTATTTCTGCGAACAGAGTGTGCAGCTCGTTGACGTTCTGGTTGGTGGGCATCGGGGCGATGACGTCTCGAATTTGCACGATTTCAATCTGAATGTTTTTCACGTCCTAGGATTTGAGCAAACGGTTCACTGTCCTCTTCACGGCTTTCAATTCCTGCGATGTTGTTAAGTTGGCGACTGTATTCTGCAGCGCGGTCAAAGCATTTCTCACGGTGTCCAGCTCACTGGCATCGGCTACCGTACCCAGCGCATCCCGGAGTCGCGTCATGTCGTCCTGTGTAGGGGTTGATTGCTGCAGTGTTTCCAACTTGCTCTGTATGTCGTCGATCAGGTGATGGAAGTGTGAAAGTTCGGTTTCAGTGTTAAGGCTTTCCAGCTTGGCAATTTGCTGTCGAACGGTGGTCAGGGTTTCCGTTATGCCTGGCAATTTCTATTCCAAAGCTTCCTGCACGGTTGATAGATCAGTTCTCATGGTCGACAAAGTGTCCTCGATGTGGCTTACGGTGCCTTGGATTTTACCGAAATCCTCGTACGTCTCTAGTTGCAGTTTGATGTTGGCCACAGACTTTCCTATAATTTTCAGTTCCTCGGACGAAGGAAAGTTGGCAATGGCTTCTTCGACGGTTTGAAGTTTCTCCCTGATGTTTTTCACCGAGTTTTCAAGTTCTACAAAGGATATCAGAGACGGGATTTCATCCCGAAAACTACCGAGTTCGTTTCGTAGATCGGCCACTGCTCGATTGATTAGAATTATGTCTTCGGGTGCCTGGTTGGTTTCAAGTTTGATCTTAATGTTAGAAGTAACATTTTGAAGTTCGCTCAAGCTAGCTTGGATGTTTGTTTCCTGTTCCTCAAACTTAGTTTTTAGTTGAATAATGTCTCTGGATTTTTGTAGGTTAGATAATTCCTCTCGCAGGTTGTTCACTGTTTCCTGAATACCGCTCAAACTTTCCAAGGATGCTAAATCAGCATACTTGGCGAACAGGGATTTGAATTCCGCTTCGATCTTCAGGATCGGATCCACTAATGTTTTCTGCAGACTTGCGATCTCATCTTGTAGGCTCGAGGACAGAGTGTTCTGGAGAGTCAGCAGGTCGCTGCGAAGTTTCTTCACTCGTTGGTCGAGTTTTAGAATTTCAGTGTTGTCGAGTGGCTCGGTATCCGTGTCGCCTCTGGAGTGACCGAAGATATTGTTCGGCATCTTGATGCGTCTTACTGTTTACTTACAGATTTGAATCAAATCAATGGCCCCAATGTGTATATAATAGTCTATTGCTTATCCCTGAAAAGTTGGCTTTCTCTGTAGCAGAAAAATGTCGCAGCCACAAGACACATCCACTGCGTCGTCAGTTCCGAAGACGAAACAACCCCAAGTTTCCTGCCCCTTCTGTAATATCCCGCAAATCAAGTCCAACCTAAGTCGACATAAACAAAGATGTATTCAACGGCCTGGTTCGTCGAAAGAACCCGCCAGCATCACCAATCCTTCCCCAACATCCAGGAAAGTGATAACAACAGAAAATTTGACCGTCAATCAGAAGAGTGGGGTAAAGCGAAAGCAGTCTTCAAACGATGACCAGTTTAGCCATGGAAAGAGAACGAAGATCATAGAATCGGCTGAAGCACGCGATCCAGAATGCATTAAGCCAAATAGAACGGCCTTTAGGAATATGTTGGCAAATTACAGCCTCAGCAGTGAGAATAGGGGTTTGCCCTGTAGTGCCGAAATTTTCCTGGAGGAGAAGAAAGCAGAAGCGGTTAAGATTTTGGTTTCCACTCTCGACAAGGGCCCCTTCAAATTCGACATGGTTTTGGATTCGTTGTTCCAGAAGCATTCGTCGGAACAAACTCACGTGTTCTCCAGTAGAACAAAGCAACAACTTCTGCTGGAAAGTGAGAGGGAGGTGATAAGCGAACTTTACGACGAGCTAGTGAATGAGATCGTCCCAAAGCAGGAAGAGTTTCAAGGCAAAGGATCGGGTTGGAGTGTTTGCAACACTACACACATCATCAACATCAACATAAGCAAATACAAGCCTCTTTCGGGATCGACTTACGTGAAGCTCCCGCAGGTGATCGAAAACAAGAAAGCCGTTCGTAACATTGAAAACAACGACAACCAGTGTTTCAAATGGTGCCTCCTGGCCCATTTGCATCATAAAACAAAAAACGCTGCGCGCGTTGGAAGTTACAGCCAGTACGAGAATGAATTGGATGAATATTTCGAAGACGTTCCATTTCCTGTGCAGCTGACGAAAATCGAAAAATTCGAAAAAGCCTATAAACAAAAAAACGAGATTCCAATCGGTGTAAATGTGTACGGATATACAATCAGCAACAAAAAAGTAGATATTTTTCCGCTTCGGATCAGCAAAATTGTAGGTGATGAGGTGAATGTAGTGCTCATGTTGTTGATAAAAAATGTGAAACAGCATCATTATTGCCTCATCCGTGATATTTCGAAGCTAGTCAGGAGAGGGATAACGAAACATAAACAACAAATCGAAATCTGTTATCGATGTATGGCATTTTTCAGCAATCTAGGTTCAAGAACCGCCAAGGAGAGGCTGCAGGAGCACCTCAGAGAATGCCTGCAGCATCAACCATCCAGGTGCGTGTTCCCTGGTGGTTCTCATTTCTTCAGAAAGTACAAGTCCCAGCTGGAGGTCCCCGTTGTCATCGTTGCGAACTTCGAGGCATTCTTGAAGCTCATGGGGATCTGCGACCCAGATCCAGCGAAATCATCAACTACTGCCTACCACGATCACATACCTTGCAGTTTCGCATACTACGTGCACTGGATGGCAGGAGCGGACGAAGATAGCAAGGAACCGATTCTTTACCGGGGACCCGAGGCTGGAAAACGCTTCTTGGAATTCCTAGTCAAGGAAGTGGAGGAATGGGGTGATGTTTTGTTCAGGTCTAAACCCATGAATGATCTTACCGAAGACGAAGAATTGAGGTTTGTTTGTGCAACACATTGTCCAAATTGCGGGTCCAAATTTGATGATTGTGTGATAAAAGTGGCACACCACAATCACGTAACGGGCCAGTACATCCGTCCGTTATGTCATATATGCAATTTGAAGCTTCAAACTGCCAAGTTTGTGCCGGTATTTTTCCACGGGCTCAGCAATTATGATCTTCACCATTTCGTCAAAGAGCTGGGCTATGACAAAAAATCCATCCGTGTGATTGCCGAGACCGATGAGAAATACATTACTATCAGCAAGTGGGTGAATATTCCACCGGGCTATCATGGTAAGATGAGCAAAATGATCCCCTGCGACGATGAGTGCACGTTGTGCGCTGCTGGCAAGAAGCCTAAATACAGAAGAATTGAACTTAGATTTATCGATTCTTACCGCTTTCTCCAGGCTAGCCTTGAAAAATGCGTCGCCATGTTGGACGTGCCGGAAGTTACCAGAGATCATTTCCCAGTTGTGTCCTTGGACGCTATTCGAAGGAAAGGAGTGTACCCATATGAGTCGTCGACGGGCCCGAAAAGTTCGACGAGACGGATCTTCCGTCGAATGACGCTTTCAATTCAACCTTGAGGGACTCCGTGTGTTCCGACGAAGACTACGCGCACGCCAAACGTATGTGGAACGAGTTTCGATGCTGCTCGCTGGGTTATTTCCACGATCATTACTTGAAGCTGGACGTACTTCTCCTATTCGACGTGCTCCAAGCGTTTCGTCAAACCGCTATTCGTGATTACAAAGTCGACCCTGCGCACTTCGTGAGTCTTCCGGGATTCACCCAGAATGCCATGCTGTATTACAGTAGCATCCTATTGCAACTTTTTGCGGAAGATCAATGTGACATGCAGCTTTTCATCGAGAAATGTATCAGGGGCGGCATCGTACAATGTTGTTTAAGACATGCGAAAGCAAACAACAAGTACATGGGAGACGAGTACGATCCCAATCAGGAGTCCAGCTACATAATATACTTGGACGCCAACAACCTGTATGGTTATGCGATGACACAGAAGCTGCCACAGTCAAATTTCGAGTGGTCGGACATCACCGAAGAAGGACTGAAACATCTGCTTCAAGAGGATAATTTTGAAGGATCGACAGGATGCTTTGCGGAGGTAGACTTGGAGTATCCTTCAGAATTGCACCAACTCCATTCGGATTTTCCTCTGGCGCCTGAGCTTAAATGTCCTCCTCGGTCCAATCAACCAAAACTGCTTCTGACGTTGGAGAGGAAGGATCATTACGTAGTGCACTGCAAACTGCTGAAATTCTATCTCCAGCAGGGCCTTGTTTTAACTAAAGTGCACAGAGTTTTGAAATTCACGCAGGGCAAATGGCTGGAACCATACATCAACATGAACACCCAGAAGCGGCAGGTGGCGACATCTGACCTGGATAAGGATATGTATAAACTGATGAACAACGCCATCTACGGAAAAACAATGGAGAATGTAAGAAAATGCAAGGACGTCAAGATAGTTTCGGACGAAAAAAAAATGCATGAAGTGGGTTGCCAACCCACGCTTCAAGAGCAGGAAAATTTTCACCGAGAACCTGACGTTGCTTCATCTTGACAAATCCTGCACTACGTTCAACAAACCGACGTACGTGGGGGCTGCAATTCTCGAACTGTCGAAACTGCAAATGTACGAGTTCCACTACAACATCATGAAGCCACGATACAAAAATCAAATCCAGATCTCTTACATGGATACTGACAGTTTCGTTTATGTGATGAAGGAAGATCCGCACAAGGGCATGGTAACCGAATTGAAGGAACATTTCGACACTTCGGGCTATCCACAGCCGAACCCCTACAACATTTTGCCAAGAAACAAGAAAGTTCCCGGATTGATGAAGGACGAAATGAACGGTGAGATCATCAGAGAGTTCGTGGGACTCAGGGCTAAATCGTATTGTATCAGAACGACCGTCGCCACCATCAAGAAGTCCAAGGGAGTTGGGAAAAGCACTGTTCAGGGGAAGTTAAGCGTCGAGGATTACATCCAATGCCTGAAGAAGAAACTTCCCATCCTGCGGGAAGAGAGGAGGTTCCAGAGCATAGACCATGATGTGAAGACCGTGAAACTGAACAAAGTGGCGTTGGATGCAGAGGACGACAAGAGAAAGGTTTTGAACTGCGGTATTCACACCATTCCATGGGGCTATTCACCAATCGGAGAGAAGTTCAAATCATGCAATAACTGTAATTAGACTAATTCTAATCCTGTATATAACGAATCCACTTCGCACATACACACACAAAATACTTTTTCATTCACTTCATTTCCGACATTCATCTATTTTTCTTGCTGAAATAAACGGCAGTCTGTTCCCTATCGTATCACCAAAACCTTTTCTCTCCATTTATTGGTCTTTCCTACACTATCCCAATGTTGGTCTTGGGGTTGGCACAGAGAGAAAAGAAGGCAGCAGCTGAATCAGAATGCAGTTCATGGATAGCAGTAAGTCAATAGTGAATAAATAGACATAATAAAATAGGAGTTCTTCGCAATGCGTCCGAAAGGAGTGGCTTATCAAATCCCTTACTCGGAACTCAAAAAGGTTTCGGGCATTGATTATATACTCAAGAAGAAGCAACGCGAGAAGAAAAATAAATGTTTAAAGAAGGGGCACGGGATGAAGATCCTTCTCAGCAGGCCACAGCTAAGCAAGTTGCAAAATTCTAGGTCAAGAAAGCAGGGAGGTTTCATTTTCAGCATTCCCGCGATCCTCGCTGCTCTCGGAGCCGTGGGAAGTCTCGCAGGTGGCAGTGCCTCGATCGCGAAAACCGTGATCGATGCCAAGAAGAACACTACTGGTTCCGGATTGAAGAGAAGAAGAACGAAGAAGCAAACCACCGCAGCAGCGTTGAAGAAATTCAACCTTAAAAAAAAGTGCCCCTTTCAAACGAAGATATTGAGTCTCTAGCCGAATTGTTCAACGTTATAAACTTCAGAGGTGTGTTCATTTCCGATACGTTGCCTGCTAACGGACTCCGAAGTGGCGGCGAAAGCGGAGTGGTCAACTTGGATAATTCTCTCAACCCGGGAACCCACTGGGTATGTTATTGGATTGATGAGGACGGAAGCGCTTTCGTTTTTTATTCTTTCGGTGGCGTTCCGCTTCTCGCGCTTGTGAACTACCTGAAATCGACGTCCGAAATATTTTACAACGATGAAAGGATGCAGGGCTTTGACGAAGTGGTCTGTGGTCATCTCTGCGTTGTAATGCTGGTCATTCTTTCGCAACTAACCGTCAGCGGCGACTCGACATCGTTGGAAATCTTTCAGAGAGCAATGGATTTGATAAAACAATAGCGATAAATGAAAAATGCTAGTCCTGCATTTCTCCAGCGGGACTTCAATCCTCAAACTGAAACTCCATTACAATGTAATCAGGAGCACTCTACAACAAGAGTTGTTGGGGCTCGTGGCTTTCAACTGCATGTACTTGATTCGCAACGTCACCGAATACAACAACACCCTCCACGTGGGAAGCAAGATGATCACCGTTTCGCCTGGACAATATAACCTGACTACGCTGCAAGCCCAATTGCCTTCGAACGTCATCCTGTCCGAGAGTTCGGTCACTCATCGCGTGGAGATTACGTCCGCCACAGAAGAAATAAACCTCGGATCCATCGGAGAGCTCTTGGGTTTCCCTAACAACAGCAGGTTGGCGCCGGGAATCAAGCACGTTGGGTCCTCTATTCCCAAATTCCTGTCCATAGAAACTTTGAACGTACATTGCAACCTGGCTCAGGGCATGGTTGTATCGACGGACGCAAATCGGGACCAAACATACAAAGAAACCGGTATAATTGCGACGTTCAAGCCCAATTCGGAATTCCTGGAGCCGATTCTTTACGAACCAGTCAAACCGATCTTTTTTCCCATCCAGCACGACAAGTTCAGTGAAGTAGAACTGATTATAACGAACGAGAAAGGCGAATTGGTGGATTTCGCCGGAGCCACGAGCACGGCCGTACTGGCTATCTTGTAATAAAATAGGCGGTTAATCGAAAGCACACGATGGATCACGTAGAAAGTTACGAACTGCAGTCCTTCCCTCCCAATAGAAGGACGTTTGGCAACCTCAACGAACCGAACAAGGACATCGAATTTGATGTGGACGTTGGTGACGGGTTTGTGCATCCTCATCGCGCTGACCTCTACATCAGATTCGAAATTGTCACCAGGAACGAAAATGCACCTTACCCCGCAGGAGCCAACATCAGGCTGATAGACAATTTCGTCCCTCACCTCTTCTCCCAGGTTGAAGTGAGAAAGCATGGCACAGTCATCGACAGGATGGATAACCCCGGACTAACTTCGACCATCGTGGCGACCATGACGCTCTCGAAGCCAGAGAGTTCTTACTACTACGTCCAACGACAACAACTTGTTTCTGCGATGGAAATCCGCGACGGCTGGGGGCGTCGTGGACGATGCGAGCCTCCCGTCCGAGGGTAAGTGCGTAATAAAATCCATGGAACTTCGCATGCCGATCATCGAATACGAAGCTAACTACGCCATGAAGATCAAAGCAGAAATCCTGAAGAACCCGAACATCCCGCTCGAGTTTCAGATGTACCAATTCTTGCAGAGGACAGTGTCCGGGCGATACTTCGAGTTCGACGTGACGGCACAGTTCAACAGCATCCAGTACGACATGCCCGACTTCGTGGTGGTTGTGTTTCAAACCGGTCGCGACGGCAGTCAGAATGCGGATTCGAGTATGTTCGACTACTGCAAAGTTAGAAACATTTACCTTAAGAACGGACGTAACGAGATTTTCTCCAGAGAGAACTACAACCTCGCGGAAGATGATTACCTGAAGCTTTACGAAGCTTACACAGCGTTCAAGAGGGTCACCATGGAAGGATCTACCGACATGTACTACACGCCAGCGGAGTTTATCCAGAAACGTCCGATGTACGTGATCAACACATCGAAACGCAAGCAGGTGGTGATCAGCGATCGCACGAGCATCAAGGTTGTCGTGGATTTCCAAGAGGTGATCACAAACAATACAGTATGCAGCGTGATCCTGATTGCAGGGAAAAAGTTTGTTTACGATGTAAAGAACGAGAGAATCATTGAACAGTTTTGATATTTTTTATTGAAATGAAATAAATACAAATTTGTTACAAACCCCAACCGAGTTTTCTTTTCGTGTGCATTGCCATTGTCGTTCCTAGAGCGGCCAGTCTTTCACCCATGCTGGCGTCTCTGCTTACGACCCTCCGGAAAGCCTGGTGTTCCAACTGCATGTCGGCATCGTGCCTTGCTGCGAGATCCCTGTTGTCCCGATACACAATATCATGGTCTTTGCATATGCATCTCAAAAGGCAATTTGTTGATGATGTCGTTGATGAGTCCCTTCCCTTCCGTCAGCTTCCAGAATCGCGGGGGCAAGATGTTGATGATGTTGATCAGATACCCGATGCCTTTCTGTTCGTTGACGATGAAGCGGCTTAGTTTGGAAACGATCATGTTCACGATGCCAACCTTTTCGTTGTGAAAGTTTCGGTTTCCTACCCTTTCTTCTCCGGCGATGACCAGCAGCCGGTCCACGAGTTTACGAACGTCGTCCAGCCACACGAATTCCACGGGCAAATTGGAGTAGCGCTTGATACCGCTGCCGGTAGGCAGGCGAGTGGCGCCAGGTTGCTGCTTGATATCATTCCAAAACGGTTTGATGATGTTCCTGTACTTCTCGCTGCTACTCGACTTGACCCTGTTCTGAGATGGGTCGTTGTTTTGATACAAAGCATCGGTCAACTTGAGAATTTCCTTGTAATTGTCGTAATCCTCTTCGAAATACACATTGGCGTCGGGGCGTTTTCTAGTGATCAGTTCCCATAGTCGCGGCGTGCCTGCGTACTTCTTGTAGAAACCTCTGCCTCCCGCTCGGCTCTCGTTGTAGATGATGAAATCGTCCTTGTCGAACGTGACGTGAGTAGTATAAAATATGATATAACCAGGACGAGAAAGGAAGAGCCCCCCTCAAGCAGATTTGGCTATACTTAAAACAAGCTCAACATGCCTACATGAGCTTTTTGCTCAAGTGTGGAACCCTGCCTAATCCAAGATTTTTGTAAAAAAGCCCTCATGGATTCCATGAGAAAGGAAGAGCTCCCTCAGATTGATTTGTCTATACTTACAAAAGGCACTTCTGTGAGATTGTTGTCCATAAATTTATTCTCTTGGGCCACACTTAAAACTAGGCCACCCACACCCATACACACCTACACCCACCCACACCCACCCACACATATTTACTTCCGGTCCACTTCCGGTCCACTTCCGGTCCACTTCCGGTCCACTTCCGGTCCACTTCCGGTTTACTTCCGGTCCACTTCCGGTCCACTTCCGGTCTACTTCCGGTTTAAGTTCAATTGGGCACCAGGCTCAACTTGTATATTTAATATTAAAATAATGTAATTTCTCTAGAATTGCTCCGTGACTCTCTCATTTCTTACATCATAAACATATGATTTTTCACCTATGAGAATAACACTACAAATGGTGTCATCAGGTAATGCCTCATGGAATTCACAGATAATTTTAATGTTTGTTCTGTCATTAACCACAACTTGTTTTCTTTTTGAAGTGTTGATGACAAACATGGGTCTCCGTGCCTTGAATTCATCTGGTGTGTAATACATGTCAGTATTGCCAGTAGTGACACGCTTGAAAGCCGAAAATGCCTCATATAATTTAAGAAAATCATCCTTGGAAATGTCTAAATTATAATTTTCTCTAGGAAAGACCTCATTTCTGCCATTTTTAAGATATATGTTCTTGATGTTGCAGTTATCAAATTTACTTGAATTTTTTTCCTGATTATTGTGTCTCCCAGTCTGAAACAGTACCACCACAAAATCCGGCATGTCATATTGTATACTGGAGAATGAATTTGTAGCATCAAACTCATAATATGTGCCAGATGCGGGCTTCTGTACACATTGATATGTATAAAATTGCAGAGGAACCTGTGGATTTTTTATTATATCAGCTTTGTATTTAAGAGCATAACTGGCCTCATATTCAACAACAGGGATTCTTAACTCCATAGTCTGAATAATGCATCTGCCTGCATCAGGTAGGGTATTGGGCAGAGCTTCTCCTGTAGAGTTTAATGTGCTGTACCTCATCAAAGCATTGTTATCATTGGCAGCTCTTCTAAATGTAATTCTTAAACCACCCTTCCACATAATATATTTGTAATCCGAGAAGAATCCTGGCAACAGGCGCATGGGGAACAGCACTGTGTGGTTTTTAGATAATATCTTATCACCAGCTTCAAACCCGCCTATTTTGTAGTAAGAAGCTTCGGTTTTGGATAATTTTAGTGTGGCCAAAGCTGTGGAGGTAATGCCGGGATAATCCACTCTGTTTATAACAACACCATGTTTTCTGATCTCAATTTCAGAGAATAGATGCGGCACAAAATTGTCTACCAATCTTATATTTGAATTTGCCGGATAATCTGTTCCATCGAGCTTTACAACATCAAATTTGATGTATAGATCTGCTCTGTGGGGGTGTATAAATCCATCCCCTACATCAAGATCAACCTCAATCTCTGTGTTGGGTTGATTTAAATTTGCAAATGTCCTCCTGTTTGGGGGGAATGATTGTAGCTCATAACTCTCAATATTTTCCATTGTATGTATTTTTATTTAAATGTTAATCTCTATGATAGCAGTTGTTGTGGCTCCAGCAAAATCAACTAATTCTTCTTTTTCATTAGTGACCATCAATTCAATGTAATCTATTCTATTATGGCACACAGGAAAATATAATGTTGGGGATGGATTGTAGATGATTGTCTCCATAAATTCGGAATTAGGTTTGAATGTTGCAATGATGCCAGTTTGTTTGTGAGTGCCTATGCCATTTGATTTGGTGATCATACCCTCGGCCACATTACAGTGAATATTCAGAGTCTCTATGGCTAAGAATTTAGGTATATTAATAGCAGTGTGTTTGATGGCCGCTTCAAGTTTTGTGTTGTTCTCAAAGCCTAACAGCTCTCCTATAGTACCCAGATCCACTGTTTCTGTAGCAGATACAATCTCTACTCTGTGAGTGACAGAATTTTGACTTAACACTACACCTCTGGGTAATTGAGCATTTAGAGTGGATAGATTATATTGCCCTGGAGTGATGACAATTTTTTGATCTCCTACTGCAATTTTGTTGTTGTGGTGTGTAATATTGGGGATTAGGTACATGCCGTAAAATGCTCTGAGAGCTATTGTTTTGGGATACACTATATCATCATGCAATTTGAGTTTCAATATTGAATTTTGGCTGGTGAGATGGAATACCCCCATGATGTTTCAGATACCACAAGGCTTTTTGAAAATTTTCAATTGATGGTTTACTTATTTGAGACATATATCTGAGAACAGATAAACACAAATGTCCACAATTAACATCTTTGAAGTTTTGAACACGGGCATTATTGTAATAAAGATTAGGTGATTTTAGATATTTTATTAAATTTTCAGGTGGAACACCTCCAAATGAATCAAATACAAATGCCTCATTGTTTAAATATTTAAGATAACAGATCCAGTGAGTGCCCTGATTTTTGTACTCATCCAAATTAACAATGCCACACTCTTTGTTGAGTGGTTGTTCTGGTAAAGAATCAGACATGTACACACCCCTAAAATGTTTGATGCCCAGTGGCTTGATTAAAGCTTCAATATCTTGGTTTGTAAGCGGCTCTTGTTTTTTTTAAACTTATTCATGGCTCTCTTAACACCTTTGCCTTTTTCTCCATGACCAGGTTATGGCGCCTCTGCTCATCTAATTCTGCCTTATTTTTCTTGGCATCTATTACTGTTTTTGCTATGGCAGCTGATCCCCCAGCCAAGCTCCCAACAGCCCCGAGAGCAGCTAAGATGGCAGGGATGGTAAATATAAATCCCCCCACATGTGATTTTTCTCTTGATTGCTGTAATTTTTTTAATTGGGGGGTACTAAGCAACAATTTCATACCATGTCCCTTTGCAATACAAGAGCTTTTTTTCTTGCGCTGCTTTTTGGTCAAGAGACTGTCAATAGTTTTAAGAGATTTAAGACCTGCATAAGGTATTTGATACATAACACCCTTGGCCTTCATTGTAGGTTTATTATATACATATTCACAACCCCCACCCCAGTTTTTGTTTGGTGCTCATAGCTATGGTGGTCCCCAATGCTGCTATTTTTTCACTTAAAGAAGCATCTTTGCTTACAAATCTACCAAATGCAGCCTCTTCTAATTTCTTGTCTGCCACATGTCTCTTGTCAAGATCAGTATGTGTGTTGTATGCTATGTCATGGTCTCTACAAGCAGCATCTAGAGGATTAACACCAGGATCCCCTCTGTTTAATCTATGCTCCAATTTTGTACCGGGACCACAATACTGATAGCCTGGAATATGTAGTTCAAATGGCAACTTGTTTATAATGTCATTAACCAAACCCCGACCCTCAGAAATATTCCAAAATTTGGGGGGTAGAGTATTAATAATTTTTATGAGATATCCAATCCCCTTAGGGTCATTCACTATAAAATTAGATAATTTGGTGCTTATCATGTCCATAATTCCAACCTTTTCATTGTAAAAATTGTGGTTCCCAGCATTTTCCTCCCCAGCTATGACCAGCAACCTATCTACAAGTTTCCTGACATCATCAACCCACACAAATTCTTTGGGCAGGGTGTTGTATTGTTTGATTCCACTGCCAGTCTTGATCTGTGACCATATGGGCTTGATTAAATTGTTGTATTTTGCTCCACTGCTCGACTTAACCCTTTTTTGTGTGGGATCATTGTTCTGGTACAGAGCATCTGATTTTATTAATATTTCTTTGTAATATTCATAATCTTGATCTGTATAGCTGCCAGGCCTTTTCCTAGTCATCAGTTCCCACAATCCAGGTGTTCCGGGGTACTTAACAAAACCACCTTTTTCTCCGAGACGAGATTCTGAATATACAATCAGATCATCTCCCATAAATGTTACTCTGAAATTGCCAATTCTATGTATGATGCTGCCATCAAGCTCTGTGTCAGCATATAAGCCAAACACCTCATCTTTGTTGTCTTTAGGTGTGGTTAAATATTTTTGTGCAAGAAGACCCAATTCAATAGGATCCTGAGTAGCTTCAATTCTTCTAGGAGCAACAGGACTAGGTGTATGAATACTGGAAAGTGGGGTGAATGGATAATCTAATATGTTCCTTGCAGCTACAGGTACAAGCTCTGTGATCAAATCTTGATTTTGCTCTGTAACAGTTTTGATATTCTTACCTAAATTATTAATAGCATCAATTACAGGCTGTTCTGTTTGTTTGTGTTTTTCATAAATTCCCCGGTTCTCTGATTTCCATCCCTTAAATCTTTTTACAAGATAATCTCTTAACTTAAGATCATCAATGATTGGTCGTTTCATGGTTATTTATATACGTTTCAACGTCTAGAAAATCGTTGATTTTATTTCTGTATTTGCCGCTATTGGGTGTTCTTGTCATATCAATTGTGACAAACCCATAACTGTCCTGGTTCCAGCACCTACTGCAAAACTTGGAAAAATCATTGTAGCTCAAGTCCCCACCTACATATTCATCATGTATGTGTTTGAGGTTGGTATGATCTTGATGAAACACACATATAAAATTGCTGTTGTCTCGGATCAGTTGCTTCGGTATTTTAGAAAAAGTCTGTGCCAGGTAGAAGCAATCAATGTTTTTGTGCCGCCCCTGTGTAAAGAAATTTCTAACCTTGTTTTGATTATCCAGTATAATGTCATCAAACACAACAACAGAATTATCGAGACATTCATGAAGTGGCTTAACATCTGGTTCAAAAGTGGCAATATCCAATCCATCATATAGCTTCATCAGCTGCTGATATTTTAATTGTTCCAAGCTCTTAGAGAAGACATACAAGTGCCTGTTTTTCCAGTCTAACCAGTTGGGGGCCAATAAAAAATTATCAACCATGAGTGTAGTTTTACCACAAGCAGATGGCCCAACAATAAGACACCTAATATTATCAGGCAGCAAGTTGCCATTTCTCTTATTCTGTTGTTCAGGTTCTGGCAGCCTCTTTATAACATCCCAGGTGCTCATATTATTATTTTGTTTGCATCGATCCAGCTGTTTTCCGGATGACCCAGCCATTTGACAAATAACTTGTTGCCTTTTCTGCGGATGATTTTTTCTATGAGATATGTATCAGGCTGTTTAGTTTTGCTGAGCTCTTGTTCATAGAATCTGCCTTTGAGAACTTCTCCTCGGTGATCTTTTATTATATATGTGTTAAGGATCCCGGGTTTAACTTGAACCACTGTAAATAATTCAGTGCTCCAGTTTCTTGTAAAGCCTCTTTTGAATAAGTGCTTATATTTGCTGATTCTTACTTGATCACCCACCCTGTATTTGGCCTTTCTTATTGTTGGCTGATATCTAGGATAATAAACAGTGCTGATCAATTTTTGCTCATCAGATGAAGTTACTTCGGAGGGTTTCATGTTGATTGTGGAATGGACCGAGTTGTTATATTTATGTAGAAGTTCTGGAAGAATATTAATCCATTTATAATTACCTTGGAGGGTAAATTGTTTATACATAAGATTTTTTAAGGTTCTGTTGAATCTCTCTACAATTGAGGCTTTGAGATCACTGTAACTCGAATAATGTTTTATTGCCTGGCTTTTAATAAATTGTTGAAACACAGAATTATAAAATTCTTTGCCATTATCTGTTTGCAAATAGCGCGGTGATCTTCCACTCTGATTGATGATTGTCCTGAAGGCTTCTGTAACACATGTTCCAGTCTTGGATTTGAGTGGCAAAGCCCAAGCAAATTTTGAAAATGTGTCTATGACAGTAAGTAGATACTTGTAGCCCTTCTTGATTTTGTCTAAGTTTTTCAACTGTCCACTTGACAACTCAATCAAGTCGCTCTGCCATAAATCATCTATGCCCTTTGTGACTACTGGGAGCCTCTTAAAATTATGTCGGGCCTGTCTGTGTAATTCATCAACAATAATTTGTCTAGACATAATATGTAAACAAGAATATTGCAACTATAGGGTGTTCAGCAGCTGATACTGCAGGATTTTCTAAATATAATTTGTCTCCTATTTGTATTTTAAATTCCAAAGTGCCATCATCTTCAACATAGGCTGTTTCTAATGTATTGGGATCTGTAAAATCCTCCAATTCTACACTGGTGATTTTTGGTTTGTTGTCAGCATTTGTTATTGATAAGGTAGGGTAGTGGTGTGCCTGTGGTTGATGCCAATATTTGATCTTGATTGGTCTCAATGTGCCCCCAACAAAAAACTGGTAATAAAATTGTACAGGGGACAGCATATATATTTTGCCACCTGGTGTAAATGGTGAATCATATTCTTTGTTGGGGATGCTGTACAATTCAAGAATTACTGTATGTTTAGGATTCTCGATTATGCCTGTTATTTCTTTTTCTGCGGTAAGCAATCTGCTTGTTACAGATTCAAGGTGCTCATTGATGGTCCTAACAACATCATCATGGCCTGGCTTGATTTTTATGTCCACAATAAGTTTCTTGTATTGTTGCACAATCTCTTGAAGCTGGGTGGCAAAAACAGACAGAGCATTTGCTTGATTGGATTCCATGGTTCCTAGCTGTTGCTTGATATTAGCTACAATTTGTTGCAAATTTTCAACAACTGCCAATTTTGAATTTTGAGCAGTAAGATCATGGACCTGTCTTCTGATATCCTCAAACAGGGCATGCAGTTCATTAATATGTTGATTGGTTGGTAGAGTGGCCACTGTCTGAGTGAGATGCTTGATCTCTGTCTGGATATTCTTGATATCTTCTGATTTCAATATCCTATTCACTGCTCTCTTAATATTTTTAAGTTCCTGTGATGTAGGAAGATTTGATACTGTATTTTGCAAAAATTCAAGTGCCAATTTCACATTGTTTAATTCAGAAGCATCAGCCACATTTTGCATAGCATTTTGGAGCAGGGCTATATCTGCCTGAGTGGGTGTTGATTGTTGTAAAATTTCAAGTTTTGTTTGGATATCATCGATCAAGTGATGAAAATGAGATAGTTCAGATTCAGTGTTGAGGTTTTCAAGCTTTGTGATCTGTTGCTGGACACTGACAAGAGTATCTACAATCCCAGGCAATCGGGATTCTAGTACATTTGCCAAATCACTTTGCACTGCTGCTATTGTACCTTCAAGATGGGTTATGGTACTTTGAATTTTTCCAAAATCTTCATATGTTTCAAGTTGCAGCTTAATATTTGCTACACTCCGAGTTATTGCATTCAAAGCATCAGAAGATGGCAAGTTGTTCATAAAATTTTCAAGTGTCTCAATTTTTTCTTTAACCTCGGCTATGGCATTGTTCAAGGGGTCCAGATTAGGTATTTGGAGTGATTGAATCTGTTCTTTTAGAGTGGAAATCACTAGATCAAAATCTTCTTGTGATTTTATGCTTTTGACAATTGTTTGGAGCTGTGTCTGGACATTATTTATCTGCTCTTCCAATTGTTGTTTCAATTGCTCAGAGTTGTTAGCCTGGGTCTTGAATTTGGCTTGAAGAGCTGCTACAGCCTCTTCTAAACTTTGAAAATTATCTAATGTTGCCAAATCAGTATATTTCTGAAGCAACAATTTGAGTTCAGAATCAATTTTAAGAAGAGGGTCCATGCATTGTGATTGTAAATTTGTAATTTCTAATTGAAGACTGGCATTGAGTGTGGTTTGTAAAGCTTGTAAATCACTTCTTAATTTCTTGACTCTGACATCAAGCATCAGAATCTCATCACTGTGATCTTCATGCCTTGTATGGCCAAATATATCATTAGGCATTTTGTTTTAATGGTTATTTATTATAGAGTATCTGATTCTTAATTCTATAAAAAAGGGTATAAGCTTGTCATATGATCCCGGGACCTCAATATATAAGCAGTCACCAGCAGAAACAGTATATACAGTGCCAGAAATCATGTTTGAGTGCTTAATTCTATAAATATTTCTCCCTACTGAAATCTTGACATCACCCTCAGGGGTTGTAATAAATTGCAATTGACCACCTACAGGTAATTGGTAATGATTTAAATTATTGTTAAATATGTACAATATTTTGCCTGTTTCATCATCAACATCTGTAAGTATGCTGTTCAGATGAATAATTAACAAGCCACTCAGCTTAGACAGCATATCAGGAGAGGCTTGTGGTGTTGGCAGCTCCATAATAGCCTGTTTCTTGAACCCAAATAAGTTCATAGGCATGTTTATTTATTTCAAATCATGCTCTGTAATTGGGCATTGATTTCCATTTTTCAAATCACAATGACCCCATGGTAAAGTATGTATGCCACATGATAAAATGCATCTCTTATCATCATGTGGGTCCAGAGCCACTTTTCTTACAACATTTG
This sequence comes from Lepisma saccharinum, assembly GCF_977018435.1. Taxonomy (NCBI): domain Eukaryota; kingdom Metazoa; phylum Arthropoda; class Insecta; order Zygentoma; family Lepismatidae; genus Lepisma; species Lepisma saccharinum. The sequence continues at coordinate 25,600,863 of NC_139257.1, forward strand.
AAGTCAATAAGTGATCCTCACTCTGAATTCTATTTTCTGATGTTCTAATTGAACTCTGTGATTTGAGGCAATTTTCATAATCTTCAAATTGGAGCTCTTTGTCAACAGTTACTCTGCCGATGCCCTTGGCCTTTTTGGCAGCAACACCACCACATGTTTTAAAACTGTACATCTTGGCACTTAACCCAGCAAATTTCACAATAACATCACCAAGTGTCTCATCTTTTAACTTGCCAGGCACCTTTTTGTTGTGGGGTTGAATCCTTGTATGTTCACTGGTATCAAAGTATTGAAACAATTCAGGCTGTGCAATATCTTGATAAACATCTTCTGTTTGAATATCAAGAATAAAACTATCCGTGTCCATGTACAATAATTTTACACGATCACCATAAAAAGGTTTCAGCACATCATAATACAATGTTAACATATGTAATTTGGACAATTCCAATATCACAGCCCCTTCATAAATAGGTTTATCAAATTTGATCTTTGTTTTTTTCATGTTGAAAAGTGCCATGTGCTCATCATAAATTCTTCTATAATTGAAGTTGGGCTTTGTAACCAATTTTTTGCTCAGGCTGGGGTCAGTAATTATTTTAACATCGGTATGTTTTCTGACATTTTCAATAGTTTTGCCATACACTGAATTCACCATCAATTTAAACAAGCCCTTATCAAATTGGCTCTTTGCAGATGTTCGAAGCTTTGTGTTTGTATCAATGTATGGTTTCAACCATTCTGAGTGCCTGAACCTTAAGACTTTTCCAACTTTGGTCACTTGAACACCATGTTTCATCAGGAACTGGAGGTTTTTGTAATATGTGACATAACCCTGTTTCGGCTCCAGGGTCATCATGAGCTTCTTCTGTTTAGAGCCAGGTGAGCACTGAACCTCGGGAATAAGGGCAGATCAGAAAATTTGTTGTGTAAATAATCTGGAATTGTCAGATCAACCTCTAAGAAGAGGCCATTGTCACTGTCATCATAATTCTGAAGATCTTCAATATTGAAATTTTCAACCCATTCAAGCCCTGCATATGGCAGTTTTTGCATCATGGCATGACCATAGAGGCTGTTTGCATCTACATACGTTATATAATTTGATGGCCGTGCTGGATCATAATTGGGAATATGCTTGTTATTTGCTCTGGCATATCTCTGAGAACATTGCACCATCCCTCCTCTTATACATTTCTCCATAAACAGATACATATCTTGATCGTGGATCAGATCCAATTGCTTTTTGGTATTCAAAAACGTTGCAGACCATGCTAGGCCTGGGGCACTGTAAAAATACACTGGGTCCAGTTTATAATTTTGCATGGAAGATTTTCTGAATGCCTGCAGTATATCAGCTAAGAGGGTGACATCAAGTTTCAAATATGCCATGTGATAATCAGCAAATGTCTGGCAATTTAAATTGTTCCACATCAACTGGGCATGGTGATAATCTTCATCAGTGATTCCAGATCCTCTGATTCTGCTGTAAAACTCTTCTTGTGGTGGCAGGGAACACTCATCAAATTTAGAAAAATCTGTAACATAGTCATATGGATATACACCCTTCCGCCTAATTAATTTCAGGTCCTGATTTGGAAACAAGGCACGTGTGATTTTGAATTGATCATCAGGTAATTGAGTGGTCAGTGTAGCCAGGCTAGCAGGTAAAATTCTGTAAGAATCAAGAAATCTTATGTGAATAGAAACACCATTAACTTTAATTATCTTGCTAATAGATATATATTTCTCATCATTTTCAGCTAAAATATTTAAATTCTGCTTCTCAAACCCCTCGTATCTGATCAGATGATGGAAATCATAATTGGATGCTCCATGGTAAAATATGGGGACAAATCTTGGTCTCTTGATCTTAATATTACAGCTATTACACAGGGCCATTAAGAATTTACCATCTGTATGAGAATGGTGTTTCACCTTGATATTTGTATCTGAAAATTCAGAATCACATACCGGGCATTTTTCTGCATTGTTGAAATCCTCAATCTGTTTCTCTGTTAAAGGCATCATAGGTTTTGATTTTAATAAGATGTTAGATGCTATGTCACGGCACTCATTTTCTATTCTATGTGCAAATATTTTGATGGCATCTGGTCCCATGTATAAGTATGGCTCACTAGCTACACCATCCTGTACAACCACATAACAAAAGCTGGAAGGTTCATGTAGCTGGTATGGTGTACTTGAAGATTCTTTAGGATCTGGATTGCAGGATGCAAGATGTTTGAGGTTCGATTCAAAATCACAGACAATATATGCTGGGTGTTCCAACAAGGCTTCAAACTTTTTGAATTTGCAATTTTCACTTGGATTAGGCATCACCATATGAACAGGTTTATGATTCCCACAGTATTTCAGATGCTCAATTAACTTGTTTTTAGCAATTTCTGCATTCACTTTACAAACCCCTTTTATTATTTTTTGACCATCAAATACAGTCAAACATCTTCTGCACAACTTAAATATTCTATTAGATTTGTCTAGTTGTGTTCTGACTATAGCTTCAAGATTATGTATCAAAGTATAATGATATGTACCATTCTTTTCAATTAAGAGCAGATCAATCGGAATTGCAGATTCATCATCAAGTGTACTGATTCTGAGAGGATCTATCAAGCAATTGCCAGTGGAACAAATAAATACATTAATAGATAATTGTTTGCCATTGATATGCCTGGCCTTTTTTTCAAATTTATCAATATTCTGAACAGACATTGGATATTCTAAACCCTCCATTGCATCGTCAAAATCATGTTCATGCTGTTTGTAATAACTTATTCTCTCAGGATGCCTTGAAACTGGAAACAAAGCAGCTAATATACACCACAAAAAGCATTTGTGGTCATTATTTTTTATATTAACCACGGCTTGTTTGTTTTTAATATTGGCAGGCAATGGCAGATATGTAGAACCTTGTAATGGGCTGAATTCAGAAATATGAACATATAACTTGTGTGATGAACCGCATAGGCTCCATCCGGACTCTTTTGCTGCAAATTCAGAGTGTTTGATATTCAGTTGATGTATCAAGCTGCTTATTATTGTGTCTGAATTTGTATTTGAATAAACCGGTACAGTTTCTGTTATGTGGGGCTGTGTAAATTTTGTGCCATTTGGTTTCTTATATTGTGTAAACAATTTGAGGGACAGTTTATAAGAGCCATTTTGTGCATTTAGAATTGCCTGTATATCAGGTTTTTTACTGTTCAAAAAATTCTTAATGCCACATCTTGGCTCTGATTCAAAACAGTGATCCCTTAATTGGCCGTTAAAACTGCTACGGATGGGTGCATGGCGTGGCTGCTTTGCTGCTCTGGCATTAACAGGTGCTTCGTGCTTTCTTTTCAGACCAGATGTGAATGGTTGTGGGGGCAATGTTGCTGACTGTGCAGAGCAAGTATTTTTATGTTTATATGTGAAATATTCCATGCTATATTTTCTATGGCATTTGGGGCATATTTTTGTGGGAGTTCTGCATTTGTCTGGGTTACAAATCTTTTGTAACCTAACCTAACCTAACCTAACCTAACCTAACCTAACCTAACCTAACCTAACCTAACCTAACCCAATTAGAGCTAAATATATTTTTATTGCATTGGTCACAATATTTTTGATTCGGCATTTTTGTTGTTGTTTATTATATACAATTTCTTGGGATTCAATTCAAAACTTTATACTGAATAAAAAATATCAGTTGAGTTCAACACTGTGCTTTGTGTGTGTATATGTGTGTAGGTGTGTATACACTTAATATTTTTGGCTTTGGTATTTATATACAATTTCTTGGGATTCAAACCAAAACTCTATGCTGGATCAGTTGGGTTCAACACTGTGCTTTGTGTGTGTGTGTATGTGTATATGTATGTTAATATTTTTGGCTTTGGTATTTATATAAAATTTCTTGGGGTTCAAATCAAAACTCTATGCTGGATAAAAATATCAGTTGGGTTCAGCACTGCAACAACACAACCTTACTCTTCAAAAGCTCTTACAATACTGGCTGATATGCAATGCAAAATCTCTTTATATACCCTAAGCACGGACCGCATTGAAACAATAAGCCAATCAGAATATAACACATAATCACATTATGTCATAAGCAACCAATCAGAAAACAACACATCTGAAACAATAGGCCAATCAGAATATAACACATCATCAAATTATGTCATAAGCAACCAATCAGAAAACAACACATGTCTAATAATTTGTTGCACAGCATGATGCAATATAAATAAACCAGAAATAGGTCACAAGTGGGCCGGAAGTGGACCGGAAGTAAACCGGAAGTGGACCGGAAGTAGACCGGAAGTGGACCGGAAGTGGACCGGAAGTGGACCGGAAGTAAACCGGAAGTGGACCGGAAGTGGACCGGAAGTAGACCGGAAGTGGACCGGAAGTGGACCGGAAGTAAATATGTGTGGGTGGGTGTGGGTGGGTGTAGGTGTGTATGGGTGTGGGTAGCCTAGTTTTAAGTATGGCCCAAGAGAATAAATTTATGGACAACAATCTCACAGAAGTGCCTTTTGTAAGTATAGACAAATCAATCTGAGGGAGCTCTTCCTTTCTCATGGAATCCATGAGGGCATTTTTACAAAAATCTTGGATTAGGTAGGGTTCCACACTTGAGCAAAAAGCTCATGTAGGCATGTTGAGCTGGTTTTAAGTATAGCCAAATCTGCTTGAGGGGGGCTCTTCCTTTCTCGTCCTGGTTATATCATATTTTATACTACTGACGTGCCAACTGCCTATCTTCCACACGACGCTCCCAGAAGGGTTGGGTGATGGATACAAACCGAAAACTTCGTCTCTGTCATCGCCTTTGGTGCTCAGATATTTGGCTGCGGTCGGTCCTAATCGTATTCCCTCGACGGAAGACGAACTGCAGCTGCTGCTGGGCGACGGAAACCTAGTGGGAAGCGACGGCAGTTGGAAGTGTTGGAGAGTTGTGGTGGGTGAAGGAGGAGTGGGAGGATAGTCCGTAATGTTGCGAACTGCCACCGGCACCAAATCTGTGATCAAGTTCTTGTTATGTTCGGCAACATCTTCGATTTCTTTGCCCAGGTCACCGATCGCATCGATGAGCGGTTGCTCCTGTCGCTTCTTCTGCTCATAATATCCACGATTCTCTTCCTTCTACCCTTTGAATCGTTTAGCAAGGTACTCAGTCAACTTGATGTTTTCTTCGGCTTTCCTTTTGGACATTGCAAAATGAAGTTTTGGGCCTATCTGTTTTCTTACAATTTTGTTATTTTATTTCGACGGAAGAAACAAGACAGACCTGTTAATGAAATGGTATTCTTGATAATCTTATCTTTTTCGTTGTTCATCTCGTACCATGCATCTGAAAATTTTCTAACACTCTGCTTATGATATCCATCAAGCATGTCTTCCATTTCGTCTGTTATTGCGTGAAGGTCTTCGGTATTCACGATCTTTCTCCCCGTGATTTTAAATATGTGGTCCTTCATGATCATCTGGCACGGCACGGCGAACGCTGGCGAACTATTGGCGATATCAATTATTCTGTGGGTGTTATCTTCTTCTTTATCCGACACAATCTTGAAGATCTGATAGAGCAGCTCCACAGGAAGGTTGATTACATTAGCAGATCGTGATGTATTCATTTTTTCTTTTTGTTCGCAACGTACTATTATATTATATTTTCGGCCACGATAAACTCGTTGATCTTGTTACGATACTTCCCCTGGTTCGGTTTGCGAGTCATGTCTATCGTGGCGAAGCCGTAGTCGTCAGCATTCCAGCAATGCGCGCAGAGGTTGCGAAACGACTCGTACGTCATATCCCCTCCGACGAACTCGTCGTACACGTGCTTGAGGTTGGTGGCATCCTGCCGAAACAAGCAAATGAAGTTTGCGTTGTCCCTGATCAGTTGCTTGGGGACCTTCGAGAAGGTCTGAGCCAAGTAAAAGCAGTCCATGCCCTTGTGGCGACCTCGAGTGAAGTAGTTGCGAACCTCTTCCTGATTCTCGAGGATGACGACGTCGAAGACAACCACCGTATTCTCACGACTATCGTCCAAAGGTACCATCTGCGAGGCAAAGGTGGCTATTTCCAGATCGTCGTAGATTGCAATCAGCTGCCGGTATTTCGATTGCTCGAGGCTCTTGGAAAAGACGTACAGGTGTCTGCTCTCCCAATCGAGCCAGTGGGGCGCCAGGATGAAATTGTCTACCATCAATGTGGTTTTGCCACAACCCGAGGGCCCCACGATGAGGCATCTGATACTTTCGGGGAGCAATTCGCAATTTTTCTTTCTTTCTTCACCTTCGCCAACGTCCGGTAGCCTCTTGGTCACCTCCCAGCTCATACGATATCGATGGCATCAATCCAAGAATTCTGCGAAGAGGGAAGACCGAGCCACTTGAAGTAAAGTTTGCCCTTGCTGCGTCGGAGCACTTTCTCCACAAGGTAAGCGTCCGGGAACCTAGTGGCGTACAGTTCCTGCTCGTAGAATCGACCCTCGATGTCTACACCGTCCGCGGTGCTCTTCAGCTTGTAGGTGGGGATGTAGGGAGGTGATGAAGGCAGGAGAACATCGGTCACGGTGAAAATTTCTGTAGACCAGTTTCGAGTGAAACCTTTGTCGAAAACTCCGGGGCGCTTGAACTTGCTCACTCTCACCTTGTCTCCTATTTTATACTTTGGTTTCTTAATTTTTTCGCCAGTGTTCCGTTTGCAGTACACTTCGGAGAGCAGCCACCTTTCGTTTCGCTTGGTCACTTCCAAGGGTTTCATCCCGATCGTCCTGTGAATTCGGTTGTTGTATTCCTCCACCAGTTCGGGCACCAGATCCACCCACTTGTAGTTCCCGCAGAGGGTGAACCGTTTCCACATGAGCCCCTTGAGAGTCCTGTTGAATCGCTCCACGATGCTTGCTTTCAGCTCGCTGTAGGTTGAATAGTGAAGAATACCGTTCTCCTTGAGCATCCTCCCGAAGGCAGAGTTTTAGAATTCCCTGCCTTGATCGGTCTGCAGGAAACAAGGGGATCTCTGTTTGAGAACAGAAGCGAAAGCTTTGCCGACCTCGACCCCGGTCTTGTTTTTAACGGGTATCGCCCAAGCGTACTTGCTGAAGTGTCGATAACGGTGAGGAGGTATCTGAACCCCTTGCTGATCTTGTGAAGCCCCTTGAGATTCCCCATCTTGAGATGCTCATCTCCACGAGGTCGGCCTGCCAGAGGTCGTCTATCCCTTTGGTGACCACGGGCAGTCGAGGATAATTCCTGCGGGCAGGTTTGTGCAGTTCGTTCACGATAGTTGCTCTCATGACAATGGAGGTTGTTTGATACTTATAGACAACAAAGGCTCCGATGCAAAAATGTGGAGCACGATCTATTATCTTCATTGCTTTCTTGCATTTTTTTTCTTTGCGTACTTGCTTGCTTACGATAGACGACTGACACTGGCGACGGGATAGGAGAGCACCAACTCCAAAAAAAGCAGTATCGGATGCTCCATATTCGTCTCGATAGATTCGGCGTACAGACGATCTCCGACGGAAACGTTGTCGTACGAGACTCCGACTTTCATGTTGTCGTGCTTAATCCTGAACAAACTCTCCCCGTGATGCAGACTTATCGCGACACCGATCGGGGGATGCAAGTTCACAATCCGGAGACTTCCGCCACCTAGCGAGAGTTCGTAGAAGATGCTATTGTTGTTGAAGATGAAGAAGATCTTGCCAGTGTTCTCTTCGAACTGCTTCACAATACCGTTCAAGTGGACGATTGTAGCTGCCAACAGGTCGGTTCGGAAAGCAAGCAAGGCATCGTCAAGCATCTCACGAGCTTTGACGACCTCTTCGCTGGATATCTTGACGTACTTGGGAAGCGTCGCGCCAGGTTTCCTCCTGTTGTAGCCGAACACGTTGGTTGGCATGTTATAGAGCATTTCTTTCTTTCCCACTGCTCAGACTATTTTATTAATTTTTCCTCTTCTTGCTTCGAGAAAAGGTCTCGCAGATATTTTTACTGGTAAAGATTTTCTTTCGAAGCCAAAGCCCTTTTTACCCTTGCGAAATTAACCAGAACAGAGCCGCCCGAACGGTGAAAAGATGATCATCGGTAGAGGAAATGCTAGAATTTGTATTGTTTCTTTGTTTTCGAAAGCATACTTCCTCCCCTGAAGAGCGCTCGTTTTGATTTGTTAGTTAAATTTAGCTTGCGGCTCAAACAACAGTAACACCAAGCCGAAAAGTGTTTTTTTTTCCTCGGTTAAAGAGCCAAAAGTGCCACTTGTCATCGCTAGAAACAATATTGAAATTTTATTTTCACTTTTGTGTTGTACAGCATAAAAATATGAAATATACGGACTCACAAAAGACTTGGAGGCTCACGCGCACAAAATTGATCACAAAAGACGCGCCATGAAATGTTCGGAGGGGGCACGCTGTCTGAGGTTACCTGATCAATCAGAGCCATTCACCATTGGGAGAGGTTAGGTTAGATAGAATAAATGTTGCCAACTCACTAGGTTACTTTAACTCGTAAAATATTGTGGTGAAATTTTTATGGCAGAGTTGGCAACGCTTACAGTAAGGTTAACGTACACCGTGAACTCTTGTAATATACAGCGTAAACGGCTACGCAGAGTTGGCAACGCTGACAGTTACCTGCGTTAGGTTTGGAAAAAACCGTGAAATTGGGTTATTATTTTGGGCTGTTTGGAAAATAACCGTGAAGGTACTGCTCTATAGGTGCTTCCCGTGAAGGTACTGGGTTAACCGTGAAGGTATTGCTCTATAGGCGCTTTCACGTAAAGGTACTGGGTTAACCGTGAAGGTACTGCACTGTAGGCGCTTTCCCGTGAAGGTACTGGGTTAACCGTGAAGGTACTGTCATATAGGCGCTTTCCCGTGAAGGTACTGGGTTAACCGTGAAGGTACTGTCATATAGGTGCTTTCCCGTGAAGGTACTGGGTTAACCGTGAAGGTACTGCTCTATAGGTGCTTTCCCGTGAAGGTACTGGGTTAACCGTGAAGGTACCCTCTGTAGGTGCTTTCCCGTGAAGGTACTGGGTTAACCGTGAAGGTACTGCTCTATAGGCGCTTTCCCGTGAAGGTACTTGGTTAACCGTGAAGGTACTGCTCTATAGATGCTTTCCCGTGAAGGTACCTTAAAACATACAGCGTAAAAGGCTACGGTTCGCTACTACCCTATAGGTGCTTTCCCGTGAAGGTACCCTTTAAATATACAGCGTAAAATGCTACGACTCGTTTAAAAAATATCAGGTACCTTCGCGGTGAAAGCATCTATAGGGTACCCCAATTCTTCCGGAAGATCCAGCTTCCCCATTTTCCTACTACTAAAGATTCTACTGACGCAGGATCAAAATGAGCTGGATACCTGGAGACAATGCTTCAATTCAAGACATTTTTATTTCTCTCCCTCTACTGCCATGTGATGGATCCAATAGAAGAGGTAATCTGTAAGGTTCAGTTTCCACATATTGATGCTACAGAAGTGGGATGAAAACTAAAATACTTGACTGACATCTTTCAAGAAAAGCGAATGGGTTTTGAGCAGTTCTGGCAGAGCTCAAAATGCACAGACGTCAAACCCAGCCTCGTTGATGAGCCAGAATTGCCCCGGCAACGTCACGTCCCTAAGAGACTTGAAAATCCTCATGCTGACAAAACTCACACGTTCTACACTCCAAACTCACAAGTTCTTTACTCCAAAATAGCATTATAAATCAATATATACTGACGTCTGTGACACATCAAAATCATGTGTTAAACAAGGACATGAATCTACAGGACTACAAAAAGTAACAGCCATAGAGAAATAATGCATCTCAGCTGTGAACAGTTGCACAACAAACTTTCAGCAAACGCGAGATTTATTTCGCCAAGATTTGGATGCCGATAGGCTCTCCTTACACATGTCCATGCTTGGTGATATCGCCAAACAGAAGAAAGTGGTTCTAACTACCATGCGTGACATATGGAAGTTTCTTTTGGAAGACAGCATCCTCCAGGAGTTTCTGCCTGAAGTTGCCAAATTCATGATGGTACTCCGCACTGTGCCAGTGACGACAGCCTCAGCCAAAAGGTCATTCAGTGCTGAAGACATATTTGAGATCTACAATGGAGCAGAAGAGACTAAGCAGCTTATCGGTACTCCACATACATCAAACTGTGCTTGATAATTTGGACCTGAGACCGCTCGTTAATGAGTTCATAGAAAAATAACCCAGTGCGTAGAGCAACTTTTGCTTTATTTTTAAATCATGTTCATATGTTTTAGTTGTGTATGTCACTTTATATCTTAGTGTACATACTATTTGTTTTTTTATTATTGCAAAATTAAATTTAAAAGTTAAATATTGTAGCAAGAACAACAAAAGTAAAACTTATTTTCATGCTATTTGTGTTAGCATTTATGTAAATAATTAAATAAAACTGTTAAATATTGTAAATATTCGTTATTTTATGGGTACGTCAACACTAAGGGTATTTGCAACCCATCACATGTCTGTTACGGACATTAAAACACACCCATGTCCTCGCCGGGACTCGAACCCGAGACCTCTGGATCAAAGCGAGTTGAGTCGACCACCCAACACATTCGGCTCCCGAGGCCGGCATAAAACTCTTAGGTTGACCTGTTAATGTAAATACATACTTTTCAATAAAAATGTTAATTGTTATCTAAAAAAAACAAATGAGCAGACACAAAAGACATACAGCGACTTTGAAACATTTTCTAAACGTTTTTCATGTTACATTTCATTTGCATGAGGAATATAAAAGCTGCTTAAAAACTGCTATACGAAGACGTAATTTTTATTTTTAAAAAAGGGAGGGAGTGAGTCATTCATTTATTTCAGTGATCAGAGCCCACCCAATAATTTTGACAAGTCGGCGCCCCTGACATCATACACCATAGCCTTAACGTGTTATCAAAGGTAGAAGTCTATTGGCCTTAGGTCTGGTCGTCGGGCATGAAATTCAACAGGCGTTGCTGCATTTGCACCTTACACCGATGCCACTTGTGCCTCTGTAGAACCATGTACACCGAACAGTGACTCATATCTCATTGCATTGCTATACGACGTGTGCTTTGCTACAGTAACATCGGGAAAGAGGGTAACACTGCCGTAGCTTGTGCTTCATCCGTGACTCTCCGCGGTCGTCCAATACGTGGTCTGTCCAAGACCGTCCCCGTCTCCTCCAATTTGGTTAATAACTGTGACACTGCAACATGTGACACAGGGTGACGTTCTGGATGACGCACGTTGAAATCGGCAACCACTGCACGGGCACTTCTCCAACCCCACAGTTTGACGATCTGATAACGTTCCTCAGTTTATAACGGCATGGTTCAACATCTGCAACAAACAGTAAACATCACTTTCAGTTGCCTATAATGTTTCACCAAATGAAGTTACATGAAATCTGTTTTCAGCTTTGACATCCTGACGAAATTGTAGCATATCGTCATGTATCACATGACAAAAACTATAATTTTAAATAAAAAAAAGTTGAATTCAAGATGGCGGAAAGTAGTGCAGGTGGCCCGGTTCTAAATCCTCTTTTGAGGCTCGAATCATCATTGGAGGCTCGTCGTAGCCTTTTATGATGTATATTTTGAGGGCACAGAGTTGGCAACTCTGTGGGCTCTTACAGTAGCTTTTTATGAGGGGGGTCTATTGCCCCCTGTTTACATCTGGTAATACTGCCGTAGATTTTTTGACAGTGTTGTTAACCTACTGGGTTTTTCACTGTAAATTTTCATCAAAGGGCCTGAGGGGTCCATGTACTTTTTATGTCTGGCAACACTGTTGGGGGCCTAGTGTTGGCGACCTGTGGGCTCTTATTGTAGCTTTTTATGAGGGGGGCCTATTGTCCCCTTTTTACATTTGGCAACTCTATTGGATGTTTTTTTTTTGAGGCTTGGGTTTTGCCAACCCATCCGAAGAAAATTCCACTATATGATCTTTCACTGGCTAAGCTAACCTACAAATAGGAGTTGCCAGCACTGACGAGGCTCGAATTATCATTTGAGGCTCGAATCATCATTTGATGCTCGTCGGTGTTGCCAACCCACTCTACAAAATTTCCACTATATGATATTTTGAAGCTTTTGAATGCAACTTATCGTAATTTTCCAACTGTGGGACTAAATGTTTATATATCGTGACCTTTGTAAACCTCTTTCGGGAACAATGTGTCGCACACACACACGCGCGCGCGTGCCTGTATTGTGACGCAAGCAAACAAAAAAAACTTTGCCTGTCATTACAAAAAAAAAAAAACCGTATTCTTAAATAACTAACAAGAACAATGAATCTTTTTGGCTTCCGCAAACAGATCAACATGGAGACTGCACCGCCAAATTTCAATAACCTCTTACCTTCCGTGTTATCTAAACTCAATGGTTTACTGATTGTTCATCTCAACAGCATTTGGACGAAACTGAATGACGATGTGGGCAAGATGTTTTATGTTTTTAATAACAATTTACATTTCTACGAAATTCCGATCGACGGGAAACTTCAAATCACCGTGAATCCGGAAAACGCAGGCGAAATCAAAATTTCTACCGGCAAGAATATTTTTCGAATCAAGCACGACAAGATACTTTCTAACATTACGTACGATGTTTCTGCAGGAGATTATTTTTACATGGAACTTCTCGGAGATTACGACAAACTCATTCCTCTCTTTGTAGAATTACGAATCGTCTATCCTATTATAAATAACCGTTAACCAAAAATGCCTAACGACATTTTCGGCAACACCAAGCGTGTAGACCACGCAGAAGAGATTCTCATGTTGGACATTCGAGTTAAGAAGTTGAGGACCGATTTGATTGCTTTGCAGGAGACCTTAAACAAAAGTTTAGAGTCGGAAATCGCTACGCTCCAAACGCAATGTCTCGAGCCCATTCTGAAAATCGATTCCGAACTGAAGACGCTGATAAAAAATTATGTCGACGTACCTTCTTACGACAACGTTCAAAATATACAGTTGAGCGTGGATTCGCTTCAAAATGATTTGGCCAAATTACAGCAATTTCAATCGAAAAATTAAGATTTGGAAAAATTGAAACTCGAAATCGAAGAACGAACTTCTGCAATAGAAAAGAATTTCTCTGAACTTCAAACCGTCGTGAACGATATAGATGCAGAACGCTTACATGTCGTCGTTTCCAAATTGAAAACGGCAGCGACGGCATTATCCGAATCGAACGACATCAAAAGTTCATTGAGCGATCTCGAGAGTAGGGTGGCCAATCTCCCCACCTCCAAAGAATTGCACGCTTTGAAAAGAAACATATCTCGAATGCTGAAACGACTAGAAACGGAAACGGCGAACGTGGAACAGATTCGAGACGAAATTAGTTCGCGGGTGTCGACGCTGCCCACTTCGCAGAGCGTCGCCGACCTTCACACGCAGTTTACAGAGATGCGAAGGATCGTGAACGATCTTACCGAGAAGAGCTCGAAATTGAATCAAGTCGAGAACCTTCAGAACATTGTCGTCAACATCAGAGATCAAGTTGGAGTGCTGGAATCCACGCAGGAATCGACGCTGGCCTCTTTCGGTGCCAAGTTGCAAGAACTCAACGAAAACTACAAGCAGTTGAACGTGGAAGTGAAAATCAAACCGTCGTTGTCTGCCGTAACGGATGCCATAGTCGAGCATTTGCTGCCCATCGAAAATAAACTCGGACACGTTCACAGCAATCTGCTCGGCGTCGACACTAAATTCGCTAAACTGCATTCTCTGCAAGCCATCGAAATCAACAGCGTACCCAATCAACAGAGAATCTCCACGTTCGTCGAAGGTAACAAACTGTACATGTTACATCCTTATCATCCGTACTACAAGTTTCTCCTCGATGGCACGATTCAGATAAACGAATTTTCGTACTGGTCTCACGGTAGAAAAGCTAGCGTTCCCACCATGACTTTGATATCGAATCGTGGTGTCCAGAAAGCAGGAAACATTCCTCTGGCACGTTGGAACGAAACGCGCAACATATATGAAATACACGAAGACGAAGATCTTACCGTTTTCGACGTGAGTGCCGGCGATAAGCTGATCATTCAAAACACGAGCGAAGTGCCACCCTCTTTGAATCCCATCACGCTTGTGCTTCTCTTGAAACGTAATCTCTAAAAAAAAATGTCTAGGCAAGCCATCGTCGAAGAATTGCATAATCCTGCACGCCGTAACTACGAACGTTTGGCTGTGGTAACCAAGGGCATCGACGACCTCTGGCAAAGTGACCTCGTGGAGATGAGTAGCGGCAATTTGAAAAACGTACATAAATTGAACAAGGGCAACAAGTACCTCCTCACCGTCATAGACACATTTTCGAAATTCGCATGGGCTCTACCTTTGAAGGCGAAAACGGGAACATGCGTCACGGAAGCATTCAAATTAATTTTTCGCGAAAGCGGCGGCAGACAACCACGGTTTCTGCAAACGGACAACGGTAAAGAATTTTACAACGCCGTATTCCAAAAGTTTATTCAAAAACACAAGATTCAACATTATTCGACCTTCAGTCACATCAAAGCCAGCATCGTGGAAAGATTCAATCGAACCTTGAAAACACACATGTGGAAACGATTCACGCTTCGTGGAAATTACAAATGGGTCGACATCCTGCCGGAACTCGTCGACACCTATAATGATACGGTACACAGAACGATAGGCATGAAGCCAGCTGACGTTACGAAATCTGACGAGCAGCGTTTAATTTCTACAGTTTACTGTCCAAAGTACACACCCACGACAAAAAAAGCTAAATACAAAATTGGAGACCGGGTGAGGATCAGCAAATTCAAACGCACCTTCGAGAAGGGATTCACAAAAAATTGGAGCACGGAACTTTTTACGGTGGTTCTAGTTTTACCCGGAAACCGACACACGTATATAATAAAAGATAGTAGCGGTGAGATTTTGAAAGGAAGATTTTACGAAGAGGAACTCTCTAAAACGAAACACCCCGACACGTACCTCATCGAGAAAGTATTGCGTAGGAAAGGTGACAAACTGTTTGTCAAATGGCTGGGACTTCCGGAAAAGAGTTGGATCGACGCGAACGAAGTGATCTTGTGAGTACGTGGAACGTGGTGAAGCGTCTACCGGATCCGGAAAGTCAAACGAGAAAAAAAAAGAACGGTGAGTTGCTTCCCGACAGCATCCGCTGTCTGATCGTAGGTCCTTCGGGGTGTGGGAAAACGACACTGCTCGTGGACAATTTTCTCCTCGCACCGAATTGGTTAGATTGGAAGAACAGGCACCTGTACGTGTTCTCGAAAAGTTTGGAGCAATCCAAATACCAGCAACTGATGAAACTGTACGATGGTCTGGACATTGCAACGTTCGCCTCGGAAATAAAACCACTCGACGATTGTCGTGAAAATTCAGTCGTTGTGTTCGACGACGCCATCCTGGAAAATCAAAATGAAATTCGCAACTTTTTCACGCAAGGTCGTCACAAAGGAATGGATTGCTTCTACCTAGCTCAAACGTTTTCCAAAATTCCAAAACAGTTAGTACGCGACAACGCTAATTTCATATGTTTGTTTCGTCAAGATCACACCAACCTCAAGCACGCGTACGATGACTACGTAGGCGGAGACATGAACTACAATCAATTTTCGGAACGCTGCTGCTCTACTTGCTGGAACGGTGACGATTTCGGATTCGCGACGATCGACATGACGAGGAAACCCAACGACGGAAAATACAGAAACAAAATCAACGACTTTCTAAACGTTGCAACGTTGTGAGAAACGACGTGTATAAATAACGTCATGACGAAACGAAAAATCGAAGACGAAAATCTCAAGCTTCGCGATTACCTCGCGAAACGCTTCAAAGGTTGGAAATCCGAGAATCGCGGATTCTACGAAGAGAAGAAACGTCAGGATCAACCTGTGATCGATGCCATCAGCGGTCTAGGTAAAGAAATTAAAAGTGTCACGGAACAAAATAAAAATTTGATCAACGAACTCGTACCGCTCGCAGCTAAAAGTTACGCCGTACCCACGCCCATTTCGAGCATTCCTTCGACGCCGTTCGAACTGAAGGATGCACCGGTACGACGTCGAGCCATAGGCAGCACGTCTTCGGATAAAATCGAGTTGGGACCTTTGGCACGAGACTACCTGAGTACGGGGAAATTCGACAAGGATGAAGTGTTCGGATTGTATCCCAGCATGGAAACCAACGAACGCGGTGGTGTGGTGTGGAAGATTGGGAAATCGAAGGTGACCTTCGAAGGCAACGACATTAAAGTGAATTTAGGCGAGAAGGATAGTTGGACCAGGTATCCGGGTACGGTGGGACTGTGGGAACTCGTCGCCAAAAAGCAGCCGAAAGATTACACCGAAGAAGATTACCAAAGTTACAAGGAAATTCTGATCATGACGGATGCCTTGTACCAGAACAACGACGCCTCGCAGAATAGGGTGAAATCGAGCAGCGGCGAGAAGTACAGGAATCTCATCAAACCGATTTGGAACCAGGTCAAAACAGGCAGCGGCGTCAAACGCTACAACACGTTACCCAAAGAATTCGTTTGGGTGGACGACGTTAGGAAACTCGTGGACCGATTGTTGGTGATAGCCGGCGAAGAGAATGCAGGCAATCGTAATTTCTACAACGAGAAGGTTGGCATCGTGGACATGATCAGCACGAAACTTTCCAACTTCATCGTGAACGACGACAAGGGCATAGGTTACCTGATCAAAATCATCAACACGCTGCCTCCGAAATTTTGGAACGTGGCCGATGGAAAGGGACTCGTGAACGACATCATCAACAAGTTACCTTTCGAGATGCATCTACCTGGCTACCAGTACTGCGGACCGGGTACCAAACTCGAGAAAAGATTGGAGAGAGGAGACAAGGGTGTGAATCCGTTGGACGCCGCATGCAAAGATCACGACATCGCTTACAACACCACGCAGACGGATCTGGATGCACGTCACGAAGCAGACAGAAAGTTAGAGCACGCAGCTTTCGAAAGGTTCGTGAGCAGAGACGCATCGCTGGGTGAACGGGTCGCCGCACTGGGTACCACCATCGCCATGAACACGAAACAAAAATTGGGGTGGGGTATATAAATAACATACCGTAAAAAAACTACACAAGAAAAAATCTCAGAATATATATATAAATAACATACCGTGAAAATAACACATAGAGCATCAACATGAAGCCCAAGGGTGTCGTGTACCAGATACCATACTCCAATCTTAAAAATCTAGGTGCCCTCGATGGGTTACTCACCAAGAAACAACGCGAGAAGAAACGTTCTTGCTTGAGCAAAGGACACGGAATGAAATTACTTCTCAGCACACCTCAATTGGGACGCTTGCAGCGTTCGCGGAAACAGCAAAAGATCGGAGGTTTCATATACAGCATCCCGGCCATCCTAGCAGCATTGGGGGCCGTTGGAAGTTTGGCTGGCGGAAGTGCCGCCATCGCGAAAACCGTCATCGACTCGAAGAAGAACAAGGCGGAATTGGAAGAACAGAAACGTCACAACCTGGCCATGGAGAAGAAAGGGGGAAGGGCGTGATGAAGAAGTTTAAAAAAAAGAAACAA
Organism: Lepisma saccharinum; assembly: GCF_977018435.1. NCBI lineage: Eukaryota > Metazoa > Arthropoda > Insecta > Zygentoma > Lepismatidae > Lepisma > Lepisma saccharinum. The sequence goes on from NC_139257.1 coordinate 25,618,483, forward strand.
CAGCACTCACCAACCGAGACATTGAATCTCTGATCGAACCGTTCCAAATCAAACACTTCAGAGGAGTTTTCATGTCCGACTCGTTACCTTCAAGCGTTAAAAGAAGAGAATGCGGAGTAGTCAACTTGGACGGTCAAAAAAATCCAGGCACGCATTGGATATGTTACCACAAAAATGATGATAAAGCATTCGTTTTCGATTCTTTCGGAGGTGTTCCACCTACAAATTTAATTCATTATCTGAAAACGAACAAAACCTCTATATACTACAACGACGAACGCATTCAAAATTTCGGAGACGTGAACTGCGGTCATCTCTGCCTCTCCGTGCTCGCGTTTCTCTCTAAAATAAATAACCCTACGATCGAGGATTTCCAGAAAGCATTGTGGAACCTCAAACAGCATCACTAGGATGGGCGTGTTCCATCTCACGAGCGAATCTTCAATCTTGAAACTCACGCTGCACGACGACATCGTCTATCCTAAATCCGTGGCTCTGCGTGCATTCTACAGCATGTACCTCATACCTAACGTCACGCAGCACAACAACAAAATTAGCGTCGGAAGCGAACACATCGTCGTCACGCCAGGACAATACAATCTTTCCATTTTGCAAGCTCAATTACCCAAAGGCACATACCTTTCTCAAAATTCGGTCACGCACAGAGTGGAAATCCTATCCGCGACGGAGACCGTGGACCTGGGCACCATGGGAGAGCTTTTAGGTTTCGAGAACAACCACCCAAAACTCGAAGCTGGCATCAAGCACGTAGCAACCAACATTCCTAAATTCTTGGCCATAGAGACTCTGAACGTACACTGCAACGTGGCGGAAGGCATGATCACGAAATCTTCGGACGGATTATTAGGAAGTCACAAGCAGACGGGAAGCATAGCCACTTTCAAACCAAGTTCCGAGTTCATGGAACCGATCATCTACACGCCCTCTTCGCCGATCTATTTTCCAGTATGTCGCAACCGCATAGACGACATAGAGTTGGTGGTGACGAACGAGAAAGGAGACGTGGTGGATTTCGCAGGTGCCACTACGACGGCCATCGTGGAGATCAACGTATAATAAATAACCATACATGTAAAATGGAGCAAATCGAAAGTTACGAATTGCAATCTTTCCCTCCCAACCGTCGCACGTTCGCCAATCTGAACGAAGCGAACAGGGAGATCGAATACGACGTGGACGTAGGCGATGGGTTTATTCATCCTCACAGAGCGGACCTCTACCTTCAATTCGACGTGGTGAAGAAGGAAAGCGGAGACGCGTTTCCTGCAGCAGCAAACTTGATACTCGTGGACAACTTCGTGCCTCACCTGTTCTCGCAGGTGGAGGTGAGGAAACACAACACCGTCATCGACAGAATAGATTATCCAGGCATCACGTCGACGGCAGTGGGAACGTTGAAATAATCCAAAACGGACGCAGCGTACTACCAGGCCGGGGGATTCGAAGCCGGGACCAAAATATCGACGAGAAGTCACACGGTGCTCTTTCCCATGCGTCTGCTGCCTGGTTTCTTCTCGGACTACAAGGAGATCATGTGGAAGGGAGGACTGAGGATCACGTTTCGAAGAGCGGCCAACGACAACGACGCACTAATGCGATACGCTACTTTGGGTCCGGACGGCACCACGCCGATAGCCAACACTTTACCCGAAGCAGCGAAATGCGTCATCCGGAGCATGGAATTGAGAATGCCGGTGGTGGAATACGAAACGAACTACGCCCTCAAGTACAAAGCGGAGATCTTGAAAAGTCCGCAGGTGCCGATTCACTTTCACGGTTACCAGTGCGTGCAGAAGATGGCGTCGGGAAGTCACATGGAATTCGACGTGACGACACAGTTCAACAACATACAGTTCGACATGCCAGATTTCGTCGTAGTGCTTTTTCAGACCGGGAGGGACAAGAATCAGGAAAAAGATTCCAGCAAGTTCGACGACTGCAAGATCAAGAACGTTTATCTGAAGAACGGTAGGAACGAAGTGTTCCCGCGCGAGAATTACAACCTCGACATGACCAAAGACGATTACCTCAAACTTTACGAAGCTTACACGGCTTACAAACGCGTGACCGAGGGAAGCGTGGACGTGTACTACGCGCCCAGCGAATTCAAAACACGCAGGCCGATGTTCGTCATCAACACCACGAAAAGAAAGCAAGTGGTGGTCAACGATCGTACCAACATCAAGATTGTATGCGAGTTCCACGATGCCTTGCCTGCAGATACTCTGTGCAGTGTCATTCTTATTGCAGAGAAAACATTTGTGTATGACGTCAAGAATGAAAGAGTGACTGAACAGTTTTAAATAAATAAAAAAAAAATAGCACACAATAAGAAATGTGGAATTTTATATATATAAGTACAAATTGCAATTAGCAGTTTCCAGAAGTTTAATTTTGCTGTGCCATGCATGCATGTAATCGAGGAAGTGGAAGTAAATTAAAATTGTTTTTTTTTCGCATTGCCTATTACTTTTTGTTACACTCTGGGCAGGCCTTACTAGTTTGGAGGCGATAGTGGCCCCACGGAAGTGTATGGACCCCACATTCAAGAATACACCTCTTGTCGTCGTGTGCATCCAGAGCAACTTTCCTGACAATATTAGTTGTAAGCACATGATCGACGCTTTGGATACGATGCTCTTTTTGTAGAATGGGCGATTTTGTTCTGAGGCACTCGAGGTAATCCTCAAACTTGAGGTGCTCCCGAACCACTTGCCTGCTTACACCCTTTGCCTTTTTTGTTACAGAACCCTCAGCCCGGATCGCATAGGCTTTGGCACGAAGTCCAGCAAACTCCACAATCACATCCCCGTCTTTCTCGTCCTTGAGTTTGCCGGGTATTTTTTTGTTCCGGGGCAGAATTCCATACCGGTTTAGCTGGGGATAGCCCGATGTGTCGAAGAGCTTGACAAGAGCTGGAACTTTGGCTATATCACCATACGCATCGGCCGTGCGAACATGGTACACCAAGCTGTCTGTGTCTGTGTAGAGGAGCGAGATATTGTGGTTGTAGTGTGCACGTAGTATGTCGTAATATGTCTCGAACATGCACAACTTGCTCAGATCCAAAACTGCAGCTCCCACATAGATGGGCTTGTTGAGTAGCACCTCGCCCCGGTTCATGTGAATCAGAGACATCTGTTCGTTGTAAATTGTTCGAGACCTGAACAGCGGGCTTGCAACAAGTCGACGACACTGTGTTTTCTTCGTCACCAACCTCACATCAACGCGATTTCGCACATTCTCCATGGTCTTCCCAAATACCGCATTGTTCATTAATTTGAAAAAATCGCGATCAAGTTCCGAAGTGGCAGCAGTGCGATGTTTGGTGTTCAGTTCGATGTACGGCTTCAACCATGGAGACTGCCTGAACAAGAGCACGCGGTAAACTGCTTTGACCGAGACCCCTTGCTGCATTAACCACTGGAGGTTCCGGTAGTGTAGCACATAACGCTTTTTGGGCTCCAAGTCCATGACGAGCTTCGGTTGATCCGAGCCAGGTGGACACTTGAATTCCGGAGCAGGCGAAAGGTCACAGAATGTATCCTGCAGCTTCTCGGGGAAGTCAAGGTCCACCTCGGCAAAAAACCCAAACTCGTCGCACTCTTTTTCGATGTCGTGGTATAAAGGATCAACCCACTTAAACTGTCCTGTTGGGAGTGGCTGCATCATGGAGTGCCCGTAAAGATTATTCACATCAGTGTACATGATGTAGCTTGATGGTTGGGAGGGGTCGTAACCAGTGGCCATGTGGTGATTGTTGGCGTGTGCGAAGCGTTGCGACACTTGGACCATGCCGCCCCGGATAGCTCTCTCGATGAAAAGCATGATATCAATATCGGAGATAAGTGAAAGTTTAATTTTAGTCAGCAGGAGCATGGCCGACCATGCCAGTCCAGGAATGCTGTAAAAATATACAGGGTCCAGGTTGTAAATGTTTATCGCAGTCGCCCGAAACGCCTGGAACACATCGGCAAGAAGCGTCACATTAAGCTTCAGGTATGCATCGTGGTAATCACCAAAAGTTCGGCAACCCAACTTGACCCACATAGACTGAGCATGCTTGTACTCCTCGTCGGTAATACATGAACCTCTCAGCTGGCTGTAGAACTTATCCTGGGGAGGCAGCAACTCTTCTTCGAACTTGGAAGGGTCGGTGACGTATTCGTAGGGGTAGACCCCTTTACGTCTGATGAGTGCGACATCTAAGTTCGGGAAACTTGATGTGGTAATGGCTAGTTGGTCGTCTCTGAGCTTCCCAGCAAGAGCATCCAGGCTTGCCTGGAGGAACCTCAGAGAGTCGAGGAACCGAAGCTCGATGCTCCTGTGTTTTGAGTCGGGGATCGGCACCCACTTGCTGACGCTAATATAACGCTCCTCGTTTTGTGCCAGGATATTGATTCTTGCATTGTCGTACTCTAGATGTGTAACCAAGTGATGGAAATCATATCCCGAGCCATTGTGAAAAAAAACCGGTATGAAGCGCGGGTCCCTGCCTCTCAAGTTACACCTGTTGCACCACGGGCCAATGTAGCTTCCGGTCCCATAATGGTCATGGTGGTGGACCTTTTTGTTATCGTCATTGAAGACTGAGTTGCAAACAGGACAATTTAGAGCCATTTCGTGCTGATGCTTGTCTTCTGGAGACAGAGGCAGCATGGGCTTGGGGGCCAACAGCACCTTCCCTATCTTGATGCCTTCCTGTTGCATTCTCTGCAGGAAGTGTTTGACCGGGTCGGGACCGCGATACACATAGGGCTCGGAGGCAATATGTTGGTCTCGCCACACCACAACATAGGAGTAACTCGAGGCCTCGTGGATTTGGAAAGGAATAGTAGAGGATGTTTCGGGGTTGGGATGGCAGTTAGACAGAGGTTGAAGAAAAGCCTCGAAGTCTGCTACAATATAGGCAGGATGCTTCACCATAGCACTGTGCATGCGAAAACACTCTACTGCACCAGGTTCGGGCAGGATGGTTCGTGCAGGCTTGTTGGTACCACAGTAGAGCATGTGGCGAGCTAGCTTCTCAGCAGCAATGTTGGGTCCTCGAGAGTGTTTGAATTTATAATGGTTTTGGTTGTCGAAAGTGGACAGGCACCTGCGACACACCACGATGTGACCATTATGTCTATTTTTCTGATTTGAAACAAGTCTGGAAAAAGAGCGAATAAGCGTATAATGGTGGCAGGTGTTATTCTTGATAAGAAGAAGGTCAATTTGCTGTGCACTATCATCATCTACATCACTTACCCGAATAGGGTAGACGATGTTTGCCTCGGTGAGACCGTAAACATTGATGGCTAATTGCAGGCCCAACAAGTCACGAGCACGAACCTCAAACTTGCGAATATGCGAGACTTCTACAGGGTAGGCAATCCCGGCCATTGCATCCTCCAGTTCCGACTCATACTGCTTGTAGTGTGCAACATAGCGTGGACTGTTTTCCCAAGGTATAGGGTGCAATGCTGCCAGCACCGACCAGAGGAAGCATTTGGTGTCTTTGTTCTGAATATTGAGAACAGCTTTCCTTGCTTCAACCTCGGGTGGCAGGGCAATATAGCTAGACCCTGCCAGTGGCAGGAACTTGTTAAGTGTCAGACAAAGTTCGTGGGGGTCGCCACACAGCGAACCGCCCGAGCCTTCAGCCTGATGCTCCTCGTGCTTTGCCACAAGCTCCTCGACAAACTTGTCGTAGATGCTGTCGAGGTCAGTGACATCTGCCTGATGCAGTGTTTTTGCTTTTGTGGCATGGAAGAATTTATATATTTCATCAGACGGTTTCTTATACTTGCAGCATAGCACAGCATAGAATTTAGTGGAGTGTGTGGCCAATGCATCGTTGAGGATGGATATTATCTTAGCTCGCTCGCTCTCCAGAAAACTACGCACATCGCAGAAGCTGTCTGATGTTATGTCAAAGTCTTCTAATAAATGCTCAAACGCAAACCGGTCTGCTTTCTTTGCCAGCTTGACGCGTTTGGCAGGTGGCGATGCATCGAGGGAGGTTACTTCTACCTTTCGCTTGGAAGGTTGCGGTAGAGATGCTCCAGTGCTCTTGCAAGTAAGCTGGTGTCGCTTGAAGTTGGCAATAGTAATATTTTTTCCACACTTAGAGCACAGTTTGGTCGCACATATTCGCTTTCCCGGCACACAAGTACGACAGTGCCTTTGAAAATTTTTACTTGACACAGCAGTTTGGCACGTAGGGCAATTTTTTACAGAACGCATAATGCAGAGATTTTTTGGGGGTATGTTATTTAATACCCAATGCTGTGCAATGCAAAATATAATTGTTAATTTTTTTTAAAAAAAAATCTATTTTTGAAATATTCTCTATGACCTTACTTGGGTTTTTTCGCCAAATTGTATGCTTCTAGTCTCCTATACTTTGGTGGAGCCCGTTCAGGTTCTATCCCCCGCCATGTGGGTTCCTCTGTCAATCCAGCAAAGGTGAGATTTAGACAGCCAATAGAAATCTTGCTTACTTAAACCAATCAGAAAACACCACGTATAAATTATTAGCCAATCAAAATCTCTGTTTTTTACTCGAGACACTAAGCCAATCAGAAAACAACACGACTGATATGACATCATTATATTACGTAATAACTTGTTGCTACACACTACAGCTTACAGGTTGGCAGAATCTGATATAAAAGCAGATAATACGCTTAAGTCTTATTTATATATAATTTTCACGAACGTACAATATTGTCAACAGTATCATATTTGAGCAGGTCGCTTGTCACCTAAACACTACAGCTTACAGGTTGGCAAAATCTGATATGAAAGCAGATAATACGCTTAAGTCTTATTTATATATAATTTTCACGAACGTACAATATTGTCAACAGTATCATATTTGAGCAGGTCGCTTGTCACCTAAACACTACAGCTTACAGGTTGGCAAAATCTGATATGAAAGCAGATAATACGCTTAAGTCTTATTTATATATAATTTTCACGAACGTACAATATTGTCAACAGTATCATATTTGAGCAGGTCGCTTGTCACCTAAACACTACAGCTTACAGGTTGGCAAAATCTGATATGAAAGCAGATAATACGCTTAAGTCTTATTTATATATAATTTTCACGAACGTACAATATTGTCAACAGTATCATATTTGAGCAGGTCGCTTGTCACCTAAACACTACAGCTTACAGGTTGGCAGAATCTGATATGAAAGCAGATAATACGCTTAAGTCTTATTTATATATAATTTTCACGAACGTACAATATTGTCAACAGTATCATATTTGAGCAGGTCGCTTGTCACCTAAACACTACAGCTTGCAGGTTGGCAGAATCTGATATGAAAGCAGATAATACGCTTAAGTCTTATTTATATATATTTTTCACGAACGTACAATATTGTCAACAGTATCATATTTGAGCAGGTCGCTTGTCACCTAAACACTACAGCTTACAGGTTGGCAAAATCTGATATGAAAGTAGATAATACGCTTAAGTCTTATTTATATATAATTTTCACGAACGTACAATATTGTCAACAGTATCATATTTGAGCAGGTCGCTTGTCACCTAAACACTACAGCTTACAGGTTGGCAGAATCTGATATGAAAGCAGATAATACGCTTAAGTCTTATTTATATATAATTTTCACGAACGTACAATATTGTCAACAGTATCATATTTGAGCAGGTCGCTTGTCACCTAAACACTACAGCTTACAGGTTGGCAGAATCTGATATGAAAGCAGATAATACGCTTAAGTCTTATTTATATATAATTTTCACGAACGTACAATATTGTCAACAGTATCATATTTGAGCAGGTCGCTTGTCACCTAAACACTACAGCTTACAGGTTGGCAAAATCTGATATGAAAGCAGATAATACGCTTAAGTCTTATTTATATATAATTTTCACGAACGTACAATATTGTCAACAGTATCATATTTGAGCAGGTCGCTTGTCACCTAAACACTACAGCTTACAGGTTGGCAGAATCTGATATGAAAGCAGATAATACGCTTAAGTCTTATTTATATATAATTTTCACGAACGTACAATATTGTCAACAGTATCATATTTGAGCAGGTCGCTTGTCACCTAAACACTACAGCTTACAGGTTGGCAAAATCTGATATGAAAGCAGATAATACGCTTAAGTCTTATTTATATATAATTTTCACGAACGTACAATATTGTCAACAGTATCATATTTGAGGAGGTCGCTTGTCACCTAAACACTACAGCTTACAGGTTGGCAAAATCTGATATGAAAGCAGATAATACGCTTAAGTCTTATTTATATATAATTTTCACGGGTATACAATATTGTTAAGAGCGTCAGTTTCCGTAGAGCTCTCCTTTTCCATCTTTTTTCTATATAGTGAAGCTGTAGAAGACACAATTAGTTAACCTAACATACAACATACCTTTCTAATTAATATGGATATTGTCACATATTCCTTTTATTTTATACTGTTGTAAATGGAAAAGATTATGTAAGGTAAATGTTTTGTATATTATAGGGAAAAAATGCAAAATATTCCCGCAATTTTAATTCGATCCACCTCTGAATCGATTTTTTACATATTTTCACGCCGGCACATATGTTGTTCTATTTTGCTTCTTTTACTTGCCTTGCTTAATTAACTCTCGCTAATTAGCATTTTTTTTGGAAGAAGTCAACTAGAACAACATATGGCGGTATGAGAAATATGCAAATTAAAGAATATTTTAGTAATATAAGGGCCCTAGTAGAGTAAATTTGTGACTCCCACTGCAACTCTGATTTCTTGACCAGACGACCACAAAAAGTTGAAAAACTCACTTTCTCTCCCCGTTCCGCGCCTCATTTATTACGCTGACGAGGTTTCACGGGCGCAAAAAGGCAGTGATGAGTGAAAGATGAGCTCTCATCCCCTCATCCTCTCATCTTTCTCATTCTCTTTTTATTCTCTCATCTTCCTCTCATCCTCCTCTCATCCTCCCATCTTTCTCTTATCCTCTCATTTTTTTATTTTTTTATTTTCTTATTTTTTGAAAGATGAGTGCATCTTATCGTAATTTTCCAAGTCTGGGACCAAATGTTTATATATTATGACCTACGTAAACCTCTTTTCTTATTCTCTCATTCTCTCATTCTCTTATTTTTTGAAGGATGAGTGCACCTTATCGTAATTTTCCAAGTCCGGAGCCAAATGTTTATATATCGTGATCTTCGTAAACCTCTCTTCTCATCCTCTTATTCTCTCATTTTTTTATTCTCTCATTCTCTCATTCTCTCTACCTTTAGAATATTGTCGTCAACATTAGAGATGAAGTTGGAGTGCTGGAATCAACGGGGCCAAATGTTTATATATTGTGATCTTCGTAAACCTCTCTCTCGGGGGGGAAGGATGTGGCATATACACACGCGCGCTCTCATCTTCTCATTTTCTTATTCTCTCATTCTCTTATTTTTGAAAGATGAGTGTATTTTATCGTAATTTTCCAAGTCCGGGACCAAATGTTTATATATTGCGACCTACGTAAACCTCTCCTCTCATCTTCTCATCTTCTCATTTTTGAAAAATGAGTGTACCTTATCGTAATTTTCCAAGTCCGGAGCCAAATGTTTATATATATCGTGACCTTCGTAAACCTCTCCTCTCACCCTCTTATTTTTTGAAAGATGAGTGTACCTTATCGTAATTTTCTAAGTCCGGAGCCAAATGTTTATATATATCGTGACCTTCGTAAACCTCTCTCTCGGGGAGGGAACGATGTGCCACACACATACGTGCGCGCGCTTATGTATTGTAACACAAACAAACAAACAAATAATAATTGTTGTTTTTTAGGATGCCTGGCCCCTATATAACCTCGCCAGGGTGCGTGGTGCCCAACCAAAAATGTAAAAGTTTTCTAATGGCTGCGGTTATAGATTACCGCACCTCTGTAGAGTTTCACGTGTTTTTTTTTCCCCCAAACTTCCATGAAACCCTACAGAGGACCTCCGTAATGCATGCAACGTGTACTAACGACTCTAGTGTTATTTGATGTTGTGATATTTTTTGGATATAGAGTTTTATTATGAGATAGATAAAAATAATTATGTTTATTATAATATTTTCTTGATGAAGATGGAGAATGTATGTGTGTGTGTTACAAATAAAGTTGCATGCTTATTTTCTAGTGTGTGTGTATATGTTTTTGATGTTTCGACAGCATCTGAAACGATAAAAAAAGAAATTTTATTGTTAATTTTCACGTGTAAAAACAACAACAAATTTTTTTGTGCAAATTTTCTGATTGTCTCGTGCTATAGTGCAAAAAGATATTGTAGCTGATAGCTAATGAAATTGAGATTTGTAACTGATCTGAACTAGTGAAATTCGTATTGTGCTATTGTAACTGATTGTGCTAGTGCAGAAAATTTCTTATTATGCAAGAAAAGATGTTAAAAACTTGTTAAAACTGCTCTGTGACCCTCTCGTTCTTCACGTCGTAGGCGAAGGACTTCTCTGCAATCAGGATGACACTGCATAGGGTATCCTCGGGCAAGGCATCGTGGAACTCGCAGACGACCTTGATGTTGGTTCGATCGTTGACCACCACCTTCTTCCTCTTAGATGTGTTGATGACGGTCATGGGTCTCCGTGCTTTAAACTCGCTGGGCGTGTAGTACATGTCCACGCTTCCCTCGGTCACGCGTTTGTAAGCCGAAAACGCTTCGTAAAGTTTGAGGTAATCGTTTTTGGTCACGTCAAGATTGTAATTCTCGCGCGGGAACACTTCATTGCGTCCATTCTTGAGATAAACGTTCTTGATCTTACAGTCGTCGAATTTGCTGGAATCTTTTTCCTGATTTTTGTCCCTCCCGGTCTGAAAGAGCACTACGACGAAATCTGGCATGTCGAACTGTATGTTGTTGAACTGTGTCGTCACGTCGAATTCCATGTGACTTCCCGACGCCATCTTCTGCACGCACTGGTAACTGTGAAAGTGAATCGGCACCTGCGGACTTTTCAAGATCTCCGCTTTGTACTTGAGGGCGTAGTTCGTTTCGTATTCCACCACCGGCATTCTCAATTCCATGCTCCGGATGACGCATTTCGCTGCTTCGGGTAAAGTGTTGGCTATCGGCGTGGTGCCGTCCGGACCCAAAGTAGCGTATCGCATCAGTGCGTCGTTGTCGTTGGCCGCTCTTCGAAACGTGACCCTCAGTCCTCCCTTCCACATGATCTCCTTGTAGTCTGAGAAGAAACCAGGCAGCAGACGCATGGGAAAGAGCACCGTGTGACTTTTCGTCGATATTTTGGTCCCGGCTTCGAATCCCCCGGCCTGATAGTATGCTGCATCCGTTTTGGATAATTTCAAAGTTCCCACTGCCGTCGACGTGATGCCTGGATAATCTATTCTGTCGATGACGGTGTTGTGTTTCCTCACCTCCACCTGCGAGAACAGGTGAGGCACGAAGTTGTCTACGAGTATCAAGTTTGCTGCTGCGGGAAACACGTCTCCGCTTTCTTTCTTCACCACGTCGAATTGAAGGTAGAGGTCCGCTCTGTGAGGATGAATGAACCCATCGCCTACGTCAACGTCGTATTCGATCTCCCTGTTCGCTTCGTTCAGATTGGCGAACGTGCGACGGTTGGGAGGGAAAGATTGCAATTCGTAACTTTCGATTTGCTCCATTTTACATGTATGGTTATTTATTATACGTTGATCTCCACGATGGCCGTCGTAGTGGCACCTGCGAAATCCACCACGTCTCCTTTCTCGTTCGTCACCACCAACTCTATGTTGTCTATGCGGTTGCGACATACTGGAAAATAGATCGGCGAAGAGGGCGTGTAGATGATCGGTTCCATGAACTCGGAACTTGGTTTGAAAGTGGCTATGATTCCTGTCTGCTTGTGGCTTCCTAATAATCCGTCCGAGGATTTCGTGATCATTCCTTCCGCCACGTTGCAGTGTACGTTCAAAGTCTCTATGGCCAAAAATTTAGGAATGTTTGTTGCCACGTGCTTGATGCCAGCTTCGAGTTTTGTGTTGTTCTCGAAACCTAAAAGTTCTCCTATGGTGCCCAGGTCCACGGTCTCCGTCGCCGACAGGATTTCCACTCTGTGCGTGACCGAATTTTGAGAAAGATATGTGCCTTTGGGTAACTGATCTTGCAAAGTGGAAAGATTGTATTGTCCTGGCGTGACGACGATGTGTTCGCTTCCGACGCTAATTTTGTTGTTGTGCTGCGTAACATTAGGTATGAGGTACATGCTGTAGAATGCACGCAGAGCCACGGATTTAGGATAGACAATGTCGTCGTGCAGCGTGAGTTTCAAGATTGAAGATTCGCTCGTGAGATGGAACACGCCCATCCTAGTGATGCTGTTTCAGGTTCCACAGTACTTTCTGGAAATCCTCGATCGTAGGGTTATTTATTTTAGAGAGAAAGGCGAGCACGGAGAGGCAGAGATGACCGCAGTTCACGTCTCCGAAATCTTGAATGCGTTCGTCGTTGTAGTATATGGAGGTTTTGCTCGTTTTCAGATAATGAATTAAATTTGTAGGTGGAACACCTCCGAAAGAATCGAAAACGAATGCTTTATCATTATCGTTTTTGTGGTAACATATCCAATGCGTGCCTGGATTTTCTTGACCGTCCAAGTTGACTACTCCACATTCTCTTTTTTTCACGCTTGAAGGTAACGAGTCGGACATAAAAACTCCTCTGAAGTGTTTGATTTGTAACGGTTCGATCAGAGATTCAATGTCTCGGTTGGTGAGTGCTTCTGTTTCTTTTTTTTATATTTCTTCAAAGCATCGAGGTTGCTTTTTTTTGTTTTTTGGTTATACCTTTCCCCTTCTTCTCCATGGCCAGGTTGTGACGTTTCTGTTCTTCCAATTCCGCCTTGTTCTTCTTCGAGTCGATGACGGTTTTCGCAATGGCGGCACTTCCGCCGGCCAAACTTCCAACGGCCCCCAATGCTGCCAGGATGGCCGGGATGCTGAATATGAAACCTCCAATCTTTTGCTGTTTCCGCGAACGCTGCAACCTTTTCAATTGAGGTGTGCTGAGCAGCAATTTCATTCTATGTCCTTTCGACAAGCAAGAACGTTTCTTCTCGCGTTGTTTCTTGGTGAGTAACCCATCGAGGGTACCTAGATTTTTTAGATTCGAATATGGTATCTGGTACACGACACCCTTGGGCTTCATGTTGATGCTCTATGTGTTATTTTCACGGTATGTTATTTATATATATATTCTGAGATTTTTTCTTGTGTAGTTTTTTACGGTATGTTATTTATATATAAATATTCTGAGATTTTTTTTTCACGGCCCCGCAGTCGCTACACAAATTCTATTACGTGCTTTGTTTTCTTGCCAAGAAGTTCCTTTGTCCCCTTGTACACGATTCGAGTTTTGTTCTCGATTAAAATAGATAGCTTCTCATCCGATAACATGTTAGCGTATCGATCTGGTAAAAATAGACTGTATTGTGCGTTGAGCAACAGGCGTACCTTGGGACCATACTGGGTAGAAACGATTGAACCGGAAGTTATCGTGTAAGATTTGTCGACTTCCAATTCCCGAATTTTTACATACTCAAATGACAAATTTAGCATTTGTTTTAATGCTTGGAGATCACTCATTTTTTCAGTTGTCATATCGAAGAAGAGAAAAATTTCAGTGTGTGTGTTAGAGAAATTTAATTGTTTTTCACGATGTGTGTTATTTATATATACCGAAGATTATTTTTTTTTACGATGTGTGTTATTTATATATCAAGTTTTTTGACACGTATATATATATTATTATTATTTTTTTAACAGAGGAAGAAAGTTCGTGCTTCGGAAAATGCGATGATGTGCGTAGTGATATCTTCCGTCTCCTGCATAGACTTGTACCAATCATCAGTATACCGTCTTCTTCCCTGCCTTGCCTCGTACAGTTCGTCCGACCTATCGTTCAATTTCTCCCCCGCGGCCGAAAGCAGAATGTTGAGATCACCACACCTCAGGCCGCTGATCTCCCGAAGATGGTTCTTGAGAACCATTTCACAAGGGATGCGAAATTCCGGCGTTGTTCTTGCTATGATTAGAAGTTTATTAACATCTCCGTTTACTATCTTTTTGAATATTTTAGATAGTAGCTCGGGTGGCAAATCAGTTATACGAGACATGTTTATTTTTTACGGTATGTTATTTATATACCCCACCCCAATTTTTGTTTCGTGTTCATGGCGATGGTGGTACCCAGTGCGGCGACCCGTTCACCAAGCGATGCGTCTCTGCTGACGAATCTTTCGAAAGCTGCGTGCTCTAACTTTCTGTCTGCTTCGTGACGTGCATCCAGATCCGTCTGCGTGGTGTTATAAGCAATGTCGTGATCTTTGCATGCCGCGTCCAACGGATTCACACCCTTGTCTCCTCTCTCCAATCTTTTCTCGAGTTTGGTACCCGGTCCGCAGTACTGGTAGCCAGGTAAATGCATCTCGAAAGGTAACTTGTTGATGATGTCGTTCACAAGCCCCTTTCCTTCGGCCACGTTCCAAAATTTCGGAGGCAGCGTGTTGATGATTTTGATCAGGTAACCTATGCCCTTGTCGTCGTTCACGATGAAGTTGGAAAGTTTCGTGCTGATCATGTCCACGATGCCAACCTTCTCGTTGTAGAAATTACGGTTGCCTGCATTCTCCTCGCCGGCTATCACCAACAATCGGTCCACGAGTTTCCTCACATCATCCACCCAAACGAATTCTTTGGGTAACGTGTTGTAGCGTTTGACGCCGCTGCCTGTTTTGACCTGATTCCAAATCGGTTTGATGAGATTCCTGTACTTCTCGCCGCTGCTCGATTTCACCCTATTCTGCGAGGCGTCGTTGTTCTGGTACAAGGCATCCGTCATGATCAGAATTTCCTTGTAACTCTGGTAATCTTCGTCGGTGTAATCTTTCGGCTGCTTTTTGGCGACGAGTTCCCACAGTCCCACCGTACCCGGATACCTGTTCCATCTATCCTTGTCGCCTAAATTGACTTTAATGTCGTTGCCTTCGAAGGTCACCTTCGATTTCCCAATCTTCCACACCACACCGCCGCCTTCGCTGGTTTCCATGCTGGGATACAATCCGAACACTTCATCCTTGTCGAATTTCCCCGTGCTCAGGTAGTCTCGTGCCAAAGGTCCCAACTCGATTTTATCCGAAGACGACGTGCTACCAATGGCTCGACGTCGTACCGGTGCATCCTTCAGTTCGAACGGTGTCGAAGGAATGCTCGAAATGGGCGTGGGTACAGCATAACTTTTAGCTGCGAGCGGTACGAGTTCATTAATCAAATTTTTATTTTGTTCCGTGACACTTTTAATTTCTTTACCTAGACCGCTGATGGCATCGATCACAGGTTGATCCTGACGTTTCTTCTCTTCGTAGAATCCGCGATTCTCGGATTTCCAACCTTTGAAGCGTTTCGCGAGGTAATCGCGAAGCTTGAGATTTTCGTCTTCAATTTTTCGTTTCCTCATGACGTTATTTATATACGTCGTTTCTCACAACGTTGCAACGTTTAGAAAGTCGTTGATTTTGTTTCTGTATTTTCCGTCGTTGGGTTTCCTCGTCATGTCGATCGTCACGAATCCGAAATCGTCACCGTTCCAGCAAGAAGAGCAGCAGCGTTCCGAAAATTGATTGTAGTTCATGTCCCCGCCTACGTAGTCATCGTACGCGTGCTTGAGGTTGGTGTGATCTTGACGAAACAAACATATGAAATTAGCATTGTCGCGTACTAACTGTTTTGGAATTTTGGAAAACGTTTGAGCTAGGTAGAAGCAATCCATTCCTTTGTGACGACCTTGCGTGAAAAAGTTGCGAATTTCATTTTGATTTTCCAGGATGGCGTCGTCGAACACAACGACTGAATTTTCACGACAGTCGTCAAGTGGTTTTATTTCCGAGGCGAACGTTGCAATGTCCAGACCATCGTACAGTTTCATCAGTTGCTGGTATTTGGATTGCTCCAAACTTTTCGAGAACACGTACAGGTGCCTGTTCTTCCAATCTAACCAATTCGGTGCGAGGAGAAAATTGTCCACGAGCAGTGTCGTTTTCCCACACCCTGAAGGACCTACGATCAGACAGCGGATGCTGTCGGGAAGCAATTCGCCGTTCTTTTTTTTTCTCGTTTGACATTCCGAATTAGGTAAACGTTTCACAACGTTCCACGTACTCATAGAATCACTTCGTTTGAATCGATCCAACTTGTTTCCGGAAGTCCCAGCCATTTCACCAAAAGTTTGTTGCCTCTCTTGCGCAAAACTTTTTCAATAAGGTACGTGTCAGGGTATTTAGTTTTAGAGAGTTCCTCTTCATAGAAGCGCCCCAATAAAATTTCACCGCCACTGTCCTTTATTATATACGTGTGACGGTTCCCGGGTAGAACTCGAACCACGGTAAAAAGTTCGGTGCTCCAGTTTCGTGTGAAACCCCTGTCGAACGTTCGCTTCAATTTACTGACCCTCACCTGTTCTCCAATTTTGTATTTAGCCTTTTTTGTCGTGGGCGTGTATTTTGGACAGTAAACGCTAGAAATTAAACGTTGCTCGTCAGACTTGGTAACGTTAGCTGGCTTCATGCCTATCGTTGCGTGCCGTGTGTGATTATAGTCGTTAACAAGTTCCGGAAGAATAGTGACCCACTTGTAGCTTCCCTGAAGCGTGAAGCGTGACCACATGCGCGATTTCAGAGTGCGATTGAATCTTTCCACGATGCTGGCCTTGACGTCACTGAAGGTCGAGTAATGTTGAACGTTGTGTTTCTGAATAAACTTTTGGAATACGGCATTGTAAAATTCCTTCCCTTTGTCCGTGTGCAGAAACCGTGGTTGTCTGCCGCCGCTTTCGCGAAAAATTGTCTTGAATGCTTCCGTGACGCATCTTCCCGTTTTCGCCTTCAAAGGTAGAGCCCATGCGAATTTCGAAAACGTGTCTATGACGGTGAGGAGGTACTTGTTGCCCTTGTTCAATTTATGTACGTTTTTTAACTTGCCGCTACTCATCTCCACGAGGTCACTTTCCCAGAGGTCGTCGATTCCCTTGGTTACCACAGCCAAACGTTTGTAGTTGCGGCGTGCAGGTTTATGCAATTCTTGGACGATAGCTTGCCTAGACATTTTTATTATTTTTAGAGATTACGTTTGAAGAGAAGCACAAGCGTGATGGGATTCAAAGAGGGTGGTACTTCGCTCGTGTTTTGAACGATCAGCTTATCGCCGGCACTTACGTCGAAAACGGTGAGATCTTCGTCTTCGTGTATTTCATATATGTTGCGCGTTTCGTTCCAACGTGCCAGAGGAATATTTCCTGCTTTCTGGACACCACGATTCGATATCAAAGTCATGGTGGGAACGCTAGCTTTTCTGCCGTGAGACCAGTACGAAAATTCGTTTATCTGAATCGTACCATCGAGGAGAAACTTGTAGTACGGATGATAAGGATGCAACATGTACAGTTTGTTACCTTCGAAGAACGTGGAGATTCTCTGTTGATTGGGTACGCTGTTGATTTCGATGGCTTGCAGAGAATGCAGTTTAGCGAATTTAGTATCGATGCTAACGAGGTTGCTGTGAAGCTGACCCAGTGTGTTTTGTACGGGCACCAAATGCTCAACTATGGTATCCGTTACGGTAGAAAATGACGGTTTGATTTTCACTTCCACGTTCAACTGCTTGTAGCTTTCGTTGAGTTCTTGCAACTTGGCACCGAAAGAGGCCAGCGTTGATTCCTGCGTGGATTCCAGCACTCCAACTTGATCTCTGATGTTGACCACAATGTTCTGAAGGTTCTCGACTTGATTCAATTTCGAGCTCTTCTCGGTAAGATCGTTCACGATGATTCGCATCTCTGTAAACTGCGTGTGAAGGTCGGCGACGCTCTGCGAAGTGGGCAGCATCGACACCAGCGAAGCAAGTTCGTCTCGAATCTGTTCCACGTTCGCCGTTTCCGTTTCTAGTCGTTTCAGCATTCGAGATATGTTCCTTTTCAAAGCGTGCAATTCTTTGGAGGTGGGGAGATTGGCCACTTTACTCTCGAGATCGCTCAATGAGCTTTTGATGTCGTTCGAATCGGATAGTGCCGTCACCGCCGTTTTCAATTTTTCCAAATCTTCGCTCGAAGGCACGCTCGTCCGTAACGATTCCAAGTCACCCTGTATGTTGTCCAATACGTGATGAAAATGAGTAAGATTGGATTCGACGTTCAAATTTTCCAAATATTGGATCTTCTGCTGAACTATGCTTAACGAGTCCTGAATACTCGTCAACACACTTGCTTCAGCGTGAATATTTTTAATTTCTTCGTTGATCAACTCCAGAGACGCCTGAAGCGTAGCGATGGTGGTTTGAATGTGTTCGAAATCTTGATAAGCCTCCAGTTGAATTTTTATGTTCGCGACGCTTTTACCGATGACCTGCAGTTCGTCCGACGATGGTAGGTTCGTCATTGTATCTTCCAAAGTCTGCAACTTGGATTTAATTTCTTCCAACGTGCCGGTGAATTCTTCTTGTAATTTGGAAACGACGACATGCAAGCGTTCTATATCAATATCGTTCACCACAGTTTGAAGTTCAGAGAAATTCTTTTCTATTGCGGAAGTTCGCTCTTCGATTTCGAGTTTCAATTTTTCCAAATCTTCATTTTTCGATTGAAATTGTTGTAATTTGGCCAAATCATTTTGAAGCGAATCCACGTTCAACTGTATAATTTGAACGCTGTCGTAAGAAGGTACGTCGACATAATTTTTTATCAGCGTTTTCAGTTCGGAATCGATTTTCAGAATAGGGTCGAGACATTGCGTTTGGAGCGTAGCGATTTCCGACTCTAAACTTTTGTTTAAGGTTTCCTGCAAAGCGATCAAATCGGTCCTCAACTTCTTAACTCGAATGTCCAACATGAGAATCTCTTCTGCGTGGTCCACACGCTTGGTGTTGCCGAAAATGTCGTTAGGCATTTTTGGTTAACGGTTATTTATAATAGGATAGACGATTCGTAATTCTACGAAGAGAGGAATAAGTTTGTCGTAGTCTCCGAGGAGTTCCACGTAAAGATAATCTCCTGCAGACACATCGTACGTAATGTTAGAAAGTATCTTGTCGTGCTTCATTCGAAAAATGTTCTTGCCGGTAGAAATTTTGATTTCGCCTGTGTTCTCCGGATTCACGGTGATTTGGAGTTTCCCGTCGATCGGAATTTCATAGAAATGTAAATTGTTATTAAAAACATAAAACATCTTGCCCACATCGTTATTTATTTCCGTCCATATACTATTAAGATGTACAATTAGTAGACCATTGAGTTTAGATAACACGGAAGGTAAGAGGTTATTAGAATTTGCTGATGGAGTGTCCATCTTGCTTTGTTTGCGAAAACCAAAGAGATTCATTGTCCTTGTTAGTTATTTAACACATTGTGCTTTTTTGCTATTCTTCAAAATATACGGAGGAAAAGAATGAAAGAGGGAGCCCTCGGGCGATGAAAAGTTGCAACCTGTTATTATGTTGTTAAGCCCGCTCCAAACCAAGGCTCATTAAATTCAACTCTTATTTTTCATCGCCCGAGGGCTCCCTCTTTCATTCTTTTCCTCCGTATGCTATTCTTCTTCAAAAACACAGCGGACTTCATGGCTATGGGGTTATGGTTAACACACGTCACATTTATCGCTTTTATTGTAGTGCCCCCACTCTCGCGTGTGGATTTGACAATCGAGAACACGTAACTTGTTGTCCGTTGCATCCAATGCTACTTTGGTTACGCGCGTCGTGTACAAATCGTGAAATTTACTTGCAATGCGATGATCGGTGCTGAGTTGCCTTTTACCATGAAAAAGGCATTCTTTGTAGTCTTGCATGCTAAATTTGCTGGTACTTATTTTTCCCACCCCCTTCGCCTTCTTGATCTCTTTTTCTTCTGTAATCTTTACACAGTACATTTTGGCACGAAGCCCCGCAAATTCGCTGATGTACTCCCCGCCAACTTCATCTTTGTATTTTCCAATCGTCATTTTGTTTTCTGCCGAATGTAAGTGATGGCCTGATGGTAAGTTGCTAAAATCAAGCAGATGCTTCATCTTAGTCAGATCATGTTCGAGGCTTGGTGTTTGGATTAGAAAAATGAAGCTATCCGTGTCAATGTAACATATTTGGATGTTATCTCCATAAAAAGGTTGAAACTGATCGTAGTACGATTGGTACATGTGCAATTTTGATAGTTCAAGGACAGTGGCACCTATGGCAATCGGCTTGTTGAGCATCACTTGCTTCTTGTTCCTCTCGACGAATACTAGATTCTCGTCGAAAATAGTGAAGTTTTTGAAGTAGGGGGACGCGACGACCTTTTCAAATTTCTTTTCGTCCGTGACCAACGTTGCGTCGATGTAATTACGCACGTTCTCCATCGTCTTGCCGTAGATGGCGTTATTGAACAGTTTGTACAGATCCTTGTCTGCAGGCGATGTCGATTGCGCTCTGCGTCGCGTGTTCTCGGCTATGTACGGTTCGAGCCACTTGCTCTGTCGGAACTTCAATCCTCTATGAACTTTCTTCAACTGCAAGCCGTGACTTATGTAAAATTGGAGGAGTCGGTAGTGCAGAACGTAATTCCGCTTGTTCTCCATGCTTAGTATGAGTTTTGGCTCCGATCCTCCAGGTGGCTTCTTTTTGGAGGGGGCCAGGGCCAATCCATGATGTTTCTCGTGAAGTGTTTCGGGATAATCGAGATCCACTTCCAAGAAACAGCCCCATTCGTTATCTTCGCTCCAGTTGAGAAAATCCTCGCAGGAGAGTTCCTCTTCGGTCATCCACGCGTAGTCGCTGATGGGAAGACACTGGGACATGGAGTGGCCGTACAGGTTGTTGACATCCCAGTAGACAATATAGGTGTTGGGCTTCGATGCATCGTAACCAGGCGTATGAGGATTGTTTGCCTGAGCATGGCGTCGGGGACATTGGACGATGCCACCGCGTATCGCACTCTCCATGAAAGCATACTGTTCCTTCTCTGCGATGAGGCCCAGTTCCACCTTGGTGTATTTCATCATCGATTCCCAAGTCAATCCCGGCGTGGTGAAGAAATACGCAGGATCCAACTTGTATATCGTGATGCATCTCTTACGAAACGATTCGAAAATATCCATCAGAAGTGTCACGTCCAATTTCAGATAAAGATCGTGATAATCGCGAAAAGTTTGGCAATTGAATGCCGTCCATACACTACGAGCGTGTTCGTAGTCCTCTTCGGAACAGACGTCCTCCGTGAGAGAAGAATAAAATGCCTTCCGGGGTGGAAGTTCCGTCTCATCAAATTTCTCGAAATCGTTGACGTACTCGTAGGGGTAGACGCCCTTGCGACGCAACAGATTCAAATTCTCATCTCTCCCCGAAAAACATTTTTGCTTGGTGGCCACAAGATCTTCGTCGCCAAGTTGAGCTGCAAGGCTTGCGAGGCTGGAGGACAGGAAATTGTAAGAGTCCAGGATTCGCACTTCCACGCTTCCTCCTTCTTGGAGAGGGATCCACACTCTCACCACAATATATTTCTCGCTCGTTCTCGGAATGATGCTGATTCGAGAAGTTATGTTGTGGAGCTCTTTGACGAAGAGATGCGTGTCGTACTTCTCCGTGTAGTGCAGAAACACGGCAACAAAATGCGACTCTTTAATCTTGAGATTGCACGAATTACAGATGGTGCTTAGAAATAATCCATTCTGGTGGTTATGGTGGACGACCTTGTAATTTTCGGCGGTGAAAGTCTGGTTACACTCCTCGCATCTTGTCGCCGCGTCATGTCTCTGTTGTTGTTCTGTTGTGAGAGCAGGTGGAGAAACGTAAGAGCCTTTCAGGCTGGGTGCAAGTTCTCTCGCGCATTCCGCTATCTTCTCAACAAAATGTTTTGCCGCATCGGGTCCGCAATACAAGATGACATCATTCAATTTTTCTCCGTAGATGGAGAAACTGCAAGGCTCGTGGTGAAAAATTTGGATCGTGCTTGAGGTAGAGGGATCAGGGTCGCAAGACGTCATGGGAACTTGGAAGCTTTCAAAGTCGGCATAAAGGACGACGGGATGGTGGAGAAGAGCCTGGTGTTTCTGAAATTTCATCTTGGTTCCGGGTTCCGGCATGACATCTTCGGGTTCTGCATTCACGGAGCCAAAACACTTGTGCTGTTCTTTCATCTTCTTACCCCCGCGAAAAATTCTCAAACACCGATCGCAAATTTCGATCTTATCGCGATTCTTGCTCATCTGTCTTCCTACTAATCGTGAGAAATTCCGTATCAAACTGTAACGGTCATCTACAAGCAAGAGTTGAATTACATTATTCTGGCTTCTAGCAGGTCTTAAGACACGAATATTGGCGGAATCGTCAACCCCAAAAACAGAAATATCGATATCTTCTCCTTTTTCCTCTCTATAGTTTTTTAAAAATTGATTGATCTTATTCAGGGGCACAGGATAGGAAATTCCTCTCATCATATTCTCGTATCTTCCCTCGTATCCTCTGTAATTGGACAGGCGTTCGGGGTTAACATTATTAGCTGGGTGTAATGCGGCGATGACAGACCATAGGAAACTCTTCTGATCATTACTTTGTATGTTCAACACTGCATTTTGCTTTTTTTTTTGTTTTTTGTTTTTTTTGAGCGCTGCGTAATGGTTTGAAATTGCAGACTCTAAGTTCTAACATGTGGCTGCGACCGCAAAGACTCCATCCACTTCCTCTACCTTCAAACTCTTCTTGTTTTTGTGTCAGGTGATCAAATAGCCGTGTCACTATCTCGTCAAGATCCTCGTTATTGTCATCGTGTAAGGCTTCACACCCTACGTAAAAGCTAAAAGTGCTTGACTCGGACGAGACAACTTTCTCATACAGCAGGGTCAAGACGAGATGAATTTTAATTGCAACATTGACGAGGCAATCACGTAATTTATCGACTACCTGAGATTTCACATTGTTGAGGAAGATGCTCGAGTCACATTTTTCGTCGCTTCCAGATTTATACGTCATGATGCGTGCATTTTTATTCAAAGCGCCATCTTCATGCACATCAATGCGAGATTTCTTTGCCGGGGGGACTACAACATCATGTTCCGGTCGACGACATTTTTTCAAATGCCTAGCAATATTAGGTTTAGAAATTAATATTCCGCAGTTGCGACATGCCACTTTCACGCAAAGACCGGAGGGACCTGGTTGCGATTCCATTTTTTCCTTCTGTTATTTATATATATATATACAGAGAAATTTTTTGGGGGGGTTGTGGTGATGGTGGTGGTGGTAGGGGAAAGCGCACTGAAACAGAAGAAAAAAAAATTGAAAAAAATGCTAGACATTTTTTCCTTCCACATATATATATTAGACGCGAACAGTATGTATGTATGTATGTGTGTGTGTATGCACTGTTGTAGGAGGTTAAAAATATGCGACATGTAAGTGTGTGTCAATTTTTATGACTCCTCTGAATATGTGTGTGTCAGAGGCAAAACAAAAATATTAATATATCATGAAAATAAAAACTTACCTTTCAAGAGAGATAGAGAGAGACTCCAAAATAAAAAACTTGTAGCTCACTAAAACTTCCACGATGATATATATGTATACTGTCAGACAAACAATTAAGAATACTAAACTGCCACGATTGACGTTCACCTTTCAAGAGAGATAGAGAAACTTCAAAATAAAACTTGTAGCTCACTAAAACTTCCACGATGATATATATGTATACTCCCAGACAAACAATTAAGAATACTGAACTGCCACGATTGACGTTCACTATGATAATGACGTACAAAAAAGAAACTGATACGTTATATAGGAACTCCTCTCCTTTTTCTCCTTCCCTCCTTCCTACCCCACACGACTCTCTTTGGTGAAAACACAATGAGCGCTATAGTCAATGTCCTAGCAAATAAAACCCTTGTTGACTATAGCGCTCATGCTATATTTTTTTTCAACAAAAACTTTTGTGATGCGCACAATATCCTGTGGGGGACAAATAACAATAAACAGGACGTTGATAGTTCCACCCATGTATGTATTGTCGATCATTTCCCCTCGGCCTCTATTCCACGCCCCGTCAGGGTGTGGTGTGTGAAACAAACGATTCCCAGTATAAAACTCAAAAAGCGGAAGATGGTGCTGTGTTTGCTTCCGCCACATCCCCCTCTGATTCTATTGTTATCGGGGATGTGATGGATTCTTCATTCAGAACCGTGGGAAAGCTGAAAAAAAATAGAATCTCTTCGGGCGAAAGAGGATGCAAGGTGAATGGGTACGGGGAGGGGTTGCTGTGGATAGTTTGGTCCGTGATGAAAATGTTACATTGGGCGACGAAACACAATTTCTCCACAAGAACGGGAAAAATTCTACCGAGCGTGGCTATCCACGCGAACATTAGAAATTGCCTGAATGTTTTGGGGGCTTGGCATAGGATTATCGATTTTCGTTTTTAGAGAATAATTTATGTAAGATTCTAGCATCGAGAATAAACAATATTGATTAAATTTTTGACAACATTCACAGTACAAATCTAAACTCGTGATGATTTCGTCGCCACCATGCACCCCGGCGAGGTTATATAGGGGCCAGGGATCCTAAAAAACAACAATTATTATTTTGTTTGCTTGCGCCACAATACGGAAAATAATAAGAGGCATACGCACGCGCGCACGTATGTGTGTGGCACATCGTTCCCTCCCCGAGAGAGAGGTTTACGAAGGTCACGATATATATAAACATTTGGCTCCGGACTTAGAAAATTACGATAAGGTACACTCATCTTTCAAAAAATAAGAGGGTGAGAGGAGAGGTTTACGAAGGTCACGATATATATAAACATTTGGCTCCGGACTTGGAAAATTACGATAAGGTACACTCATTTTTCAAAAATGAGAAGATGAGAAGATGAGAGGAGAGGTTTACGTAGGTCGCAATATATAAACATTTGGTCCCGGACTTGGAAAATTACGATAAAATACACTCATCTTTCAAAAATAAGAGAATGAGAGAATAAGAAAATGAGAAGATGAGAGCGCGCGTGTGTATATGCCACATCCTTCCCCCCCGAGAGAGAGGTTTACGAAGATCACAATATATAAACATTTGGCCCCGTTGATTCCAGCACTCCAACTTCATCTCTAATGTTGACGACAATATTCTAAAGGTAGAGAGAATGAGAGAATGAGAGAATAAAAAAATGAGAGAATAAGAGGATGAGAAGAGAGGTTTACGAAGATCACGATATATAAACATTTGGCTCCGGACTTGGAAAATTACGATAAGGTGCACTCATCCTTCAAAAAATAAGAGAATGAGAGAATGAGAGAATAAGAAAAGAGGTTTCCGTAGGTCATAATATATAAACATTTGGTCCCAGACTTGGAAAATTACGATAAGATGCACTCATCTTTCAAAAAATAAGAAAATAAAAAAATAAAAAAATGAGAGGATAAGAGAAAGATGGGAGGATGAGAGGAGGATGAGAGGAAGATGAGAGAATAAAAAGAGAATGAGAAAGATGAGAGGATGAGGGGATGAGAGCTCATCTTTCACTCATCACTGCCTTTTTGCGCCCGTGAAACCTCGTCAGCGTAATAAATGAGGCGCGGAACGGGGAGAGAAAGTGAGT
This sequence comes from Lepisma saccharinum, assembly GCF_977018435.1. Taxonomy (NCBI): domain Eukaryota; kingdom Metazoa; phylum Arthropoda; class Insecta; order Zygentoma; family Lepismatidae; genus Lepisma; species Lepisma saccharinum. The sequence goes on from NC_139257.1 coordinate 25,644,137, forward strand.
TTTCAACTTTTTGTGGTCGTTTGGTCAAGAAATCAGAGTTGCAGTGGGAGTCACAAATTTACTCTACTGGCCCTAGCAATTAGCTTCGTCGACTAAGAGTACTCTTTTAAACGTCTTCAGCTAGATCGTATTACTAAGCGAAGACGTTTAAAATGTTTGGGTGTTGAAAAAGTTTGACCTACTTTTTATTTCTATTGTTTGCTAATAGATGGCGCTGATAGTTCCCCTCCCCTCCCTCTCCCTCCTCCTCCTCTGCTGTATGACAAATAGCACAAACATAAAATCAAGATTTTGGAGAGCAAAACATAAAATTTGCATGCATCTGATGTCGAACTAGGAACTTTATCTTTCGGGGAGTCAACATTATTTTTTTACTCAGTCGTCATATAACATAAACACACGTAAACATTCACATGTGCTTTTATTATTTTGTGTCCGGTAAGTACAAGTATATTCTTACATAAATTATTGTTTAATTTAATAAATTGTAAACTCAGAGCCTGCTATACTAACATTCCTTCTGTGTTTCATTATACTATTGAAAGCGAATGTTGCATGCATACGGAAATAACACAGAAAAAAAAAAGCGGATGGAAGCAATTTAAAATCAGTGGAGCAAGGTTAGTATTACGAGAACGTAAAAACATGTGCTTTCATTCAACTTCGAAAAATAAGAATAAATGTGTGCATACAGAACACATATGTTTTCTTTTCACAGTTGTAAAATCATATAAATTGTACATGAAGTAAGTTGCGGGAAGGCTCTTTCTTTTATGTCTGTGTATATGTATGTTGTACAATTAGGTACAAGTATTGTACAATTAGGTACAAATTGTTGTACAATTATTTCCCCCAGTTGCCCAGTTGGAGTTGGGGGCACAACACTGGTACTATTTGTACCCACAGTGCTTACTCATGTATTTTGTTTAATATTTTATTTCAAATTCACTGTCAGAAACTAGTGTTGCCAGTTCCTGGATGTAGGTTTACCTACTCTGTTGGTTGTCACTGTCAAGCTCCCAGTATTCGTACAGCATAAAAAGCCATAACCCCCCCCCTCAAAATATATACATTGTATACACCAAAATGCCCAATAGCCTAGCAACACATCATGAAAAAACATGCCAAGAGGACCCAGTGGGTTTATAAGTCAGTGCTGCCAACTCCTATTTGTAGGTTAGCTTAACCTGTGAAAAATCATATAGTGGAATTTTTGTAGAGTGGGTTGGCAACACCGACGAGCATCAAATGATGATTCGAACCTCAAATAATAATTCGAGCCTCGTCAGTGCTGGCAACTCCTATTTGTAGGTTAGCTTAGCCAGTGAAAGATCATATAGTGGAATTTTCTTCGGATGGGTTGGCAAAACCCAAGCCTCAAAGAAGGAACATCCAATAGAGTTGCCAAATATAAAAAGGGGACAATAGGTCCCCCTCATAAAAAGCTACAGTAAGGGCCCACAGGTCGCCAACACTAGGCCCCCAACAGTGTTGCCAGACATAAAAAATACATGGACCTCTCAGGCCCTTTGATGAAAATTTACAGTGAAAAACCCAGTAAGTTAACAACACTGTCAAAAAATCTACGGCAGTGTTACCAGATGTAAACAGGGGGCAATGGGCCCCCCCCCCCACATAAAAAGCTACAGTAAGAGCCCACAGTGTTGCCAACTCTGTGCCCTCAAAATATACATCATAAAAGGCTACGACAAGCCTCAAATGATGATTCGAGCCTCAAAAGATTATTTAGAACTGTCTAATTGTCTCTACTGCGGAACAAAGATGGCGGCCGTCTGCGTGACATACTCCAATAGAAATTAACTCATTTTATTTTAAAAATAGTCATGATTCGGTTACTTTCTAAAATTACTTCTCGCCATTGAACAGTAAAATATTAAAAATTCACTAACATAATTATCGTTATTCAGATAGTCTTACCGTATTAATATAATTCGAATACAACAAAACATAGTGAAAGCAAATAGCAATTTTGCAAATACCGATAATAATAATAATAAATTGTACAAAACTGAAGGCTCGCTTGAACTTTGAAGTCTCTCAGTACACACGGTTTCCATTCTTCGATAAAGGTTGTTATTCAAAATTTTCGAAGAATAGAATTTGTATAAGGTATCACCCTAGGCCATGTATCGCTTACATCACATTTAGAAAAGGGGTGGTAAGGGACTTTTGATACACATGTATTTTCCGTAATATTGCAAGTTAACCGACTAAATTTCTTGTACTTTACATAAATTGAAGGCAATTTTAAAAATTATCCAACACATTTCACTGAATTTAGATTATTTACATCCCGTTACTTGTCACATATGAGGAACGCTTTACATGTAATAACAACTAAAATTAAATATTTATTTCAGGTATACCACCTACCACTACACCAGCGATTTCTAAGAGTATGTAGAAAATCTTCAGTTTCCCTTTTAAATTAAAATTAGTACAATCAAATTAATACTATGTAATACATTATGAAATTATTAAATATTGCAAATGAAGTTCACATTTTAACTCTGTAAATTTACTAACAATCATTGAAGATTATATTAATGTTGACTGTAATAAAATCTATGAGGGTAATTTCATAATATGTATCGGATAATCAAAAGCGAGCATTGAATTGAGTGTAAATTTTGTATCTTCGAGTATTGTAGTATAATATAGATCATTCATCTACTCTTGCATATTGATAACATGATGCACTTTGATTCCACTGATAGTGGCTTTGTTTCTATATTATCCAGCTTTCTCAATTTACTTTGAATTACTTTGGTTTGAAAGTCACATCAGGGCAAGTTTTATATAATACAAATTAACTGATGTTTACTTTAAAAAATTGTCATGATTCTGTCACTTTCTAAAATTACTTCTCGGCATTGAACAGAAAAATATTTTTAATCAACTAACATCATTATCGTTATTCAGATAGTTTTATCGTATTAATAGAATTCGAATACTACAAAACATAGTGAAAGCAAGTTGTAATTTTGCAAATACCGATAATAATAATAAATTGTACAAAACTGAAGGCTCGCTTGAACTTTGAAGTCTCTCAGTACACACGGTTTCGTTTCCTCGATAATGGTTGTTATTCAAAATTTTCCAAGAATAGAATTGATTAGGATCTTCCTTAGAATAGAATAGAATTGTAGAAGGGAATAAAATTTAGAATCCCCCCTCTTCAGCCATTTTCATCCCCGACTCGGCATTTATAATTTCCTTCCCAACAATGGAAAGAATATTTCCCCTCTCTTATTGTGTACTCTATTATCATTTGGGAAGGCATAACAGTAATTCACTGTTTGAGTCATAAATTCGAGATAAATATTCACGACGTTAAAGAAAAAAGTCAAGGGTACGGAACAGCAGGGGCTCAAGCATAGGTGGAGCGTGTAGTGTTTTGAAAATGAACAATCTCAAATGTGAAGACCACATTGATATTTATATACGCACATAGTATGAAATTATTTTTAAAAAATGCTTCTTTTTATAAATGTTTCTGAATGTATGATAAATGGGGTGCATGTTTAAGGTAGGGGTGTTTATGTAACAATATTGTAAGATACGCACACCCGAAGGACTCATACCAATATCAATAAATATCAAATATCAAAAAATATATATACATATACAGTCATTGCATTTTAAATCTCTCATGGATGATGGAATTATTTATGTTGAGCAAAGATCATTCTTTGCATGGCTTGTCATCAATCTGGGTCAACATTGAAGAAGAATGACTTTTTCCTGATAAAATACCGGGTATTTATAAAATGAATATTTTAGCATTTTTAAAACGAACATTTTGGCATCTTTACAAAACCTATTTCAGCTGCAGTTTCAGTTGTGAGTTCGTAGATTCGTACTTCCCAAATTATGCAAAGGGGAAAAATCGGAATAATTCCAACAAAGGAATCATGGTAAACAACTTACCCCTTCCCCAAAAGCCTTTTTCGAATAATTTTCAACTCTACCTACACGGACGAATTTCCTGTGACAAAATTTTCTGAAATGCTGCAACATTCATCCATGGAAATCTCTTGCGGCATTTGGATGTCAAAACTGGGGAAATGGAAGGATAGGACACAGTTAACTTTTTCTTTGTAGTCAAGGCTTAGCATTAAGAGACCATAGTGCAGGTGCAAAAAAGGGACAACTACTCAAGCACGACACCTTTTCTCCCGCCACTGATCCATGGTCCGCCTGCATTTTCTTCATTTTGAAAAATGCCTGGGAGGGAGAGGGGCATAAAGGCGTTCAAGTGTGGTGCTGATAATATCTTCTCCACTATGTCCGACATCGAGAATGTAGGAAGCCCTAAATCTACACACTCGTGTGCTTTCATGTTAGATTGCAATATGCAGATAAGTGTCTGATATAAAAATAAATCATTTTATTAAAGTTCTATTAAAAACGTATCATTCAATTCCTACATTTTAAATCTTTATTATAAGAAGCGTAATCTTATTGAGGAACATGTTTCTTAATTGCCATAGTCGAAATTATTCTTGTAGAAAACATTTAAATTGAAAATTATTAAATTTGAATTCAGAAGCTGCTAACGCAACTCAACGTAAAATTTTGAATGTATCTATATTTTTTACACTATCTTCATGAAGATTTAAAATACATTATATATACGTGCATTTGCATACAATATACATATGTATACACAATGTGTACATTATTTCAGGAACACTGAAAAACACCGCACAAGGATGTTCAACGGAGATGTAGCAAATGTTCCATTTCATTTTTTCTTAAATTTCAAACAAAGATGAACACATTAATATTACAAAATACATTTTGAAATATTACAAATTAACCGACTAAATTTCTTGTATTTTACATGAAATGAAGGCAATTTTAAAAATTATCCAACACATTTCAATGAATTTAGTAAATCTACATCCCATTACTTTTCAGATTTAAAGAACGCTTTTATTTTAATAACAACTAAAATTAAATTATTGTTTCATGTTTACCGACTTCCAAGTGTTTGTAGAAAATCTTCAGTTTCCTTTCTTAAATTGAAATTAAGATAATCAAGTTAATACTATGTAATAAATTATGAAATTTTTAAATATTACAAATAAAGTTCACATTTTAATACTGTAATAAATTCTCCGAGTGGAATTCCATAATATGTATCGCATAATCATAAGCGAGCATTGAATTGATTGTAAAGTCTGTATCATCGAATATTGTAGTATATTATAGGTCATTCACCAAATCTTGCATATTAATAACATGATGCGCTTTGAATCCACGGATAGTGGCTTTGTTTCTATATTATCCAGCTTTCTCAATTTACATTTTTGCGGATATGCATTACTTTTGTTTGAAAGTATACCTCGATGCAGCACTCTAAGTCTGAACTTCAACCAAAAATGCAAATCAAACATTGAACGCAATTTTCTTACACGTTAGATATTGTTATTAAACTTCTCCCTCTGATTTGTACATTTTATTTGTTGCTTATGAATGGAATTTGTGTACAAAATGTTGCTAGTTTGAAAGACTATATTTGCTTTTACATACATTATAATTCCAGTGACAATTATATTATGATGGTGCATCAATTCAATTTTACTTTGTTCACTTTGTATATTTGCTTTGATAATTAAAATTATTATGGGTGAAACAGCAGTGATCCTATTTCCACGAATTTACTAAAATTTAAATCAAATTAAACAAGTAAATGTCATAATTCTAAGTAATCTTGGAGAAGTGAATTGTATCAAGAACAATCTGTGCTCTTAGTTCAAATGTATAAAAGTCAATATCGTTGTAAATCCACTTTAACACAACATGATCATAATTGTATTAATATCTGTATTGTATTTAATATACAATAAGATATTTTTCTATATTTTGAGAATGACTTCATGAACAGACCACAATATTTGAGTAGAAAGGTTCACCATATATTCTCAGGCACTCATAAATTTTAATTCATTTCTCTAATATATATATATATATATATATATATATGTGTGTGTGTGTGTGTGTGTGTGTGTGTGTGTGTATGTACTCACTGTAATTAGGAATCGTAATAAGAACTATGTATACAATAATATACAATTAATATTCTACTTCAGAATGACGACCGGCACCAAGATCTGATTTCAATAATGCGCTCCAACCAGAAGAAGTACATTACATTTTGTCAGCACCATTGATACCCTCAGTATATATACTTTTGCATTTACAAAATCTTGCAATAAAGTTCACCTACGCAAGAATTTTGTGCATTATTTATATTCATTACCTTATTTGTTATATTATTCACACACTTACTTCATTTTTTTAAAAATAAAAATAGAAGAGAACTGAATGAAAGTTTGTGCTTCCACGTGCTCAGTTTTACATTTGCAAGAAATCAAATTGGAATAAATAAGTACTATTATATTTCCAACTACAAAGGTTTTATTAAATATCTTCAAATAACAATAAAACATTACAACAACAACAATGAACATTGTTAGCCGGAGACGGAGCACACCTTGCTTTCTTTATACCTTCACTGTCTGTTATTTCTGTTGTAAAGAATAATTAATCAGTTAGAATTCATTTAGCAACAAGATGTCATACTTGTATATTTCATAGTTTCATTTTACTTAGCCTACGGATAGGAGCGTCATGAAATATATGTATTCAGTTCTCGCTAACATAATCAAATTTCCAATGTGCATTGCCAAAAATTTACTTGACTACTAAATTAATGCGTTGGTGAAAGCAGCATTTTAACTCAAATAATAAACTTACCATATAACTTCACACTGAATTATAAATGCATGGAATCTAGGATTTGGTGCATCCGTTGGCATATACAAGTTTGGTTTATTTGAAATGATTTTGTCTGATATGTTCAATTGATGAATATTAGTGAATGAAAAGGAAGAGCAGTTCGTAAAAGCACTATTTGTTGCATCATTAGCTGTTTAGGACTTAAAACAACAATTCAATCCAATCATTAGCTGTTTATGTGCTTTGTGTATTATTGGAGTGAAAATTATTATGTATATTAACGTCAATTTATACATTTTCAGTTGTGCATGTTGATTTTCATTGATTGTTCCCTTCTGATTGAAGGTTATGTGTGGATTGTATGAATAGAAGAATGGTCTCTACAGCGCTTTGAAGAAATTTGATTCCCTCTATCTCAACTTCAGCATAATTTGAATTGATGATGATAGCTTGCAGAATGTTAAGCTAATTTAGCAGAACTTACATTGTTGAAACTAAAGCAAGCCTTTTACTTGAACTTCAACGAAGCATCCTAGTATTCACTTTACGAAATAGCAATTAGGATTTTTATAACTTCAATGAAACTAGGACGTCACTATTAAAAATTTCCATATATTTTATCACTTATTGATTTACTCTGTTTTGTTTATTTATCTTTACTATGGTCAAGAATGTATATGGAAATGTATACATCGTAATTTTACATTATCAAGAAATTGATAATAATAAATTATTCATCATATGAATGCAACAACGTTATCCAAAATATAACAAAACAGAAATTGATAACGTAGATATATCATCGTGCGTATTAAACACAAATTAAACATACATAATAAATTAAATAAATGAACATTTAGGGTCAGTCACAATTCTCACCTCTTGTGGGTGAAAATTTTCGATTTATTTCAGTTCTGTAAATATCAAAAATTTTCCACATATAGTTCCAAACTTATGAACATTCCATTTTTAAATTATAACATCAATTATTATTTTTTCAAACAATATTAATTCAGTTCACTATGAACTCCATGAGTCAAACTTGATTGACATATTCTTCATTTTGTTTTAGTTGCATGTATTCAGTACATTAAATGAATAAACAATATTAATGAATGGAAACAATCATTAACATAAATTATTACATCTCAACTTTTATTTATAGTTTCTCCTGGTCCGAAGTAATTCTCAAAACCTTCAAACCTCCTTACTTCACTTCTTCACTAAATCTTGAATAATTTCTTCAGCAATAGTAATTTATAGATGTAGCTAATACACGACAGTCAAGAAATACTACATGCACTTAGATCTTCTGTTCTTCAAATCTTTCTTTTCATTATCTCGGTTGGAAACTCCGTAATAATTCATATATAACTACATGATTACTTATTTCCTTGATCGAATACATCAAGTTGTCAATTGAGTTGCAAGTAATAATATAATGCTGCGACTGTTTCTTCCAACTTACTCCCGAGATTCTCCCATCGACTTCATCCCTCCATAGAAGATGCACGCGCCTTCCGAAACTCATGGCCTAGGGGTTTTGGACGTCCACGTTCTATCAGATGCAGTTCCAGACGCTGGCGATTGTCCACTGTGTGTAGTAGCGGGGGGAGTCCATCTTTTTCAGCGAGGACGACGACTTCCTTCTATCCTGGAGAAGATTGGGGTCCTTTGTTCGAAGTTGTGGCCAAATTTACTTCTGTGTTTCTGGAACATGCTGGAACTGGTTTTGACGAGATGTTGTTAGGAGATTTCAGTTTTCCAATGTATGTGGTTTTCCATTTATGAGTAACTTGTTATATTGCAATTTATCACGTTGACCACGAGCCTTTGCTTCTATAAGGTACGGTTGTCACCGGAACTTGTGTTACAGCTACAGAACCTTGCATAGCATTTATCATTATTTATCATAACAACAATCCCCTTTCTACTAAATTTTATTTCATCTAACCTTCTCAACATGCTAGTCAGTTAATCTACAGAACGAATTTCGTGACAAGTAATGTGATTGGCAATATTATCAGGTAACTGGCTAAGTATTAACTGTACAACATCTATATCTTGAGGATTTTCAACCAAAATTGCAATAACTGGAGTGAGTTTTTAAAGCAAAAGTCTCTAAACTGCCATGTACACTGGGATCGTATTTGCGATTTATCAATACGGAAAGCTGTGATTGAATAACTTCCGAAGAAGCAAACTGATTGATGAATTCTTGTACAAACTGGTCATAGGAATTAAAGTAATACAGAAGGTCGATCCGCGTATATGTGTCCGAATTTGAACCGTCACTCCTGTGCACAGAATCGACTGATCCAAGCTGTTAAAAGCGTGGGACGACGGTTAGAGCCTGTAGTATCGTGGCACTATCACGAGTATGTGTTGTGTGTATCATGGCTCCACAGGAGAACCGTTTTTGGGAAGGGTACGTAATTGCACTTTTCCACGCCAAATATTCGGTGTCAAAACTTCAGAAACAGTGCAAAGAACATGGATGTGCCTTGGGTTCGACGACCATCAAGAAAATAATCAAGCGGCATAAAAACAACGAGGTTCCAGCTATTCAGTCGCCCCCCAGGGGGACGAGGAAGGGAGCGTGCACTGCAGTGATGCCACCCGTGTCTCGGAAGCTGCATCGAATGGCACTAAAGGAAACCTCGCGACGCAACGTGTGATGGCCACACTACTCCACGTGGCCGAGTCAACTGTGAACCACTCCCTGTGTGAGAAATTAAACCTCCGGAAGGATTTAAAAGCCGTGAACATTACCTCAGTGAGGCCTATCGGTGTAAGGTCTCACCACATACATCTCGTTCTACTAAGAACTTTCTGCCACATATAGCGACAGACATCTGCATTCGGGGTATTGCATTTCGCGATATACTGGTGAAGTCACCGGATGCGAGTCCCATGAATTTCTGTGGGTTTGGTCTACTGAAACAGGCACTATTCTCTCATCGTGGCACCACTCTCCGGGACCTGTGGAAAGCCAGTTAGGAGGAATGGCAGAAGAGTCCACTTCCTGTACTTCGTCGTAGCCTCCTACAATGGAAGTTACGGTGCAGGGCTATTGCCAAGACACACGGTGATCACATTGAGGCCAACCGGTGGCCATCCCGTGGATTTTCATAAGGTAAGTGCTAAATCAAAATCGGACACATATACGCGGATCGACCTTCTGTATTTATGAGTACGAAATCAATAACCAGCTCTCCCAATGAAGCATTGTTGAATACTTTGCAGTTTCATTTCTGTTGGCACTCCTACAACATTTAATATGATATCCATCTGTTCAGTATATTCTCTCGCTGATTGTTGCTCTATCTTGCCAAAGAACGTAGGCAATTGAGATAATTCACATAATTTTAAACGACCACTTCTTGCATTTCCTTCTCCATTGCATGTATTTCTACTTATAGGATGATCACTTCTACCTCTCGAACTAAACGGTCGATTATAGCAAATATGATTTGCTCCGTTTAAACCTGTGTTACAACAGTTATCCAATCTCGAACCATTTACAGAAGAATGAGGATCATCGTGATTGTTAGAAACTGAACAAGGTACTCTTGTATCACGATAGATATAACTAACACAATCATTTTGTGGGTTAGGTTCCGATATTTGTGGGTTAAAATCACACTACATACAAGCAGAATTAAAGCTTTGATTCAGATGACAATGTGGGTTATTATGTACATTACTAACATTGTCGTTTTTCGTAGTAAACACAGAACTAGGAGTAGGATGTGCATTTGTACAAAATAGTTGATAGCAAGCATCAATGTAGTTATATTTCTCAGCACCTAACTCTCGTTTTTGGAATGGACCTTCTGCGTCGTCACTTCGGAATTTCTTTACGGAAGTTTCTTCAGAGCTAGATCTTACAGATATATTATACTTGTGCTTCCAACGGACATGTTTACGAGCACGACTGTTAGTAACATTCTTCTTACCGGAAACTGTACTAGAAGAATCATCTGATACATCACTAGACGAAGTACTGAGTACAACATCACACTGGGTTCTTCCATTCCGACATGTACTAGATTCTGTATTATCCACAACAATTGATTTTGTACTGCTATTTATATTTGTAACAACAGAATTACGAGCAGAGGAATTATGTTCAATTGCTACGCTACCTTCATCATTAACGTTAGAATTAACTTTGACTGTTAAATCCTTGCCATCAGCTTGATGTTTTTTGATACGTATTTTGTTCTATACCTTCAATACGGGAATTAAACGGTTGGAACGTTTCTGTACAATGAGAAATATGCTTATGTACATCAGCATTAATATCGGTTTCACTTTCTAAAATAGTGAATCTAGACATAAGATCAACTATATTAGCAAAGCAGTCGTTATAATTTGAATTGAGATTATCTAAACGTTGGTTATAATCAAGAACGTGTTCTTTCAATGATTCTTGCACATTTTTAAATTCAGATATTTTGACATCAACATTACGACCTTTATTATCAAACACAGATTCAAGACGTGTAGTTGATTGTAAACACGCCGTACTAACCACTTCTATTTTGTCCTTATATTCAGACATTAAATTATTGAGCCGATTGTTAACATGACTAATATCATGATTAAGAGCTTTAACTTTTGACTGTTTGAGTTCTTGATTAGACTGTATAAATTCTTGATTAGACTGTTCAAACTGAGTCTTAAGTTTCTGATTAGACTGTCCAAACTGGGTCTTAAGTTCCTGATTAGACTGTTCAAACTGATTCTTAAGTTCCTGATTAGACTGTTCAAACTGATTCTTAAGTTCCTGAGTAGACTGTTTAAGTTCCTTATTAGACTGTTTAAGTTCCTAATTAGACTGTTCAAACTGAGTCTTAAGTTCCTGATTAGACTGTTCAAACTGAGTCTTAAATTAATTATTAGACTGTTCAAACTGAGTCTTAAGTTCTTGGTTAGAACTTACAACAGCTAATTGTATGCTTCTAATGCTGTTTAGTATGTCATTTAAATTAGGATTTATGCTTTCCAAATACACGGCAGTTGGTAAGGATCGTAACTCGAATCACATTTGTTACAACAATATTTCTCCTTAGTGGTAGAATAAATAGTCCAATGTGTGACGGAAAGCTTCAAACATGAAACATGATACCACGAATGACAATCAAAACATTGCACATACCTCAGGTCATTTCCAAGTTTATCAGAACACGCCACTCTTTCAATGTTGGGGTCTAAAGCTTGACGTTCACTGATACGTGGCAAAACACGGAAATTTCCGACAACAGAACTTCTGTTGTCTGCTTCTATTGAAATCAAATGGTGTAAAACCCTCTACAGGGAAAAGCGCGGAACAGAAGCCGGAATGTCCGTGATAGAAGTCTGGGAGTTTACTTAAGGCTTTACGCCCACTGAGACGCCGGAAATGGGTCTGTTGCATTCTGTTGTCGCGCTTCCGGGGTTTCGGTGGGCGTCAAGCTTTAGGCGTCATGCTTTGGGCTCCGGCTAAATGACGCGAGCAGGTTCGAGTCTCCTGGAGGGAGTGTAACAACCTTTCTCCTGAGATTTCGTACTGTGTATGGGACCGGTGGCAACCCACCATCGTGAGGAAATAGGGAGCGTAAGCCGGTCATGAATAACCTACAATTTGGGGTTCGTCATGCTGACCACACGTCACTGGTTGGATGATCTTCCACGTCGGGTTAGTTGAGTGAATAATATCATGTGAGAGAGGGCGGTAGTAGGTAGTAGGTAGTAGGTAGTAGGTAGTAGGTAGTAGGTAGTAGGTAATATACCCCTACGGCAGAACTCCGTTCCAGCCTGGCGAAGACACTAATGTACTGAAATGGCTCCATTGTCTTATAACGTTGGCCTCGAATATGATCCTTCATAAATCGAAACAGATGGTAATTTGATGGTGCCAGATCAGGGTTGTATGAGGAGTCTGGAAGAACTTCCCACCCCAGTTTCTTCAAATGTGAAGCTAGTTGAGTGGGGACGATCAGGGTCGTGCTGATGGATCACCATTCTTTCATGAATTTCATGAATTTATCTTTCCGTAAGTGGTAGATATAATTGGATTAAATATATTGTTTACTTACAGGTTCGAATTCATATTCATCTCCATTAACTGTTAGAATAGCAAAGATCGAGATGAACAGAATATCATAAATAAGTTCCGACATCATTCTGAATCCTCTTGAATGTCTGAATCTCTCTAAAAGTAGTCACCTGAATTTATAGGAATAACCTTGCAACAAGGGCACTACGATTTGATCAACGAAATAATAATTGTAATTAAACACCCTGTGTTCCTTATCGAAGGAAAGATAATTGTTACTGCTCCCATTGGCAAGAATCTTGGAAATATAATATTAGTGTCTGTAGTCATAGAGACATAAGAATTTACGATGCTATTATTTCATATCGCCTCTTTTATTTGAATAACGGAAGAGCGACATTCAAAGTGACTTACATCTGCGAATAAGAGCTACTAAATATGTTATAGCTCTTGTGCCAACTTCGGTATTTTTTAAGACAAACATTATGCACAAATATTAAAATGAATATAATCCTTAATGTGGGATCCGAACTGCTGCTTATGTATCGCAACTGGGAATCTGGTGTTGGCTGCATCTGGGGGAGATGGACTGTATGGAGAATGAGAGGTGTGGCAGAAAAATAATGAGACTGATTTTATTTTAACCATGAATGTTATTCTTTTACAAATCAAGGTTATCCACTTCAAAATAGTTCTCTTTGGCAGCTACACACTGATGGAGGCATTGTTTCCATTTCTTGTAGCAGTGCTGGAAGGCTTCTGCTGGAATACTCTTCAGCTCGTCGCTTGCGCTCTTCTGGATAATATCCAAAATATCAAAATTGCGCAATTTCAAGTTGTTTTGAGCCGGGGGAATAAAAATATGTCACAGGGACTTAGATCCGGCGATACGGGGTCTGAGGAACCGCAGGAATACTATTTTCTCCCAAAAATAAATTATTGGAGATTGTCGTGTGACATGGGGTATTGTCGTGGTGCAGCATCCAAGTGCTAAAATTTGATCGACGGTTCAAATTTAACTCACTACTGATCATTCTGAACCTCAATCGACGATCTGACCTCACAAGAGACCTCCCATGCACACATGGCCAAATCAATCTGAGGGGGGTTCTTCATTTGTACACTAGAATTCAGGATTCTTGGGATTTTGACAGCATAGCACACTGTAAGCAATAAGATCATATAGCTACTTGACATAGTTTTAAGTGTAGGCAAATTAATCTATTAGGGTTCTTCATTTGTACACTAGGATTCAGAATTCTTGGGGATTGAGAGCATATCACAATTGGGGCATATGGGCATCTTGACTTAGTTTTAAGTGTAGCCAAATCGGGCTGTTTAATCAAATAACCTCTTCATTTGTACGCTATGTGTGCGCTTATAATAGCACCAAACACACTACTTGACCTCACAAGAGACCTCCCTTTTTCCACATTGTTGTCCCTTTTTGGGACGCCACACGATGTTCGTCTTCCATTCTTGACCTTCTAGAAAGAACTGGAGCCATCTAACACTTGTGTCCTGGATAGGGAATGTTCAACATAAGCCCTTTGTAACTTTTTATAAGTCACACAGGAGCGCATATTCTAGGCTAGCTAGGCTATCTGCGAAGCCTGAAGTCTAGGGAATAAATTTCAGTAGAAAACTCGATCAGAAATTGTAAATATTATTAATAATATCAGTGAGATGAGGATGCTGAATCTGGAGTTCGCAACCTTACTTTTTATGAGTTGGCAACCTGATTTCTGATGAGTTGGCAACCTGATTTCCTATGAGATGGCAACCTGATTTCCTATGAGTTGTCAACATGATTTCTTATGAGTTTGCAACCTGATTTCTAAGCAGTTGGCAACCTTAGCGGATTCGATAAGTTTACACAAAATTTAATGGAAAAACGTTGCTCAAATGTTTTGCCAGTCCATTTTCGTAGCGCACCTCACAAACTCAACTTCACTTCAGACGCTCCCAACATTCGCGTGGCAACTGTAGCAGGTTCAATCTTGTACGGAGTCAACGGCAGGGGTTAACGTAACTGCTATGTGAAGCAGAAGGCAGTAGCGTTGTCGATTCGTGCTTAGTGTTGCCAGTCTCATTACTTTTCTGCCACATCTCGTATCTCACTAATGTAGTGACTGATCATAAATCCCTTTTCGACCGGGACAGTCCCGTTCCAGAAGAATGTTCCAATTATTAAAAACCCACTATTTTTTCCGTTTTATAAAAGTCTATGACTTAACTTGAAAACCAAGTCTGAATTTGAAACATGTCATGCAAAGAAGCTCATGGATTGTTTAAACTAATGGAAACACTACTGTGGCAAAACAGTTGAACTGCATTTCAAACACTTCATAACAGTAAAAATGTTCCTTTGTCGTCGATAACATTCGAGAAGACAGCCGTGTACTGTTTAAATCAACTTCAACGTAGGACTAACATGAAAGGTTATCAGAAGGGAAGATAAAAGCTATGGAAGTCATACCGAGATTATAATAATTAATACCTTTTGACAACGAAAGATCATATTTCAATTATTCTTTATCATGTATGTGAGAAATAACAATAATACGTTAGTAATAACAATAATTTTATTAGATCTAACTGATATTTCAGGAAGGAGGTGAACACTAAACTGATATACTTTGGATGTCCCGTCTTTGGGTCAAAATATTATGGTCACCCTATAATTTGCACTCTTTAGTATCTATGGTGAATCGAGGAGTTGGATCAATGATGGTTTGAGCCACAAAATCGTGGCAGTCAGGGTCCCCAAGTTAAGATAATTTTTTTAAGAAGGGGGAGCAAGGTTTGCATAAACAATACTTCATATGTGTAAATATATATAAAATCTGCCCCTCTATGTGAACTGCCTATGGTAGCAGTCCCAGTGTCTCACTGATCTAGCTTATGAGTATATCACATCATCAGACATTTTTTCAACGAGAAGAAATAACAAACACTTCAAGATTTGCACCCATACGGTGCTGGTGTGTATCATTAGGATAGCGCATCCATTGGTGGCAGAATGGTTAGGTCAGTGTCGTGGGCGTCCTGGAGGGACACATATATCTGTCATTCGTTATGAAGGTTGATGAGGAACATATGAACAATCAGTTCGCCATTAATTGTTGTCGCTTTCAAAGGGAATGTCTATTTTCCGAGAAGCCATTTGATGTTTCCTTGTATAGTTTTAATAAGTCCACGTGCTCCAGCAAACTCCGTCGTTCACATACACGAGTAGAGGAACCTAAATGAAGTCTAGCGTGGTTTTCTTTCTCTTCGCACATCTTAACATGTTCTTGGTGTTACTCAAAGTATGAAATCCCGATTCAGGATTTTCCAAGTAAGGAACTATGGCAATTCCTAGGTAAAACAGTGCAATCTCAGGAACCGCTTTTTACTGGTTGGATATTCCAGTGAAATATCTTCCCAACTCAGGACATCCTACAAATTGCCTCGGGTGACGATGAATTGGCGTTTGAAATACTTGACAATAGGCACTGCTACGCCCCTTGTGGGTACGTACTTAAATGTTATTTACCACGGCTACAGATATCTTAATCTCAGGGGGATAGTTTCTTTGTTTGAGAATTCCAAATACGAAAGCGCTTTATAGCCAAGAGGATATAGTAAAATGCGGATCTATATTCTGAGAACTTGACAAAATACAGAGAAAATATATGTATATGTATACTCGAAAAGGCTTCTTCTTCTTTTAATATGGCTTCTTCTTCTTTTAATATGGAAAAAGCTTCTTCTTTTCTTATGGAAACGGCTTCTTCTTCTTTTAAAAGGCTTCTTCTTCTTTTAAAAGGCTTCTTCTTCTTCTAAAAGGCTTCTTCTTCTTTTAATATGGAAAAAGCTTCTTCTTCTTTTTCTTTGAATTTCTTCTTCTTTTATTAAAGCGTAATCTTATTTATGTGCTCGCTTTCCCCCCGCTTCTTTGTCAAACAATACAAGCTATACTTGTAGAAACAGTAGGGTCGACTAAACTGACAATAGCGCCACCTCCTATTTGACGACCAAAGGGGAATAACCAGGATCGCTAATAACGAGCGCTGCCAATGGCCCAGTGCGACTAATAAAAAGCGCAACCGAAAAGTGCTTCGGGGCGTCTAATTTGACACAGCGCCACCGGGGAACGGACAAATGCAAAAACTGACGATGTTCTCCTCGTCAGAGAATCAAAAAGAAATTGAGATGAGATACATTTCTGAATTCATTTGCTCACCTAATAACTTTCCTAAACGTTTCGTATGCGGCCATCTTCTTAATTCTTTTAAATTACTACATACATCATTCTATTTACTTCTATTATAGTATTTGAACTCTTCTTTTATATATTTCTCAATTTACTATAATATATATAATCCATCTTCACCGCTCTAAGTTTTTTATAATTTCCTTCACTCCTCTATATATAGCGTGCTGCCATCTCTTGTCGATTCCGAGAAACCATTCCTCCTTGCAACATTCATTGTGTCGTGCGAAACTGGCACGTGACACAATATCCCCCTCCTTGAGGATAAAAATTTATATATTGGAAAAAATCTTTTGGAAATAGATAAATTTTTCCACTTTCTCTACATCTCGTTTAAGTTTTCTCATTAGTTCTCATTTCTACAGCTTACATTGCTTTTCACTTTCACTGTGAAATTATATCTTTTGGCAGGCAGCATTTTTCCTCATCTCTCGATTTATCTCTTGTTTCAATTTTCGTTTCTAGATATCTTATCACCGTTCCGGAAATATTCGTGACCTCTTAAGTTATTTTAGATACAAAATACAATTCTTCAATAGTTCATCTCCTGCAAGTCTGCTCGTCTAATTTCTCCAAGATAGTCTTTACCTGACGATGTCATGCCAAAATAGTAATTTCCGTTTCACTCTTTTCTTCTTTCAGCAACCTCTCTACAGATTATCAGTTAGCTCAGATTTTTCCGTTTCAAAGAACTCTCTCTCTTCTCTAAGTTGACCATCTAAGTGTTTTTATCAGCTACACTAATTCTTCACATCAGCCTTAATTTCATATCAGCATGTATCTAGATATATTTATTTTCTGGGATTACTACCCTTTTCTCGGAATACAACCGATTCTTCTTTAACTTTTGGGATTACAACCCGTTCTCGGAATACAACCGATTTTTCTTTATCTTCTGGGATTACAACCCATTTGTTTTACACTTTTCTAAATACACGATGACCTTTAGTCGTCTAAGCTTGCAAAGAATTCATTTTACTGATACTATTCGATCTTCTTTCATATTATCTTCTCCTTTTTCCTGAGAGTTTTCTTCGTAATTAACTTCCTTCTGTGCTTAACTGTTCTATCTTCTTTCTCTTCTGTTCGTATATTGAAAAGTTTACATCCATTTTCCATATTACTTTCTTTGGCCTCTCTTCTTTTACAGGTTTAATCTTTCACTATCAGTCTCATTGTTCAATGGGGGTGGTGACATAAATTAGCAGTCATTATTCTTTTTGAAGATATCACTTGCAGAATAGATTTTTCTCCAACGATGACTATCATATCTATATATCTTCTTACAGGAACTAACATTAAAGAACTAAAATTTTCTTCCTTCAAATAGATCATCAATATTTGTCGAAACTAATAATTCCACGAATTTTTCTTCTGGTGAACTGGAACTTTCTCAGACAACTTTAATTATTCTAGAAACGTGTGCTTCCCAGTCTGTAAATCATAACATCTCCTTCCTTTGCACTAGTCACTCTTATTTGTTTCTTCCAATGATTTCAAATACTCGATGCTTGTCACTATCTTGTTTTCTTTCTCTTCCTCTTTTTCTTCTCTTTCTTTTATTTTCTTTTCTATTCTTCTCAAGATTCTTCTTCCTCTTCTTCCAACTTTCTTCCAATAAAGAAATTACTTTCATTTCTCTCTTCTTCCAATCTGGTTTCTGCCAAGATTTCTTCTTATGTTCTACATCTTCATAAAATGCATGCTCTCCTTGTCTTCTCCGTCTCGTCTTCTTCTTCCTTCTCTTTGGCGAAGTAGCATCAAAATCCATTTGATCTATGTCGACCCTTTTTAGCATATTATTAACTTTCTTCAAGTTCTTTTCTATTTTTAATTTCTTTCTCTTCTTCTTCTTCCATGTCTTTACGTGAATATATCTAAATTTCATTTTAGTTTTCTTCCATCTTTGTTTACATCGATCTATGTCAACCCCTCTTGCCATATTCTTAACTTTCTTCAGGTTCTTTTCTATTTTTAATTTCTTTCTCTTCTTCTTCTTCCATGTCTTTACGTAAATATATCTAAATTTCATTTTACTTTTCTTTCTTCTTTGTTTACATCTTCTGCTCGGCTTATGCTTATTTTCTTCCTCCGTCAGAGACTTGTCACCGGAACTTTCTTCTATCATTTTCATTTCGACATTGATCTCTTCATCATTACATTCACAACTACATTTTTCATCCCTTGCTATTCCTCTTTCATCTTCTTCTATTTTCTTATCTTCCTCTTCTTTGACCTCTTTAAGTTCCTGAGTGGTTTATTCTCTTAACTTTATAGCTACTTCTTCTACCTTGCCGTCATGCTCGTCATTGGAACTTTCTTCTTTTATCTTCATTTTGACATGGATTTCTTCATCGTTACATTGACAACTAAATTTTTCCTCACTTTCTATTCCTCTTTCATCTTCTTCTATTTTCTTATCTTCCTCTTCTTTGTTTACTTCGCTTAACTTTATAGCTTCTTCTTCTATCTTGCTGTCATGCTTGTCATTGGAATTTTCCTCTTTCGTCTTCCAACTTCTATCTTCTAAATAGACCTTCGCTTCTTCTATCTTGTCTTCGTTTTCTGTTATTCTGGAAACATCTACTTCTGTCTTGCTGTCATCTTCTTCTGTTCTTAAAACCGATGCTTCTATCTTGTTTTCGTTTTCTTCTATTCTTGGAAACATCTACTTCTGTCTTGCTTTCATTTTCTTCTGTTCTTGAAACCGATACTTCTATCTTGTTTTCGTTTTCTTCTATTCTGGAAACATCTACTTCTGTCTTGCTGTCATTTTCTTCTGTTCTTGAAACCGATACTTCTATCTTGTTTTCGTTTTCTTCTATTCTGGAAACATCTACTTCTGTCTTGCTGTCATTTTCTTCTGTTCTTGAAACAGCTAATTCTATATTGTTTTCGTTTTTTTCTATTCTTGAAACGGTTAATTCTATTTGAGATTTACTTTCGACCAACTTTCTCTCCAAATATTCGTTTCTTTGTTTATTTTCCTCTCTGAGATTCGAAACCTCCTCTTCTATTCTTCTATTTACATCAAAACTTGTACTCTCAATTAACAACGTTGTTTCTTCTATCTTATTTTCCAGCGACTTTCTATTTCCTTCACAGGTTTCATTCAATCTCAAGAACATCTCATGGGTTTCGGACCTCGATGCTTCCAATTTCCTGCTGTTTTCCTCGAGCCTTTCTTCCATCTTTTTATTACTTTCTTCTAACCTTCTACTATTCTCTTTTAATTCTCTTCTACTTTCATCTATCTTTTCTTCGAGTCTTCTATTATTATCTTTTGCTTCTCTGTTATTCTCTTCCATCTGTGTTTTTAATTCTCTTTCTAATCTTCTGCTATTCTTTTTATTACTTTCTTCTATCTGCATTGATAACTTCTGGAACATTTCTATCATGTTCACCTCTTCTGTCTTCTTTGGTTTTTCCATCATTTTCTCTTCTTCCTTTTCCCTTTTCTTCTCTTCTTTTTCATTTATCCTTTCTTCCTTGGAATTTTTGCATACGTAATCTCCTCTTTCACTTATTCCTATGTATTTTTCTCTTCTTATCTTCTCACATAGCCAATGTTTCATTTCTTTGCATGAGCTGCATAGGATAGTATCTTCCTTATTTCCCTCTTTTCCACAGCAGTTTAATATTTCCTTTCTGTCTTCCATTTCCTCCATTATAGTTTCTCTGTTCTCGCCTTCAATTTTATTTTCTTCCTCCATTTTGGCTTTCTCTCTCTTCGCTTTCTTATGCACAATTTTGCTAGCCGCAACGTTGGTCGCCACTAATGCTACGCCCCTTGTGGGTACGTACTTAAATGTTATTTACCACGGCTACAGATATCTTAATCTCAGGGGGATAGGTTCTTTGTTTGAGAATTCCAAATAAGAAAGCGTTTTATAGCCAAGAGGATATAGTAAAATGCGGATCTATATTCTGAGAACTTGACAAAATACAGAGAAAATATATGTATATGTATACTCGAAAAGGCTTCTTCTTCTTTTAATATGGCTTCTTCTTCTTTTAATATGGAAAAAGCTTCTTCTTTTCTTATGGAAACGGCTTCTTCTTCTTTTAAAAGGCTTCTTCTTCTTTTAAAAGGCTTCTTCTTCTTCTAAAAAGCTTCTTCTTCTTTTAATATGGAAAAGCTTCTTCTTCTTTTTCTTTGAATTTCTTCTTCTTTTATTAAAGCGTAATCTTATTTATGTGCTCGCTTTCCCCCCGCTTCTTTGTCAAACAATACAAGCTATACTTGTAGAAACAGTAGGGTCGACTAAACTGACAATAGCACCACCTCCTATTTGACGACCAAAGGGGAATAACCAGGATCGCTAATAACGAGCGCTGCCAATGGCCCAGTGCGACTAATAAAAAGCGCAACCGAAAAGTGCTTCGGGGCGTCTAATTTGACACAGCGCCACCGGGGAACGGACAAATGCAAAAATTGACGATGTTCTCCTCGTCAGAGAATCAAAAAGAAATTGAGATGAGATACATTTCTGAATTCATTTGCTCACCTAATAACTTTCCTAAACGTTTCGTATGCGGCCATCTTCTTAATTCTTTTAAATTACTACATACATCATTCTATTTACTTCTATTATAGTATTTGAACTCTTCTTTTATATATTTCTCAATTTACTATAATATATATAATCCCTCTTCTCCGCTCTAATGTTTTTATAATTTCCTTCACTCCTCTATATATAGCGTGCTGCCATCTCTTGTCGATTCCGAGAAACCATTCCTCCTTGCAACATTCATTGTGTCGTGTGAAACTGGCACGTGACAGCACACCTGTGTAACGCCTGACTAGGGATATAGGAAATTTGATATTGCGATTTATGGTCAAGAAAATATGCTCACACACGATACGAAACGATATATTTTCCGTATCGTAATATCGGCGATATATCGTCTCCACGATATATATCGCCAAAATATCGTGAATATATATAGCCGATACGATATACTATATCACTAAATATCGTGACGATTTATCGCCAAAATTTCGTGACGATATATTGATTGTTGATATCGTCTGGACGATATATTTTTAATATCGCGATATATCGTGTGGACGATATATATAGTCCAATACTACTTCTAACTTAACCTAACCTACAAGCAAAAGATCTGCACGATACTCAAAATTACAGGAAAGAAGAAATTCCCGTAAAGCATAGTACTTTTTCTCCAAATGGATACACAGGGTGTGCATAAAGTCCCGGTACCATTACAAAAGAACATAGCTCGATCAGTACCTTCTTCTTCAGTTGGAAGGAATTCCAGTCAACCCCTCGTTGGTCCAAGGATGTTCGAATTCTTCTGGATAGGCATTTCCCTGGCAGGTAGATAGGCCGTTATGGACCTATTCCCTGGCCACCCTTGGATTTCTTCTGGGGGTATGTCAAAAGATTGTGTTTACAGCACTGCTGTTCTACATGTTGCTACTCTTCTAAGGAGAATAACTGATAGTATCCTGTTACTGGTGATATGTTGGGGCGTGTACGGGCAGAAGTGGATTACCGAACATTGAGGTGTATGGCATATAAACATAGAAAGTTGTAGCTTATTTTGTAATCAACAGCATTGTTCTATTGCATGTAGTTTCCGAGCTATGTTTTTGTAATCGTACCGGGACTTCATGAACACCCTGTACTGTATGAACAAAGTATTTCAGGGAAACGTGCAGTAACGATTAGAATCTCTCAGAAACCGACCCTTACCTCTCCTTTTTCCCTTCCGGGGCAGCTGTTCCTGAGTTGAGAACATTTCACGTGAGTATATCGGTTCCTGAATTGGGAACATTCCACGTGAAAATATCGGTTCCTGAAATGGGAACATTCCGTGTGAAAATATCTGTTCCTGAATTGGGAACTTTCCTTATAGTTCCTGAGTTGGGACATCACGGTGTAACTGTGTCCTACGGGTGATAGTAGTCGTTTCTCTTTTAAAGGCGTTAAAACATTTCAACTTTTAATGGATAAACAAATTAAATTTTATCAATATTGACGCAAACAAATACCACGATTTTCTTCGTACGTTTGCAATAATTTTCATAAGCTACCCGTTCAAAGAACTTATCGAGGACAGTTCTCTATTACTAATCTTTAACGCAAACATCCGCATAGCGTTGTGCCTGTACTACTATCACAACATAAAATTATTAACATTGAAAGAATTGAAAAATGGGAGGTAACGCTGGGTTTCGAAAGACTATTAAAAATAAGATTAGGTATTCAATCACCATCCTGATTACCTTCCTTTCACATAAATATAGAAGCTGGTCTGTGTTTCCAAGGAAAACTTTATTCCGAATAAATGAGTATTTGCAAATGATTAAATTATTTTATTTTGTACTTTCGGGAGAAGACCAGGCTTTCGCTAGTCTCGTCTCGAATTAAAAAAAAAAATCCCGTCTTATTTTCGAGACTGGATACTTGACGAAACTGGAAATGTCTTGTAACCAACATTAGCACCTTTCCATTATACAAAATGAAGGTGATTCCAAGATGGCGGCTATCCAATCAACAGTTACATGCCAAGGATCATGAAAAGATATGACCTTGAGTACCTGCCACGGTTCACGTTACAATAAACTATTCCAATTTCCTGTTGCAATGTTGCCGTCATTTGCCTCATAGATAAATGTATTTGAGTTGGACGTTTGAGTTGGACACCCAGTATTGTATACGTGTATGTTTCAGAATAAGGAAATATGAAATTTTTGCACCTAAATGCTTTTATTGCAGTGATAAGGAATACATTTTAACGGTGAGGTGAATAATATAGAAATAGTACTAATGCTGCATTGAAGTGGTCCATTTTTTCATCAGATGATATTCCTTCACGGATTCACCTAAAGTACAATTAGAGAAATGTTGTTATAAAAAATTCAAATTGTATCATTTTCGTTAGTCATTAGAGGCACGGAATTAACCTTACAATCAGTGTATAATCCATTTTGCATCAATCTCAAATTATGTTATTGCACGAATTCTATTTACTTCTTCCAAACTCAATATCAGAGGTTTCTCGCTCAAATTTTATATAAATTGTTGATATCATAGTTGGTAAATTTTGAAAATATGTTTCAAATAATTTCAGTTTTAATAAACTTTACGTGATTTCTTAAAATATGCTTGTTAGAAATTAGGCATTAAAAAAACGCATCTTCCATGTATTTCAACTTGTGATACACAATTTTTGAATCAAATAGTCTATGCTGTCTAACATAAGAACACTTACCTTAAACTGTGTAAAGACCTGAAAAGATATTAAGTTTTCTTAGTGTAAGTAAACTACCAACATTTGGTCTTATAATTTGAATTTTCTGCCACTTTTAGTCTATCCTGAAGATCGCAATGCATAGAAATAACATGAAATGTGCGGAAACCCCTCACAAAGTAACATTTATTATCAGTCCCGAATCGAACCGGAATTTCCGATAGGATGGTCGCTAGTGAACAACAATGGGAAATTCTATCCACATTCTGAAAGAAAATCTGAAATAAGAATCCACCTATTGGCTTACGAACATGTGCTCTCTGGAACCCCAGAAAGGAAAAGAAAAGTGCAAATATTCCGTGGAAATATTACATCAATGTTCCAAATAATTCTTACGCAATTTCGAGATAAAGTTTATAACATATAGTTCTTCTATAAGTCTTGAAGAGACTTTCGTGGTAGAGTCGCTCATTTTTGCTCGTGAATTTGAAACTCATTTTTGGATTAGAGTAGAAGTGTTTGATAACAACGTAAGATACGAAATTAAACATTAAAGTTTGTTGAACGTAAAATTTCTGTTGACATAGGGCTGGACTTGCAGTGCAATGTCCATTCACCAGGCAGGGCACAATTAAGCATATCAAATATACGTATATTTTGAACTTCGTAGTACAAATAATAACTTATCATATACTGAACGAAATTATGATCTTAAGAAATATGTTACATTAAGTATTTTTAAATAATAGTTACCCGCCAGTTCCTTTTCGATCGGCTGTAACATTTAATACTGAAATTAGTTAAGTCTACGTAGCATATTTTATAATACAACTAAGTATTTAACACACAAAAGCTTAGGAAATAAAGTAGAATTAATGCATTATCAGATCGATATAACTTGGACAGATTTCAGTGTATCATGTCTGGTTATGTACGTGCATTGCATGTTTTTATAATGAAAGTAAATTTTGGTGCGTTACAGCAAGTAACACGGAATTGTTGGGTTGAAATTAAACCTACATCATCCAACAAATGTTGTTGATGATCTATTGTTACACAGGGTGTTTCTCTGTTGGAGTTTATGAATTATAGTGTTTCAGATATAATAATAATTTTGATTTAATTGATTCATTGGTTGATGTAGTTTGTTTTACTTCGCTTTTTTGCCACTGTTAGCTATTTACGAAGATTGGAATGAGTGATGATATGATGAATGCACACTCACAACCACCCATGCCCAGGTGGACTGCTGCCGCCGAGATATAAAAATATATGTTATGGAAATAATGTTTGAAACAGGCATGATAGCCTGCATGGAACTTTTTAAAGTGGGGTCAAAACGAAATCAAGTTTTAGAGCTGAAGTGCTTATACTTTCTTTGAAGCAATAAGCATATAAATGACGACCACCGTGGCCAAGTTACGGGTTCGAATCCCGGCCTGGGCATCAGTGTTGTCCGTTAGGATCCCTTCGTCACTCGTCCTCATTGTCGTGATTAGTCAAAAGTTGCATAAAAGCGACCTTAAATTAAAGAAAATGAAGAAGCAGATATTGCATTTAAGTGCATTCGGTAAATATTTTAAAGGCATCACCTGAAATAAATTTGACAAAAAAAATCAGTGAGTGGTTTAGAAGGAGAAGAGAGAATGGGGCCACTCAGTAGTGTTTTGGCGGTGATGCTATCATTCGTAGCTTTTCCATTACCATCTACATATCGAGTGTGGTAATGCATTTCAAGATGGCGTACTTGAAACACCAAACGGGTGTAGCTTATCTGCTACTGTTGCTCTTATCTTATCATTATTCTCCTTCACCTCGCTGCTTGGTTCTTGGACCCTTTGTCCGGAAACATGGCAGTGTCCGAATTGGCAAGCGCTCCGTTCCGTTCTATCCCGTCCTTTTCATTGTCGTCCAAATCTACAAGGCAGTGCTGTTGCCACTTTTCATGCCATGTGTCACCCTTCCCGCTCTGTGGCGCAGGCGCACAGCACGGAAGCAGAAGGCAGACGACAACCAAACATCACAACGATTTCCACCTATGAGGGTTATTCGTGAGTAAAGGTAAAAAAAGGTAAAGTGCTCCCCTGTGCATAGGACCACGCCATGAAGGCGTATAAGGAGTATAGGGGTAACGTGAGTGGGGATGATGTGATCAGCATCACGCCCCTGACCGCCTTTACCCCCCAGGGTTTCCCCCAGGTACCCAGTTTATTCGACGCTGGGTAGGCGGCGGGGCCGCTCCCATCGTTAGAAAAGTTCCCGGATTTTCGGTTTAGATAATTTTCCTATGTAAATAAGTGAAATACAGATCGTTACCGAGCTTATTTTCTTACAAAAGATGGGATACAAAATGGATGACTTGAAATTTTTGAGTGATACAGAGAAACAAGGAACCTAGAAAAGATTGGCATTTTCACGGATCGTTTGGATGAAGATTTACGGAAAAATAGTAGGTATTTCCAAGACAATATTGATCTTCTACCAACAGTTTCGTGTTAAGACTTCTGCAGGTTGAAATAAAGCTGACATTAGTTATAAACATTGAAATACTTCAATTTTACAACAGCAAAATGTATGGCCTTTTATTTTTATCTCATGGCTTAGAGAGAGCGTATTCAGAAATTTTTGTAGGGATTAAGGCCAGTAATAAAAGTAGAATAGTAGAAAAAATAATAATTACAACTGTTATAAATGTTATACAATAAATAATTACTAAACTAATGAAATTAACATGTTGTATTCTAAATTTATTATTATTTACTTACTTGATAATTATATTAGAGTGCATATCCAGTACAACAATTACAGTACTGAAATGCACAGTTATTGTTATTTTATTATTAACTTTTCAATTGCCTTTCAAGAAAAAGACTTTAGAAATTAGTAAAAAATTTATTATAAAGTATATATTGATTACATTAAATTAAAAGATTTTATTTTTTGGAATTCGAGAATGATTATAAACAGTTAGTTTCAATCTTAAATATAGTAAACACTTGTGCGTTAGACAATTCTGCAAAGTGAAAGTGGTAATATGGCTGCCAGGCAATGGTCTACAGCGAGATGAAGCCATAAGTGTTTGCATGGGGGACAAGAGGATGGGAGGGAGGCAATGCCTTCCTAATCATGGACGTCCGCATGGAGGGACGAACAAGGCATTTTCCCATGGGACATAGTACCCGGTAATAATGTTGGCCCCTCAAAACAAAACACCACTTGAATTTGAAATTATCACATTAATGTAAATTACTACTATTGAAATCAAATTATACGTGTGAAATATATACTTTTAGTTGACATTCGATTTGTAAGGGAGGGATGTGGCCAACCTTAGACGGAAGCCAATTCTAGGGGGCAAACATTGAGGTAAAAGGAAGCAAGGTTAATAGAATCTAAGAGTAGCAGAACAATAGGATACTCACGATGGAATTAGTTTTCATGTCTTTCTTGCATTATTTCTTCCTGACGCCCAATAGCACCCGCAGGGTTTGCAAAGGGGCAATTGTCCCCCTCGATATCAAATTTTATTTTAAAATAATACATTGCGTAATATTTTCTTGCTCGCATATCTGCTTATCTTAGTCTTGTCAAGTTCAGAACCGCAGCTAGGGTAGATAGGCCTGAGTAAGCCCTGCACGCCGAATGATCTAAATTTTAAAAAAAAATGTAAAATAGAATGCCAAGGCTTTTGTCCCCTTCCTAATCTGAGGGTCTGCGTACGTCTATGGTTGAAGCGTTCTCTCTTGTCAGCAGATTGTCCAGGTCTTCCACCGCTGGCATCTGGCAGTCAGCCACCTGAGCTATATATACTGTGCGGGTGCAGCACAGGCGGGTGGCGAAAGTCTGAACTAACAGATGATGAGTCAAACACAAACGGCATATTTATGCTTTACCCAGGATCCCAAACCTTGTAAACGAGAATACTCTAAATATAACTGGTTATATTTTCACAGATAAAGATATATGTATTCGAAAGTTACTGTTCGTCATTCAAAAATAATTCAAACAAACAAACAAAAAATATTTCGTCGCCAAGTGGTTTTACGAAAAGGGTGTAATACTGCCGTCCAGAGATATTGCTGCGATTATTGAATCCACTCAGTAACGTCTTTTATGTCTATTGATGTGGTATTTATGTCGAAAATGCAATAGAAACTCAAGATAACAAAAAACATCTATAAACGATTTATCTCGTTGCTACGTACAGAATATATGTGGTAAATTTCTTAAGTGTTCATTGAAAAAGTACTCGTTTTGGTAGCGTTGTTCCTTCAGTAACCTCTTATATGCTAGGAATGAGTATAATAGTCAGGTATTTTCCAGAATCTACTTTTTATATAGATGTACATCATACTACGGTTTCCTAACCACTAGTAAAAGTAGAGCCACTCACTCGCGGCCAGTTCTCAATGTCGAAGCACTGAGGCTTCGCAGGTGGAAGGTTTTCTCGGAATCCATCGCTTCAGAGCAATGGTTCTAGAGAAGTGAGGCTTGAGAGCTGCTGAAATTTAGCAGTACCATCTCTTGTCTTTTCCTGGAAGCAAGATTTCGAGTGGTGTCTCTCTACACTTCCCAACGTATTATTTCGAAGCTTATTGCGAAGGGACGATCCCAGGGAGGTCCGTGCAGCTGTTTTCATGCCTTTTAATGAAGATCTGCTTATATATCTTTATCTGTGGTATTATCAACTCAAAGATTTGAGACAATTTGTGATGAATTTTAAAGACAATATTAATGTGACGTAACATTTAAGAATAACCTTTGAGAATGTGAAAGCGATATTATACTTACATCCCTCTTTTGTTTAGCTGTAGCTGCTGCACCCATTCCAGCGATAAAAAGCATCATCAGAACAAGAGCAGTAACTAACTGCAGTTTCGCCATGATGTCTGTTGAATGTATGACGCGTTTCCAAACGTGAAGTCTGTATTTATAGGTATACTACTCCTACACGAATGACCTAGAAATTTCCTGTGTTGAAAGTCATATGGAACGGAAGCGTTCACAGTAGATGACTACCGGGAACAAATGCACATTTAGCTTATATAAACGGCTATTACATAACTTAAGAATTATATAATTTCGATGCCCACACATCCTAAATATTTGCCAAATGATTTTCACAAATTAATATTAAATTTGCAGACCAGCAAAATATCAAATACGTTCATATAACCCGTGGCGCAATAGCCCGTAGGGGCCAGGCCTACCGCCCTCAC
This sequence comes from Lepisma saccharinum, assembly GCF_977018435.1. Lineage (NCBI taxonomy): Eukaryota > Metazoa > Arthropoda > Insecta > Zygentoma > Lepismatidae > Lepisma > Lepisma saccharinum. The sequence goes on from NC_139257.1 coordinate 25,673,646, forward strand.
TCCAACCTGCCTAGGTGGAAGATCCAACTAGATACAGGGTGACGTGTGGTCAGCACGACGAACACCCTTTCGTTGTAGGATTTCAAGACTGGGTCACGATACTCATTCATAGCTCTCCAATATCCTCACGGTGGTGAGGGCTACTGGTCCCATATACAGGCCGAAATCTCTGGAGAAAAGTTGTTACGCTTCCCCAGGAGACTTGATCCTTACTCTCGTCCTGTAGCCCGATTTTTCACATCTCCACAGGGCAAGCCACCTAATGTTAAGACACCATTTTCTACAATTTTCCATCTGTTTCAATAGAAACGTTGAGATTTGTACTCTATACCAGGAATATGTGGAGCAAGACCGCACATAGCGGCAGAGAAGGGGGGTAAAATGGGTAGAGCGGAACAGTACACGCTGCTGCAAATTCTAGTACCTACATTCGCTTCCCCCTCTACGTAATCCCGTCACCTCTAACGTATTCATTGGTGGAGCCGTCTTGCGTCACTACTTGCGCAGATACTTGTTTTCGCTCCCAAGCTCCACAGATACCCGGGACAGAGTATTATTTTTGTTCGTGAATAGGTATAAGCAGTGCTTTTTCTGAAGATAGATACATAAGGGTCATCAAGAATGAAGAATCGCAACCCCAATTCTGCCTTAGGTTCATTCGTGTGGGACACACTTCCTTCATTCAATTTGAGGTTTAAGTCCACTTTATGCGCAACTGGACTAATCGAGACTGGACCTACAGTTTATAAAGTATCAACTTTCTGGATTCCAGAATAGACCAGCAATAATTGTATTTGTAATAATTGTATTTGTAACATATTGTATTTACTTACATGGAAGCTCAAATAAATTTTGTGAATACATAAAAGAGGGAACCGTAATTCAGAGAAGACTGACAACCTGGTTTTTATTTGAAGTCACCAGGGCATAAAGCACATACCCCTGAATGTATGCGGGAGGAGGCGGGCTTGTCAGGGGTTTCAACCTTTATATACCTACAGTTTATAGTGGGATCCATACCACCGTGTGCCTCCACTCTCGGGAGCCCTTGATTTCAAGGTGACAACGTTACCACTGCGCCATGGGGGATGCTTCATTCAATATATTTGGATATTACTATAATAGCATAGCAACACACCTACTCGCCCCAGTCGCTCTGAAGGTTGCTGAAGGACATAGGAATAATCCGTGATAGTCATCAGCGTAGGTGGTTCCATTTCATTTAAACAAAGGAAAAAGCTATTTGTTAAATGATTCGAAAGGCCCACATGTCTCAGAAATCCATTACATTTTCCTGCTCTACTTTCCTATAAAAACCCACTTCGCTTGACCTCAAGTCCTTCATCAACTGATTCGTTCACAGCTGCACACATTCTGAGCACGATGAGATTCTGCGTGATGTTCATTCTGCTGGCAGCTTCTTTCGTCTTCCTGTTAAGCCGAGACATGGTTGAGGTCCAGGTGAGTAGAAAATTGCATTGCACAACTCTCGATGCATTTTGGTTGATATAGAGCAGCGGCTCTCATTGTACCCTTTATAACTAAACGTCTAATGTACCCCCTACCATAGGTTTTCTTTTAATGGGTTTGAGGATTCCTTTTGGCTACCTGATTAGTGTGGCTTTATTGATATGTTGCAGGCGTGTATCTGCAATAAAGCAAAATGGCTTTCAACCTGTATGTTGAAAGATTGTGAACATATAAACATTAGAATCCTATGTTTATTTTACGGCTACAATCTTTATAATAGTCACAAAAATAAAAAAAAATGTGAAACACATGTATGCTAAGACGTGTATATATATATGGGCCTCCCGATGGAGCAGTATTAGCGTCGTCGCCTTGTAATCAAGGGGTCCTAGGTTCGATACCCGGCTAAGGCATATAGAGGTTCGGATCCCACTCTCAACTGTATGTCCAGTCCCGATTAGCCTTACTGTGCATAAAGTGGACTTAAACACCAACTCAATCAACACCAACTAAGAAGTATATAAAATACTAATTTTCATATATTTTACCAAATTTACTGAAAAAGTGTAAAGTACAAAATTACGTTTGTAAACAAACCGTAAAGCATAATTTTGGAGTTTTTATTGGCAATCCTCATCCTCAGAGTTTCTAGTGACAAGGATGCGTCTGCATAGACTGACACAGTTTCTTGGTGATATCGGCTTGTTCACTGGAAACCTTCAAGCGGAGATTCGGTTCCAAAATTAATGTATTATATACTTCGAAGGAGTATTTTATTTCAAATCACATGAAACAAAGATAAGAGTGTCAGTGACAAGATCAGCTATATATTATTGTAAGTGTTCAAGGTAAGAAGTTTGCTCCACACACCTGCAGTTTGAAAACCACTTATATAGAACAAAGAACACCAGTCATACAATATCTTTGGAATGATTGCTGTTTGCATCCATTGCTAAGGCTTCTTTATAGTAAAGCGTATTCCAGAAGTTTCTGATGAATTCCAATCATTATGAACTCAAGACGTGTTGAGGGTAGCAACTTAAGATGTTCTGCACTGCAATTATCAACTGAAAAAGATTTTATACACTCCTCTATGTGTCTGTTGTAGTCGTAGCAACGCCGAGAGTGTGTCTGTTCAGAAAAATATTTTAGGTGCAATACAGTACAATGCTGATTGATAGATGGAATTGATTTTTTTACATCTCTTTTCTGCAACTTTAGGATCAATAGACAATCAAATATACACTAAACTCAGTCAGAGACTTCTGGAACACCCTGTATGCTCATATAGGATTCACGTGAATGCACGCTGATGTATTTTTCACAACGCGTACTAAGCTCTTGTTAATGAAGCGCAAATGCATTTGAGTTAGATTCGTCTACGTGAGCCGTCGTTTAAAAATATTTTAGCCACTTGTAGACATGTAAGTAGACAATAGTCAAATTTACATACAAACCTGTTCAGGAAGAAGTGGCATTTATTTGAACTGTCAAGTTGTGATATATAACTGTTACCAAAAGAGTAAGAATCTGTTCACTGAAACAAAATGGAAATTTATCACAAACTCTAGGCGTATGAGGATTGTGATCTATTAATTCACTGAAAGTAACTGCCCATAGTACAGGGTGTCTAAAATGTCACGCAAGAGATTTTAAACGCACCTAACGTTTGTACAAAGAGAGATAGAAACATGAAATTTTCACTGGATGTTAACTCTATGTGGATATTTTTTTAAAAAAGATATTAAACAAGAATATTATGCCCTACATGAAAGTTCGGTATGCGGAAAAATTTACTAAGGTGTAAGAAAGATTTCATTCCAAGTTAAAGTAATAACAAACGTGAATCATAAGCAGCTGTGCAAAATGTCGATCTGTATCAATGGTCTGTGTCAGTATTCATCGAGTTAATAGCTAGTGTAATTTTCTGTCTCTATCCCTCTTTCTACAGAAGTTAAGTACTTTCAAAACTCGGTTGCGATAATTTTCGAACAACCTGTAGAAACTACACATAACGGTTTCACTTTTTAAACTTCAAGTAAGTAAAGCTTGAACGCCTTGAATGGATTTTGTATTCTTAAGAGTTTAGAGTCCAGACATTTCCTAGACAGATAAATCGATATAAAGTTTCATAACTGAATTGAATGAAATTCTAATAGCTCAGTAGCATGGAGAAGAGCTCAACTATTCTTACTAAATGTTACACTATCAATGTTAGTTTGTATCTTCCATTAGTACATTATTAATGTTAGTTTCTATATTGTATTAGTACTGTAGTTATTCTTGTTCTGAACTAACGTTACTTATTTTTCTATATTTGCAGGGCGCGCCTCAGTCTAAACCTAAGGCAATAAGTGAGTTCAATAGCAAATTTTCAACGACAATTTCTATCGTAGATTTAGGAAAAACACAACGCCTTTCAGGCAAGAATGTATTTCAATATCTAGGTGTCACCTTTGTATTGCTGATGACTGTACACTTATATGTATTCATATATTTAATGTTTAACATCGGTGTCTGGATAATGCATTAATGTCCTATCATATGAGTTCACTGAATCGCTTCTGTCTGATCTGAATGTGCACAAATGTTTTTACTCCAGTCATGTAAAAAGCAATGTTCCTGAAGTTCCTAATCGGATTTACTCCAGTTTCACCGAATCTCATTTCGCCGATTCCCGTTTCACCGAATAACCAGAGACAAATACCTCACCTGAGGGAAATTTTCGTCAAGAACGGAAATTTCCGGGAATACCGGATATGGATCGGATAATTGAATCATTCCACCGAATATCTGTGTATCGCACTTTTCGGAATGTGCTGAGTTACCAGTGCAATCATGCTTCGGCCCTGCGGCTATAGTCTCCAAGCTGGCCAATCATAAGGTCGGATGTTGCCTAAAAATTGATACTATGTTTGCTAAGCGTTTATGTTTTTTTCTTCTGTAGGGCAGTAACATACAGCAGGTTGTATCCGTTGTTCTCGCATTTACTGAAATGTGCCATAGAGCTTATTCGGTTCAATGCTTCAATTATATAATTAACTGTTTTATTTCTGTAAACATTTTCAGATCAAATCAGTTAAATATTGGCATTTTGTATCGCCAAGTAAAAACTTTCACTTTCAGGTAAACATCCTTTCAAAAATGGTTTGCTGAAATCCATCAGTTACCATACCGTTGGCTCTTTTTATTTCGAATTCCAACGGGACACGACGAAAAGATTAGAAATTTCCAAATTTCGAATTAAAAAACTTTTCATTAAAGATAATTTCAAAGGAAATATACCCCGGAAGTATCCTCTCACAAACAGCCACTTGGATTCACTAGATCACTAATTCAGCGGTCTCTGGGAGCTATGTTCGAACTGAAGGGTGGAAGACAATCAGGGAAAGAAAATTTCCCCCTCTAATTGTGTACTCTATTATCATTTGGGATGGCATGACCATCAATCACTGCTTGCGTCATAAATTCGAGATTAATATTTACGATTTGCAAAAAAATACAGGCATGGCATTTTAAATCTCTCACATTACTTAATGACTTATCTTAGGCAAGGAACATTATTTGCATGATATATAAACAATCTGTGACAACACTCAAGAAGAATTATTTTTTCTGATAAAATACCTGCCTTTTTTAACATGAATATTTTGAATTTGCAAACAAACTTTTTGGATTCTTTCCAACTTCGGCTGACCTCTTTCAGTTGCAGTTTCAGTTGTGAGTTTTCAGATTCTTACTTGCCAAATTATGCAAACTAAAAAATAAACGGAAGAAGCCCAACAAAAGAAACATGGTAAACTACTAACCCCTCTCCAAAAGCATTTTACGAATAAATTTCAACTCTACCTACAGGGACGACATTTCTGCGACAAAATTTTCTCAAATGCTGCATCATTCATAAAACAAAATCTGTTGCGGAAATTGGATGCCAAACCTGGGGAAATGGAAGGGGAGGAGGACAGTTTAATCTCTCTTTGTAGTCAAGGCTCAGCATTAAGAGCCCGTAGTGCATGTGCAAAAGAGGGACTACCCAAGCACGACACCCTTGTTGCCGCCACTGATCTATGGTCAGTCTGCATTTTCTTCACTTAAAAGAATCCCTGGGTGAAAAAGGGGCATAACGGCATTCAAGTGAGGTGCTGATGACATCCTCTACAATATATCCGACAATCGAGAATGTAGGACGCCCTAAATCTACACACTCGTCTGCTTTCATGTTACATTGCAAAGTGCAGAAAAGTGACTGATATAAAAAAAAAAAAACACATTTTAAAATGGAAGTGAAGTTTTATTAGAAACGTATCATCCAGTTCCTACATGTGAAATCTTTTATATAAGAAGCGTAATTTTGTTGAGGAACATGTTTCTTAATTGCCATAGTTGAAATTATTCTTGTAAATTCATTTAAATTGAAAATTATTACATTTCAATGCAGAAGCTGCTAAATCAAGTCAAGGTAAATTTTTTAATTTATCTATACTTTTTTACACTATCTTCACGAAGATTGTTTTATTGCAAGGAAAGGACAGATATATCGTAGGACAAGTATCAGATTCATCAGTAATAATTACCAGTGTTAACTCTATGCATTCCATTTAACATGCATTATACAGGGTGTCGCAAAACTCTTTCAACAACGCTTGGGTGCTGGTAGATATCATAAAAACAAGTAACTTTTCCCTATAAAGTTTTCCTCGAAAGCGCTTAGTTTCTGCGCTATAAGCGCTTAAAACCTATCCTGTACGTATGCAACCCAACACAGCAAACGCTTGCTCTGCCATAACTACCAGGGGCGCGTCGCAGGGTATCTACTAGCGTTCCTCGTTAAGAGGGACGACTTCAAAACAACAACTTGGGAGTCTTGCCTGAGCAACATCCAAAACATTAATGATACTTACGATGTTGTAAGAAGCAGTGACAGTATTTATAAACTGACCAAGACAAATAATGGGCAGACTGAAATTCAAGATTACTCATTCCAAAATATCTCCATAATTGATTGATTGATTGATTTGGTTTATTTTAATTCACTTTTCTGCCACCTTTGGTTAATCGCGAAGATGAGGATGATATAATGAAATAACAAATGACACCAATGTGTAGGCCAGGATTTAAACCCGATAAACCGGTGCCGTAGCGATCTGTGCTAACCACATCACCACGGAGTGTTTCTTCGTGTATTATGCGATATCAATAATTGCAAGGGACCTATTTCAGTTGCAGTTTCAGTTGTCAGTTTGTAGATTCGTGCTTGCCAAATTATGCAAATGGAAAAAATCGAAAGAATCCCAACAAAAGAAACATGGTAAATAACTGTCCCCCTCCCCAAAAGCCTTTTTCGAATAATTTTCAACACTATCTACAGGGACGACCCTCCTATGACGAAATTTTCTGAAATGCTGCATCATTCACACATCCAAATCTGTTGCGGCATTTGGATGCCAAAACTAGGGAAAAAGAAGGGGATGATGAAATGAATGCTACATTTGCAACTTATACGGATGTCACTTGTGCCTCTGCAGCACCATGTTCACCGAACTGTGACTCATATCACATTGAATTGCAATACGACGTATGCGTTGCTACGGTGACATCGAGAAAGAGGCCAACACTACCGTAGCTTGTGCTTCATCCGTGACTCTCCGCGATCGTCCAATACGCGGTCTGTCCAAGACCGTCCCCGGCTCCTTCAATTTGGTTAATAACTGTGGCACCGGAACATGTGACTCAGTTTGACGTTCTGGATGACGCAGGTTGAAATCGGCAGCCACTGAACGGGCAATTCTCCAACCCCACAGTTTGACGATCTGGATGCGTTCCTCAGTTTATAACGGCATGGTTCAGCACCGGCAACAAACAGGAAAACATCACTTTCATTGCCCAATAATTTTTCCCCAAATGAAGTTACATGAAATCTGATATCAGATTTGACATACTGACGAAATTCTAGCATATGGTCATGTTTCACATGATCCACATATTAATTTAATTAAAAAAAAATTGAATTCAAGATGGCGGAACGAAGATGGCGGGCGTCCGCGTGACATACTCCAAAAGATGTCCTCCTGGGCCTATTTTGTATCGCCTATATAACATTTAAAAAAAAACATCACTGCGGATTTTACAAGGGGACATCTTTGTATCACATTTTGAAAAAAGGAAAGAAAACTTCACTGCCGATATTACAAGGGGTGGAAAGGGACTTCTGATACATCTGTACACCAGCGATTTCCAAGAGTATGTAGAAAATCTTCAGTTCCCTTTCTAAATTGAAATTAGAACAATCAAATTAATACTATGTAATAAATTATGAAAGAATAAATATTGCAAATGAAGTTCACATTTTAACTCTGTAAATTAACTTTCACTCATTGTAGATTTTATTAATGTTGACTGTAATAAAATCAATATGGGTAAATTAATAATACGTATCGGGCCAACTTATTTCAGTTGTCAGTTTGTAGATTCGTGCTTTCCAAATTATGCAAAGGGAAAAAATCGAAAGAATCCCAACAAAAGAAACATATTAAATAACTGACCCCTCTCCCCAAAAGCCTTTTTCGATTAATTTTCAACTCTATCTACAGGGACGACTCTCCTATTACAAAATTTTCTGAAACGCTGCATCATTCACACATCCAAATCTGTTGCGGCATTTTGATGCCAAAACTGGGGAAAAGGAAGGGGAGGAGGACAGTTAATTTTTTCCTATTAGTCAAGGCCCATTAAGAGCCCATTGTGAAGGTGCATAAGAGGGACAACTACCCAAGCACCACACTGTTGTTGAAGCAACTGACCTATGGTCCCTCTGCATTTTCTTCATTTGGAAGAATTCCTGGGAGGGAGAGGGGAATAAAGGCGTTAAATTGTGGTGCTGATGACATCTTCTCCACTATATCCGACATCGAGAATGTAGGAAGTCCTAACTCTACACACTCGTGTGCTTTCATGTGAGATTGCAATGTGGAGAGAAGTGTCTGATATAAAAAGAAATCATTTCAATTAGGAAGTGAAAGTTTTATTAAATACGTATCATACAATTCCTACATGTGAAATCTTTATTATAAGAAGCGTAATCTAGCTAATTTAGGAACATGTTTCTAAATTGCCATAGTCGAAATTATTCTTGTAGAAAACGTTTAAATTGAAAATTAATAAATTGAAATGTAGAAGCTGCTAATTCAACTCAACGTAAAATTTTGAATTTATCTATAATTTTTTACACTATCTTCACGAAGATTGTCTTATTGCAAAGAAAGGACAGATTTATCGTTGGACAAGTATGAGATTCGTCAGAAATAATTACCAGTGTCAACTCTATGCATTCCATTTATCATATGCATTATATATACGTGCATATGCTTTCAATATACATATGTATGCACAATGTGTTTATTATTTCAGGGACACAGAAGAACACCGTACTATAAAATTCAACGGAGATGTAGCAAATGTTCCATTTTGTGTTTTTAAATTTGAAACAAAGATGAACACATTAATATTACAATATACAGGATTTATCAGAAGTCCTTTACCATTCACTGTATTTTCATTGAATTTGATATGGACGATACATAATAGTCTTAGGGTGTCACGTTTTGGAGTGTCATGCGGACGGCCGTCATCTTCGTTCCGCCATTTTGAATTCAACTTTTCTATTCAAAATAATCGGTGGATCATGTGATAAATGACCATATGCTAGAATTTCGTAAGGATGTCAAATCTGAAATAAAATTTCATGTATCTTCATTTGTCGAAAAGTTATTGGCAACGGAGAGTCATATTTATTTGTTACAGAATGTGCTCTACATGTTGTTTGTGTTGGGCAATGCACGTTTGAAGACGCTTCTCTCAATGTCTGTGGACACCGAGCAAGGTATCTGGTGAAATTTGCTCAAAGGCAGCCATGATACGTTGTTTCAGATGACGAAGATCACGAATTTTCACACCACAAAATATAACCCTAACGTGTTAACAAAGGGAGAAGTCTATTAGCGTTAGGTCTTGTGGTCGGGCATGGAATTCAACGGGCGCACGTCCACCAATCCATTCCCCAGGAAATTGTTCATCAAGGTACTGAAGCACATGGACGCCATAATGTTGAGGCGCACCATCTTGTTGAAAGAACCTGTGAAATGGACCATCTTCCGACATCAGAGCTGGCAGTATCTGTTCCTGTAGCATCCTCAGGTATCACTCCGCATATAAATTTCCTTGGATGAAAAAAGGAACCTTTATCCGTGTCCCCCATAGCCTATGCGTGCCGACACCATAATCTTTGCTTCACAGGTCATTTTGGTGTGATCTGTCCATGCAGGGTTGTCGGTCGAGCAATGTCGCATGTTCTGCCTATTCACCTCCCCATTTCCGTAGAAGTTCACTTCATCGGAATGGAGTATCTGCATACCAACTTTGGACATAGCAGTATTTGCGCAATAGCCCACTCGCAGAACGGAACGCGGCAATTTTGATCGTCCTCGGAGAGGTGTTGCTGCATTTGCACCTTATACGGACGTCACTTGTGCCTCTGTAGCACCATGTACACCGAACTGTGACTCATATCACATTGAATTGCAATACGACGTATGCGTTGCTACGGTGACATCGAGAAAGAGGCCAACACTACCGTAGCTTGTGCTTCATCCGTGACTCTCCGCGATCGTCCAATACGCGGTCTGTCCAAGACCGTCCCCGGCTCCTTCAATTTGGTTAATAACTGTGGCACCGGAACATGTGACTCAGTTTGACGTTCTGGATGACGCAGGTTGAAATCGGCAGCCACTGAACGGGCAATTCTCCAACCCCACAGTTTGACGATCTGGATGCGTTCCTCAGTTTATAACGGCATGGTTCAGCACCGGCAACAAACAGGAAAACATCACTTTTATTGCCCAATAATTTTTCCCCAAATGAAGTTATATGAAATCTGATATCAGATTTGACATACTGACAAAATTCTAGCATATGGTCATGTTTCACATGATCCACATATTAATTTAATTAAAAAAATTTGAATTCAAGATGGCGGAACGAAGATGGTGGGCGTCCGCGTGACATACTCCAAAAGATGTCCTCCTAGGCCTATTTTGTATCGCTTATATCACATATAAAAAAAAACCATCACTGCAGATTTTACAAGAGGAGTGAAGTGACTTCTGATACACCTGTATTTTCTTATATATTGCAAATTAACGGACTAAATTTCTTGTATTTTACTTAAATTCAAAGCAATTTTAAGAATTATCCAACACAATTCACGGAATTTAGTGTAACTACATCCCGTTACTTGTCAAATTTAAAGAACGCTTTACATGTAATAACAACTAAAATTAAATATTTATTTCAGATAAACCGCCTACCACTACACCAGCGATTTCCAAGAGTATGTAGAAAATCTTCATTTTCCCTTTTATATTAAAATTTGTACAATCAAATTAATACTATGTAATAAATTATGAAATTATTAAATATTGCAAATGAAGTTCACATTTTAACTCTGTAAATTAACTTTCACTCATTGTAGATTTTATTACTGTTGATTGTAATAAAATCAATATGGGTAAATTAATAATACGTATCGGATTGAATTGAGTGTAGTTTTTTTATCGGGTATTGTAGTATATTACAGTAGTATAAAAGTATATACTACTGGGTCGATAAATGATGAACCCCCCTCAGGCAGATTTGGCTACACTTAAAACTTGCTCAACATGCCCATATGAGCTTTTTGCTCAAGTGTGGTACTCCGTCTAATCCAAGATTTTTGTAAAAATGCCCTCGGGAAGTTCCTGTGAAATGATGAGCCCCCTCAGATTGATTTGTCCACACTTACGAAAGGCACTTCTGTCAGATTGTTGTCCATAAGCTTGTTAAAAATATGCCCCTCTTGATATTTTTTTTTGGCTACACTTAAAACTAGGCCAAACGTATTAACACACACACACACACACACATATATTTACTTCCGGTTTAAGTTTAATTATACACCAGGCTCAACTTGTGTAATAAGCAGAGCTCTTCTAGAATTGCTCTGTGACTCTTTCATTTCTTACATCATAAACATATGATTTTTCACCTATGAGAATAACACTACGTATGGTGTCATCAGGGAGTGTATCGTGGAATTCACAGATAATTTTAATGTTTGTCCTGTCATTAACCACAACTTGTTTCCTTTTTGAAGTGTTGATGACAAACATGGGTCTCTGTGCTTTGAATTCATCTGGTGTGTAATACATGTCAGTATTGCCAGTAGTGACCCTTTTGTATGCTGTAAATGCTTCATATAATTTGAGGAAATCATCCTTGGACATGTTTAAATTATAATTTTCTCTAGGAAATACCTCATTTCTGCCATTTTTAAGATATATGTTCTTGATGTTGCAGTTATCAAATTTACTTGAATTTTTTTCCTGATTATTGTGTCTTCCAGTCTGAAACAGTACCACCACAAAATCCGGCATGTCATATTGTATACTGGAGAATGAATTTGTAGCATCAAACTCATAATAAGTACCAGCGGCAGGCTTCTGTACACATTGATATGTATAAAATTGTAAAGGAATCTGTGGATTTTTTATTATATCTGCTTTGTATTTAAGAGCATAACTGGCTTCATATTCAAAAACCGGGATTCTTAGCTCCATAGTCTGAATAATGCATTTGCCTTCATCAGGTAGGGTATTAGGCAGAGCTGCCCCGGTAGAGTTTATTGCACTGTACCTCATCAAAACATTATTATCATTGGCAGCTCTTCTAAATGTGATTCTTAAACCACCCTTCCACATAATATCTTTGTAATCTGACAAGAATCCTGGCAACAGGCGCATAGGGAACAGCACTGTGTGGCTTTTAGATATAATTTTATCACCAGCCTCAAATCCACCTATTTTGTAGTAAGAAGCCTCGGTTTTGGATAATTTTAGTGTGGCCAAAGCTGTGGAGGTAATGCCGGGATAATCCACTCTGTTTATAACAACACCATGTTTTCTGATCTCAATTTCAGAGAACAGACGCGGCACAAAATTGTCCACCAATCTTATATTTGAATTTGCCGGATAATCTGTTCCATCGAGCTTTACAACATCAAATTTGATGTATAGATCTGCTCTGTGGGGGTGTATAAAGCCATCCCCTACATCAAGATCAACCTCAATTTCTGTGTTGGGTTGATTTAAATTTGCAAATGTCCTCCTGTTTGGGGGGAATGATTGTAGCTCATAACTCTCAATATTTTCCATTTTTTTTGTATGTATTTTTATTTAAATATTAATGTCTATGATTGCAGTTGTTGTGGCTCCAGCACAATCAACTAATTCTTCTTTTTCATTAGTGACCATCAACTCAATGTAATCTATTATATTATGGCACACAGGAAAATATAATGTTGGGGATGGAGTGTAGATGATGGGCTCCATAAATTCAGAGTTAGGTTTAAATGTTGCAATGATGCCAGTTTGTTTGTGAGTGCCTATGCCATTAGATTTGGTGATCATACCCTCAGCCACATTACAGTGAATATTCAGAGTCTCTATGGCTAAGAATTTAGGTATATTAATAGCAGTGTGTTTGATGGCTGGTTCAAGTTTTGTGTTGTTCTCAAAGCCTAACAGCTCTCCTATAGTACCCAGATCCACTGTTTCTGTAGCAGATACAATCTCTACTCTGTGAGTGACAGAATTTTGAGTTAAGACTATACCTCTGGGTAATTGAGCATTTAGAGTGGACAGATTATACTGCCCTGGATTGATGACAATTTTTTGATCCCCTACTGCAATTTTGTTGTTGTGGTGTGTTTTATTAGGGATCAAGTACATGCCATAAAATGCTCTGAGAGCTATTGTTTTGGGATACACTATATCATCATGTAATCTAAGTTTCAATATTGAATTTTGGCTGGTGAGATGGAATACCCCCATGATGTTTCAGATACCACAAGGCTTTTTGAAAATCTTCAATTGATGGTTTATTTATTTGAGACATATATCTAAGAACAGATAAACACAAATGTCCACAATTAACATCTTTGAAGTTTTGAACACGGGCATTATTGTAATAAAGATTAGCTGATTTTAGATATTTTACTAAATTTTCAGGTGGAACACCTCCAAATGAATCAAACACAAATGCCTCATCTTTTAAATATTTAAGATAACAGATCCAGTGAGTGCCCTGATTTTTGTACTTATCCAAATTAACAATGCCACACTCTTTGTTGAGTGGTTGTTCTGGTAAAGAATCAGACATGTACACACCTCTAAAATTTTTGATTGCCCAGTGGCTTGATTAAAGCTTCAATATCTTGGTTTGTAAGCGGCTCTTGTTTCTTTTAAACTTATTCATGCCTCTCTTAACACCTTTGCCTTGTTTCTCCATGGCCAGGTTATGGCGCTTTATTTCATCTAATTCTGCCTTATTTTTCTTGGCATCTATTACTGTTTTTGCTATAGCAGCTGATCCCCCAGCCAAGCTCCCAACAGCCCCAAGTGCTGCTAAGATGGCCGGGATAGTAAATATGAAACCCCCACATGTGATTTTTTTCTAGATTGCTGTAATTTTTTTAATTGGGGCGTACTAAGCAACAATTTCATACCATGGCCCTTGGCAATACAAGAGCTTTTTTTCTTGCACTGCTTTTTGGTTAAAAGACTATCAATAGTTTTAAGAGATTTAAGACCTGCATAAGGTATTTGATACATAACACCCTTGGCATTCATTATAGGTTTATTATATACATATTCACAGCCCCCACCCCAGTTTTTGTTTGGTGTTCATAGCTATGGTGGTTCCCAATGCTGTTATTCTCTCACTCAAAGAAGCATCTTTGCTTACAAATCTACCAAATGCAGCCTCTTCTAATTTTTTGTTTGCAACATGTCTCTTGTCTAGATCAGAATGTGTGTTGTATGCTATGTCATGGTCTCTACAAGCAGCATCTAGGGGATTAACACCAGGATCACCTCTGTTTAATCTATGCTCCAATTTTGTACCGGGACCACAATACTGATAGCCTGGAATATGTAGTTCAAATGGCAGCTTGTTTATAATGTCATAAACCAACCCCCGACCCTCAGAAATATTCCAAAATTTAGGTGGTAGAATATTAATAATTTTTATAAGATATCCAATCCCCTTAGTGTCATTCACTATAAAATTAGACAATTTTGTGCTTATCATGTCCATAATTCCAACCTTTTCATTGTAAAAATTGTGGTTACCAGCATTTTCCTCCCCAGCTATCACCAATAACCTATCTACAAGTTTCCTGACATCAACAACCCACACAAATTCTTTAGGCAGGGTGTTGTATTGTTTGATTCCACTGCCAGTCTTGATCTGTGACCATATGGGCTTGATTAATTGTTATATTTTGCTCCACTGCTAGACTTGACTCTTTTTTGTGTGGGATCATTGTTCTGGTATAGAGCATCTGATTTTATTAATATTTCTTTGTAATGCTCATAATCTTGATCTGTATAGCTGCCAGGTCTCTTCCTAGTCATCAGTTCCCACAACCCAGGTGTGCCGGGATATTTAACAAAACCACCTTTTTCTCCAAGATGAGATTCTGAATATACAATTATATCATCTCCCATAAATGTTACTCTGAAATTGCCAATTCTATGTATGATGCTACCATCACGCTCTGTGTCAGCATATAAGCCAAAGACCTCATCTTTGTTGTCTTTAGGTGTGCTTAAATATTTTTGAGCAAGAAGACCCAATTCAATAGGATCCTGGGTAGCTACAATTGTTCGAGGAGCAACAGGACTAGGTGTATGAATACTGGAAAGTGGGGTGATTGGATAATCTAATATGTTCCTTGCAGCTACAGGTACAAGCTCTGTGATCAAATTTTGATTTTGCTCTGTAACAGTTTTGATATTTTTACCTAATTCACTAATAGCATCAATAATAGGCTGTTCTGTTTGTTTGTGTTGTTCATAAATTCCTCGGTTCTGTGATTTCCATCCCTTAAATCTTTTTGCAAGATAATCTCTTAATTTAAGATCATCAATGATTGGCCTTTTCATGGTTATTTATATATGTTTCGATGTCTAGAAAATTGTTAATTTTATTTCTATATTTCCCACTATTGGGTTTTCTTGTCATATCAATTGTGACAAACCCATAACTGTTTTGATTCCAGCACCTACTGCAAAACTTGGAAAAGTCATTGTAGCTCAAGTCCCCACCTACATATTCATCATGTATGTGTTTGAGGTTGGTATGATCTTGATGAAACACACATATAAAATTGCTGTTGTCTCGGATCAGCTGCTTCGGTATTTTAGAAAAAGTCTGTGCCAGGTAGAAGCAATCAATGTTTTTGTGTCGGCCCTGTGTAAAGAAATTTCTAACCTTGTTTTGATTATCCAGTATAATGTCATCAAACACAACAACAAAATTATCGAGACATTCATGAAGTGGCTTAACATCTGATTCAAAAGTGGCAATATCCAGTCCATCATATAGCTTCATCAGCTGCTGATATTTTAATTGTTCCAAGCTCTTAGAGAAGACATACAAGTGCCTGTTTTTCCAGTCTAACCAGTTGGGTGCCAATAAAAAATAATCAATCATTAGTGTAGTTTTACCACAAGCCGATGGCCCAACAATAAGACATCTAATATTTTCAGACAGCAACTTGCCATTTCTCTTAATCTGCTGTTCAGGTTCTGGCAGCCTCTTTATAACATCCCAGGTGCTCATATTATCACTTTGTCTGCATCGATCCAGCTGTGTTCTGGATGTCCTAGCCATTTGACAAATAACTTGTTGCCTTTTCTGCGGATGATTTTTTCTATGAGATATGTGTCAGGCTGTTTAGTTTTGTTGAGTTCTTCTTCATAGAACCGGCCTTTGAGAATTTCTCCTCGGTGGTCTTTTATTATATATGTGTTAAGGGTCCCAGGTTTAATTTGAACCACTGTAAATAATTCAGTGCTCCAGTTTCTTGTAAAGCCTCTTTTGAATAAGTGCTTATATTTGCTGATTCTTACTTGATCACCCACCTTGTATTTGGCCTTTCTTGTTGTTGGCTGGTATCTAGGATAATAAACAGTCCTGATCAATTTTTGCTCATCAGATGAAGTTACTTCAGAGGGTTTCATGTTGATTGTGGAATGGACCGAGTTGTTATATTTATGTAGAAGTTCTGGAAGAATATTAAGCCATTTAAAATTACCTTTAAGTGTAAATTGTTTATACATAAGATTTTTTAGGGTTTTGTTGAATCTCTCTACAATTGAGGCCTTGAGATCACTGTAACTCGAGTAATGTTGTATTGACTGGCTTTTAATAAATTGTTGGAACACAGAATTATAAAATTCTTTGCCATTATCTGTTTGCAAATAGCGCGGTGATCTTCCACTCTGATTGATGATTGTCCTGATGGCTTCTGTAACACATTTTCCAGTCTTGGATTTGAGTGGCACAGCCAAGGCAAATTTTGAAAATGTATCTATGACAGTAAGTAGATACTTGTAGCCCTTCTTGATTTTGTCTAAGTTTTTCAGCTGTCCACTTGCCATCTCAATCAAGTCGCTCTGCCATAAATCATCTATGCCTTTTGTGACTACTGGCAGTCTCTTATAATTATGTCAGGCTTGTCTGTGTAATTCATCAACAATAATTTGTCTAGACATAATATGAAAACAAGAATATTGCAACTATGGGGTGTTCAGCAGCTGATACTACAAAATTTTCTAAATATAATTTGTCTCCTATTTGTATATGAAATTCCAGAGAGCCATCATCTTCAGCAAAAGATGTTTCTAATGTATTGGGATCTGTAAAATCCTCTAACTCTACACTGGTGATTTTTGGTTTGTTGTCAGCATTTGTTATTGATAAGGTAGGGTAGTGGTGTGCCTGTGGTTGAAGCCAATATTTGATCTTGATTGGTCTCAGTGTGCCCCCAACAAAAAACTGGTAATAAAATTGTGCAGGGGACAGCATATATATTTTGCCACCTGGTGTAAGTGGTGAATCATATTATTTGTTGGGGATGCTGTACAATTCAAGAATTACTGTATGTTTTGGATTCTCGATTATGCCTGTTATTTCTTTTTCTGCTGTAAGCAATCTGCTTGTTACAGATTCAAGGTGCTCATTGATGGTCCTAACAACATCATCATGGCTTGGCTTGATTTTTATGTCCACAACAAGTTTCTTGTATTGTTGCACAATCTCTTGAAGCTGGTTGGCAAAAACAGACAGAGCATTTGCTTGATTGGATTCCATGGTCCCTAGCTGTTGCTTGATATTAGCTACAATTTGTTGCAAATTTTCAATAACTGCCAATTGTGAATTTTGAGCAGTAAGATCATGGACCTGTCTTCTGATATCCTCAAACAGGGCATGCAGTTCATTAATATGTTGATTAGTTGGTAGAGTGGCCACTGTCTGAGTAAGTTGTTTGATCTCTGTCTGGATATTCTTGATATCTTCTGATTTCAATATGCGATTCACTGCTCTCTTAATATTTTTAAGTTCCTCTAATGTAGGAAGATTTGATACAGTATTTTGCAAAGATTCAAGTGCCAATTTTACATTATTTAATTCAGAAGCATCAGCCACATTTTGCATAGCATTTTGGAGCAGGGCTATATCTGCCTGAGTGGGTGTTGATTGTTGTAAAATTTCAAGTTTTGTTTGGATATCATCGATCAAGGGATGAAAATGAGATAGCTCAGATTCAGTGTTGAGGTTTTCAAGCTTTGTGATCTGTTGCTGGACACTGACAAGTGTGTCTACAATACCAGGCAGGCGGGATTCTTGTACATTTGTCAAATCACTTTGCACTGCTGCCATTGTACCCTCAAGATGGGTTATGGTACTTTGAATTTTTCCAAAATCTTCATATGTTTCAAGTTGCAGCTTGATGTCTGCAACACTCCGAGTTATTGCACTCAAAGCATCAGAAGATGGCAAGTTGTTCATAAAATTTTCAAGTGTCTCAATTTTTTCTTTAACCTCGGCTATGGCATTGTTCAAGGGGTCCAGATTAGGTATCTGGAGTGATTGAATCTGTTCCATTAAAGTGGAAATCACTAGATCAAAATCTTCTTGTGTTTATTTGCTTTTGACAATTGTTTGGACCTGTGTCTGGACATTATTTACCTGCTCTTCCAATTGCTGTTTCTATTGCTCAGAGTTGGTGGCCTGGGTCTTAAATTTGGCTTGAAGAGCTGCTACAGCTTCTTCTAAACTTTGAAAATTATCCAATGTGGCCAAGTCAGTATATTTTTGAAGCAGCAATTTGAGTTCTGAGTCAATTTTAAGAAATGGGGCCATGCATTGTGTTTGTAAATTTGTAATTTCTAGTTGAAGACTGCCATTCAGTGTGGTTTGTAAAGCTTGTAAATCACTTCTTAGTTTCTTGACTCTGACATCAAGCATAAGAAACTCATCACTGTGATCTTCATGCCTTGTATGGCCAAATATATCATTAGGCATTTTTGTTTTAGTGGTTATTTATTATTGAATATCTGATTCTTAATTCTATAAAAAAAGGTATAAGCTTGTCATAGGATCCAGGGACCTCAATATATAAGCAATCACCAGCAGAAACAGTATATACAGTGCCAGAAATCATGTTTGAGTGCTTAATTCTATAAATATTTCTCCCTACTGAAATCTTGACATTACCCTCAGGGGTTGTAATAAATTGCAAATGACCACCTACAGGTAATTGGTAATGATTTAAATTATTGTTAAATATGTACAATGTTTTACCTGTTTCATCATCAACATCTGTAAGTATGCTGTTCAGATGAATAATTAACAAAGCACTTAGTTTAGATATTATATCAGAAGAGGGTTGTGGTGTTGGCAGGTCCATAATAGCCTGTTTTTTGAACCCAAATAAGTTCATAGGCATGTTTATTTATTTCAAATCATGCTCTGTAATTGGGCATTGATTACCACTTTTCAAATCACAATGACCCCATGGTAGAGTATGTATGCCACATGATAAAATGCATCTCTTATCATCATGTGGGTCCAAAGTCACTTTTCTTACAATATTTGTAGTCAACAAGTGATCCACACTCTGAATTCTGGATTCTGATGTTCTGATTGTGCTACATGATTTGAGGCAATTTTTGTAATCTTCAAATTCAAGCTCTTTGTCTACAGTCACTCTGCCAATGCCCTTGGCCTTTTTGGCAACAGCGCCACTACATGTTTCAAAACTGTACATCTTGGCCCTTAACCCAGCAAATGCCACAATAACATCACCAAGTGTCTCATCTTTTAACTTGCCAGGCACCTTTTTGTTGTGGTGTTTAATTTTTGAATGTTCAGTGGTATCAAAATATTTAAACAATTCAGGCTGTGCTATATCTTGATAAACATCTTCTGTTTGAATATCAAGAACAAAACTATCTGTGTCCATGTACATCAGTTTTACACGATCCTTATAAAAAGGCTTCAACACATTATAAAACAATTTTAACATGTGTAATTTGGCCAATTCCAATATCACAGCCCCTACATAAATAGGCTTATCAAACTTAATCTTTGTTTTTTTCATGTTGAAAAGTGCCATATTTTCATCATAAATTCTTCTGTAATTGAAGTTGGGCTTTGCTATCAATTTTTTGCTCCGGCTGGGGTCAGTAATTATTTTAACTTCAATATGTTTTCTGACATTTTCAATTGTTTTGCCATACACTGAATTGACCATCAATTTAAACAAGGTCTTATCAAATTGGCTCATTGCAGATGTTCGAAGCTCTGTGTTTGTATCAATATATGGTTTCAACCATCTTGAGTGCCTGAACCTTAAGACTTTTCCAACTTTGGTCACTTGAACACCATGATTCATCAGGAACTGGAGGTTTTTGTAATATATGACATAACCCTGTTTTGGCTCTAGAGTCATCATCCATTTCTTTTGTTTAGAGCCAGGTGAGCACTCAACCTCAGGAATTGGGGGCAGATCAGAAAATGTGTTGTGTAAATCATCAGGAATTGTCAGATCAACCTCTAAGAACAGGCCATAGTTACTGTCATCAAAATCCTTAAGATCTTCAATATTGAAATCTTCAACCCACTCAAGCCCTGCATATGGCAGTTTTTTCATCATGGCATAACCATAGAGGCTGTTGGCATCTACATACAGTATATAATTTGATGGCAGTGCTGGATCATAATCAGGAATATATTTGTTATTTGTTCTGGCATATCTCTGAGAACATTGCACCATGCCTCCTCTTATACATTGTTCCATAAACAGATACATATCTTGATCCTGGATCAGATCCAATTGCATTTTAGTGTTTAAAAACATTGCAGACCATGCTAGGTCCGGAGCACTGTAAAAATACATTGGATCCAGCTTATAATTTTCCATGGAAGATTTTCTGAATGCCTGCAGTATATCAGCTAAGAGGGTCACATCAAGTTTTAAATATGCCTTTTGATAATCACCAAATGTCTGGCATTTTAAATTGTTCCACATCAACTGGGCATGGTGATAATCTTCATCAGTGATTCCAGATCCTCTGATTTTGCTGTAAAACTCTTGTTGTGGTGGCAGAGAACAATCATCAAATTTAGAAAAATCTGTAACATAATCATATGGATATACATCCTTCCGCCTAATTAATTTCAGGTCCTGATTTGGAAACAAAGAACATGTGATTTTGAATTGATCATCAGATAATTGAGTGGCCAGTGTATCCAGGCTAGCAGACAGAATTCTGTATGAATCAAGAAATCTTAAGTGAATAGGAACACCATTAACTTTAATTATTTTGCTAATGGCAATATATTTTTCATTATTTTCAGCTAAAATATTTAAATTCTGCTTGTCAAACCCCTCGTACCTGATCAAATGATGGAAATCATAATTGGATGCTCCATGGCAAAATATAGGGACAAATTTTGGTCTCCGGATCTTAATATTACAGCTATTACACAGGGCCATTAAGAATTTACCATCTGTATGAGAATGGTGTTTCACCTTGATATTTGTATCTGAAAATTCAGAATCACATACCGGGCATTTTTCTGCATTGTTGAAATCTTCAATCTGTTCCTCTGTTAAAGGCAACATGGGTTTTGATTTTAATAAGACATTAGATGCTATGCAACGGCACTCATTTTCTATTCTTTGTGCAAATTCTTTGATGGCATCTGCTCCCATGTATAAATCTTCTTTACTAACAACCCCATCCTGTACAACCACATAATAAAAACTAGAAGGTTCATGTAACTGGTATGATGTAATTGAAGATTCATCAGGATCTGGGCTACAGAATGCAAGGGGTTTGAGGTTTGATTCAAAATCACAGACTATATATGCTGGGTGTTCCAACAAGGCTTCAAATTTTTTGAATTTGGCATTTTCATTTGGGTTAGGCATAAGCATATGAACAGGTTTATGGTTGCCACAGTATTTCAGATGTTCAATTAACTTGTTTTTAGCAATTTCTGCATTCACTTCCCGAACCCCATTTATTATTTTTTTACCATCAAATACAGACAAACATCTTCTGCACAACTTGAATATTGTCTTAGATTTGTCTAGTTGCTTTCTGACTAAAGCTTCAAGATTATGTATCAAAGTGTAATGATATGTGCCATCCTCTTCAATTAAGAGCAGATCAATCGGAACAGCAGAATCATCATCAAATGTACTGATTCTGAGAGGTGCTATCAAGCAATTGCCACGGCCAGTAGAACAAATAAATACATTAATAGATAATTGTTTACCATTGATATTCCTGGCCTTTTTTTCAAATTTATCAATATTCTGAACAGACATTGGATATTCTAAACCCTCCATTGCTTTATCAAAATCATTTTCATGCTGTTTATAATAACTTATTCTTTTGGATTATCTGAAACTGGATACAAAGCAGCTAAAATACACCACAGAAAGCATTCCTGATCATTATTTTCTATGTTAAGCACAGCTTTTTTGTTTTTACTATTAGCAGGTAAAGGCACATATGTGGAACCTTGTAATGGGCTGAATTCAGAAATATTAACATAGAGCTTGTGTGGAGATCCGCATAGGCTCCATCCAGACTCTTTTCCAGCAAATTCAGAGTGTTTAATATTCAATTGATCTATCAAACTGCTTATTATTTTGTCTGAATTTGCATTTGAATATACCGGTACAGTTTCTGTTATGTGGGGCTGTGTAAATTTTGTGCCATTTGGCTTCTTATATTGTGTAAACAATTTGAGGGACAGCTTATAAGAGCCATTTTGTGCATTTAGAATTGCCTGCACATCTGGATTTATACTGTTCAAAAAATTCTTAATGTCACATCTTGGCTCTGATACAAAACGGTGATCCCTTAATTGGCCGTTAAAACTGCTATGGATGGGTTCATAGCGTGGCTGCTTTGCTGCTCTAGCATTAACAGGTGCTTCATGCTTCCTTTTCAGACCAGATGTAGATGGTTGAGGGGCAATGTTGATGACTGTGCAGAGCAAGTACCTTTATGTTTGTAAGTGAAGTATTCCATGCTATTGGCATTTAGGGCATATTTTTGTGGGAGTTCTGCATTTGTCTGGATTACAATTCCTTTGATGCCTGGCCCAATTGGGGCTGGTTATATTCTTATTGCATTGATTACAATATTTTTGTTTTGGCATTTTTGTTGTTGTTTATTATATAAGATTTTCTGGGGTTCAAATCAAAATTCTATGCTTAATAAAAAATATCAGTTGGGTTCAGCAGTGTGTTTTGTATATTTAGTGTGTGTGTGTATGTGTGTATGTGTGTTAATATTTTTGGCTTTGGTATTTATATAAAATTTCTTGGGGTTCAAATCGAAACTCTATACTTAATAAACCTATGACAGGTTGTACAGGATAACCTACATGCACAAAGATAGAATAAGTATTGATCCACTGAAGCACTGACCTTTCACAATTGCATGTCTGCACAGGCATGTCGTGATGTGCATGGAAAGGCATTGACCTAATGCCATGTGTCATGTATTGATCTTGTATAACAAACTAGGGCAAATATAAACCCTTTGTTCAATATATTAGAAAATTCTATATACTGAATCAAACAAACCTATAATTCAATTTATACAAATCTGCTATATTTAAAAAAAATAAGAGGAGCAATGCAACAACACATCTGTACTCCTCAGCCACTCTCACAATACTAACTGATATGTAATACAAAAAGCTCTTGCTTCATAATTTGTTGCACAACATAATGCAAAAGCTCTTGCATCATAATTTGTTGCACAATGCAAAGGCTCTTGCATCATAATTTGTTGCATAATACAAAAGCTCTTGCATCATAATTTGATGCATAACATGATGCAAGAGCTTAGTTTTAGGTGTGGGCAAAAAAAATATCAAGAGGGGCATATTTTTAACAAGCTTATGGACAACAATCTGACAGAAGTGCCTTTTGTAAGTGTGGACAAATCAATCTGAGGGGCTCATCATTTCACAGGAACTTCCCGAGGGCATTTTTACAAAAATCTTGGATTAGACGGAGTACCACACTTGAGCAAAAAGCTCATATGGGCATGTTGAGCAAGTTTTAAGTGTAGCCAAATCTGCCTGAGGGGGGTTCATCATTTATCGACCCAGTAGTATATACTTTTATACTACTTATTACAGATCATTCACCTACACTTGCATATTTATAACATGATGCGATTTGAATCCACTTTCTCAATTTACTTCTATGCGGAAATGCATTACTTTGGTTTGAAAGTCACATCGGGCATAGTTTTACATAATACAAAGTAACTGATGTTTACTTTAAAGTAGTCATGATTCGGTTACAGTTAAATGTTTTAAATCCATTAACATCATTATCGTAAATATGATAGTCTTATCGTATTAATAGTATTAATATTAATTCGAATTCTACAAAACATAGTGAAAGCAAATTGTAATTTTCAAAAAACCGATAATAACAATTTGTACAACACTGAAGGCTCGATTGAACATAAAGTTTTTATTAAAAATTTTCCAACAATAGAATTGTATATGATTCTTCTTAGAACAGAAAAGAATTTTAGAATGGAATGAAATTTAGTATCTCCCCTCTTCTATCTTTTACATCCCCGGCTCGACATTTATAGTTTTCTTCCCAAGCAGGGATAGAAAATTTCCCCTCCCTGAATATGTACTCTATTATCATTTGGGATGGCATAACAGTAATTCACTGTTTGAGTCATAAATTCGAGATAAATATTCATGATGTTAAAGAAGAAATACATTCATTGCATTTTAAATCTCTCATGGATGATGGAATTATTTATGTTGAGCAATGATCATTCTCTGCATGCCATGTTATCAATCCGTGTCAACATTGAAGAAGAATTACTTTTTAATGATAAAATACCGGCTCTTTTTAAAAAGAAATATTTTGGCTTTTTTAAAAGGAACATTTTGGCTTCTTCACAAAACTGGCAAACCTATTTCAGTTGCAGTTTCAGTTGCGAGTTTGTAGATTCGTATTTGCCAAATTATGCAAAGGGAAGATATCGGAAGAATTGCAACAAAAGAAACATGGTAAACAAACATGGACACCCTAAGTCTATATCAGATTTTGAAAAAAGGAAAAAAAAATCACTGCCGATCTTACAAGGTGATTGTAAAGGACTTCTGATACACCTCTATATTCTGAAATATTGCAAACTAACCAACTAAATTTCTTGTATTTTTCATAAATTGAACGCAATTTTAAAAGTTATCCAACACAATTCACTGAATTTGGTGTATATACATCCCGTTACATGTCACATTTAAAGAACGCTTTACATGTAGCTTAATAACAACTAAAATTATATATTTTTTCAGGTGTACCACCTACCACTACACCAGCGATTCCTAAGAGTATGTAGAAAATCTTCAGTTTCCTTTTAAAATTGAAATTAAAACAATCAAATTAATACTAACTAATAAATTATGAAATTATTAAATATTGCAAATGAATTTCACATTTTTACTCTGGAAATTAACTTACACTCATCGTAGATTTTATTGATGTTGACTGTAATAAAATCTATGAGTGCAATTCCATAATATGTATCAGATAATAATAAGCGAGCATTGAGTTGAGTTTAAAGTTTGTATAAAAGAGTATTGTAGTATAATATAGATCATTCGTTTACTCTTCCATATTGATTTTCTGCAATGATGCATACAAAGTTTTAAAATTTGAAACAAAAATGATCACATTAATATTACAAAATACAGGGTGTTTCAGAAGTCCCTTACCATTCATTGTATTTTCATGGAATTTGATATGGTCGATACATAATAGGCTTAGGGTGTCCCCTTTTGGAGTGTCACGCAGACGACCGTGATCTTCGTTCCGCCATCTTAAATTGATTTTTTTAAAAAATAATAAGTTCATCATGCGATACATAACCATATCCTAGAATTTCAAAAGGATGTCAAATCTGAAATCAGATTTCATGTACCTTCACTTGGCGAAAAGATAATGGCAACTGAATGTCATGTTTATCTGTTACAGAAAGTGCTCCACATGTTGTTTGTGTTGTGTTGGGCAATGCAGGTTTGCAGACGCTTCTTGCAACGTCTTTGGACACCGAGCAAGGTATCTGGTGAAATTTGGTCAAAGGCAGCCATGATACGTTGTTCCAGATGCCGAAGATCAAGAATTTTTAAACCATACAACATAATCTTAACGTGTTAACAAAGATAGAAGTATATTGGCGTTAGTCTGGTGTTCAGGCAAGCAATTCAATGAGCGCAAGTCCACAAATCCCTTCCCCAGGAAATTGTTCATCCAGGCAATAAAGCACCTGCACGACATAATGGGGAGACGCACAATATCGTTGAAAAAATCTGGGAAATAAACCATCCTCCGACATCAGAGCTGGCAGTATCTATTCCTGCAGCATCCCTAGGTATCACTCCGTGATTTCCATACGGCTGCCCACACCATAATCTTTCCTGCACCGGTCATTTTAGTAGGATCTGTCCATGTGGGTTTGTAAGTCGACCAATAGCGCATGTTTTGCCTATTCACCTCCCCATCCACGTAGAAGTTCGATTCATCGTAATGGAGTATTTTCATAGTGATGTTTGGACCTAGCCGTACTTGGGCGATAGCCCACTCGCAAAACTTCACGCGGCAATTTGGATCGTCCTCGGAGAGGTGTTGCTGCATTCTCACCTGATACGTATGCCACTTGTGCCTCTGTAGCACCATGTACACCGAACTGTGACTCGTATCATATTGCATTGCTATACAACGTATGCTTTGCTGCGATGATGTCGAGAAGGAGGCCAGGACTGCTGTAACTTGAGCTACATCCGTTACTCTCCGCTGTCGTCCAATACGTGGTCTGTCCAAGACCGTCCCTGTCTCCTCCAATTTGGTTAATAACTGTGACACTGCAACCTATGACAGAGGGTGACGTTCTGGATGACGTAGGTTGAAATCGGCAGCCACTGAACGGGCACTTCTCCAACCCCACAGTTTGACGATCTGGATGCGTTCCTCAGTTTATTACGGCATGGTTCAACACCTGCAACAAACAGGTAAACATCACTTTCAATTGCCAATAATTTTTCACCAAATGTAGTTACATGAAATCTGATTTCAGATTTGACATCCTGAAGAAATTCTAGCATATGATCATGTATCAAATGACCCAACTATCATTTTAAATAGAGAAGTTGAATTCAAGATGGCGGAACGAAGATGGCGGCCGTCCGCGTGACATACTACAAAAGGTGTTACCCTGGGCCTATTATGTATTTCTTATATCACATATCGAAAAAAGGAAAGAAAACATCACTGCCGATCTTACAAGGGGTCGAAAGGGACTTCTGATACACCAGCATTGTGTGAAATATTGCAAATTAGCGGACTAAATTTCTTGTATTTTACATAAATTGAAGGAAATTTTAAAAGATATCCAACACATTTCACGGAATTTAGTGTATCTACATCTCGTTACATGTCACATATAAAGAACGATTTACATGTAATAACAACTAACATTAAATATTTATTTCAGGTGTACCACCTACCACTACACCAGCGATTCCCAAGAGTATGTAGAAAATCTTCAGTTTCCTTTTAAAATTGAAATTTATAAATAATAAATATTAAATAAATAAATATTAAATTCAATGTTAAAGAAAAAATACAGTCATTTCATTTTAAATCTCTCATGGATGATGGCTCCCTTGAACTTTGAACTCTCTCAGTACGCACGGTTTTTCTCTTCGATAATGCTTGTTATTCAAAATTTTCCAAAAATAGAATTGTATATGATTCTCCTTAGAATAGAATAGAATATTAGAATAAAATAAAATTTAGAATCTCCCCTCTTTTACCTTTTACATCCTCGGCTCTACATTTATAATTTCCTTCCCAACCAGGAAAAGAAAATTTTTCCCTCTCTGATTGTGTACTCTATTATCATTTGGGATGGCATAACAGTAATTCACTGTTTGAGTCATGAATTCGAGATAAATATTCCCGATGTTAAAGAAAAAATACAGTCATTTCATTTTAAATCTTTCATGGATGATGGAATTATTTATGTTGAGCAAGGATTATTCTTTGCATAGCATGTCATCAATCTGTGTCAATATTGAAGAAGAATTACTTTTTCCTGATAAAATACCGTCTCCTTTTAAAACGAATATTTTGGCTTTTTTAAACGAACATTTTGGCATCTTCACAACACGGGATAACCTATTTCAGTTGCAGTTTCAGTTGTGAGTTTGTAATTTCGTTCTTGACAAATTATGCAAAGGGAAAAAATGGGAAGAATTCCAAGATACATGGTAAACAGCTGATCTCCCTCACCAAAAGAATTTTTCGAATAATTTTCAACTCTACCTACACGGACGACTTTGCTGTGACAAAATTTTCTGAAATGCTGCATGTTTCATACATCCAAATCTGTTGCGGCAATTGGATGTTTAAACTGGGGAAATGGAAGAGGAGGAGGAGAGTTAACTTTTTTGTTTGTAGTCAAGGCTTAGCATTAAGAGGCCATAGTGCAGGTGCAAAAGAGATACAACTACCCAAGCACCACACCTTTGTTGCCGCCACTGATCTATGGTCCCTCTGCATTTTCTTCATTTGGAAGAATGCCTTTGAGGGAGAAGGGAATAAAGGCGTTCAAGTATGTTGCTGACGACATCTTCTCCACTATATCCGACATCGAGAATGTAGGAAGTCCTAAATATTCACACTCGTGTGCTTTCATGTTAGATTCGGCATGCAGAGAAGTATCTGATATAAAAAGAAATCATTTTCATCTTTTAACGAAGATGGCGGCCGTCCGCGTGACATGTTCCAAAAGGTGTCCCCCTGGGCCTATTATGTATCTCTTATATCACATTTTGAAAAAAAGGAAAGAGAACTTCACTGCCGATCTTACAAGAGGTAGAAAAAGACTTCTGATACATCTCCATTTTCTGAAATATTGCAAATTAACGGACTAAATGTCTTGTATTTTACATAAATTGAAGGCAATTTTAAAAGTTATCCAACACAATTCACGGAATTCAGTGTATCTACATCGCGTTACATGTCACATTTAAAGAACGCTTTACATGTAATAACAACTAAAATTAAATATTTATTTTAGGTGTACCACCTACCACTACACCAGCGATTCCCAAGGGTATGTAGAAAATCTTCAGTTTCCTTTTAAAATTGAAATTAGGACAATCAAATGAATACAAATTAATAAATTATGAAATTATTAAATATTGCAAATGATGTTCACATTTTTACTCTGTAAATTAACTTACACTCATTGTAGAATTTATTAGTGTTGACTGTAATAAAATCTATGAGTGCAATTCCATAATATGTATCGGATAATAATGAGCGAGCGTTGAATTGAGTGTAATGTTTGTATTATCGAGTATTGTAGTATAATATAGATCATTCGTCTACTCTTGCATATTGATAACATGATGAGCTTCGAATCCACTGATAGTGGCTTTGTTTCTATATTATCAAGCATTCTCAATTTACTTCTGTGCGGATATGCATTACTTTGGTTTGAAAAAGTCACATCAGGCCAAGTTTTACATAATGCAAAGTAACTGACGTTCACTTTAAAAGTAGTCATAATTCGCTTACTTTCTGAAATTACTTCTCGGCATTGAACAGTAAAATATTTTAAATCCACTAACATCATTATCGTTATTCAGATAGTCTTATCGTATTAATATAATTCGAATACTACAAAACATAGTGAAAGCAAATTGTAATTTTGCAAATACCGATAATAATTATAAATTGTACAAAACTGAAGGCTGGCTTGAACTTTGAACTCTCTCAGTACACACGGTTTTTCTCTTCGATAATGCTTGTTATTCAAAATTTTCCAAGAATAGAATTGTATATGATTCGCCTTAGAATAGAATAGAATTTTAGAATAAAATAAAATTTAGAATCTCTCCTCTTCTACATTTACATCCCCGACTCTACATTTATAATTTCCTTCCCAACCATGGAAAAATAATGTCCCCTCTCTGAGTGTGTACTCTATTATCATTTGGGATGGCATAACAGTAATTCACTTTTTAAGTCATAAATTCGACATAAATATTTTCGATGATAAAGAAAAAATACAATCATTTCATTTTAAATCTCTCATGAATGATCGAATTATTTATGTTGAGAAAATATAATTCTATGCATGGCATGTCATCAATCTGTTTCAACATTGAAGAAGAATTACATTTTCCTGATAAAATTCCGCCTCTTTTCAAAACAAACATATTGGCTTTTTTAAAACGAACATTTTGGCACCTTCACAAGACTGGCTAACCTATTTCAGTTGCAGTTTTAGTTGTGAGTTTGTACATTCGTACTTTCCAAATTATGCAAAAAGAAAAAAACGGAAGAATACCAACAAAAGAAACATGGTAAACAACTGAACCCCACTCCCCAAAGCCTTTTTGAATAATTTTCAACTCTACATACAGGGACAACTTTCCTGTGACAAAATTTTCTGCAATGATGCATACAAAGTTTTAAAATTTGAAGCAAAAATGAACACATTAATATTACCAAATACAGGGTGTTTCAGAAGTCCCTTACGTTCATTGTATTTTCATGGAATTTGATATGGTCGATACATAATAGGCTTAGGGTGTCCCCTTTTGGAGTGTCACGCGGACGACCGTGATCTTCGTTCCGCCATCTTAAATTGATTTTTTTAAAAAATAATAAGTTCATCATGCGATACATAACCATATCCTAGAATTTCAAAAGGATGTCAAATCTGAAATCAGATTTCATGTACCTTCATTTGGCGAAAAGTTAATGGCAACTGAATGTCATGTTTATCTGTTACAGAATGTGCTCCACATGTTGTTTGTGTTGTGTTGGGCAATGCACATTTGCAGACGCTTTTTGCAATGTCTGTGGACACCGAGCAAGGTATCCGGTGAAATTTGGTCAAAGGCAGCCATTATGCCGAAGATCAAGAATTTTCAAACCATACACCATAACCTTAACTTGTTAACAAAGATAGAAGTCTATTGGCGTTAGTCTGGTGTTCAGGAA
This sequence comes from Lepisma saccharinum, assembly GCF_977018435.1. Taxonomy (NCBI): domain Eukaryota; kingdom Metazoa; phylum Arthropoda; class Insecta; order Zygentoma; family Lepismatidae; genus Lepisma; species Lepisma saccharinum. The sequence continues at coordinate 25,704,643 of NC_139257.1, forward strand.
AGCAATTCAATGGGCGCAATTCCACAAATCCCTTCCCCAGGAAATTGTTCATCCAGGCAATAAAGCACCTGCACGACATAATGGGGAGACGCACAATATTGTTGAAAAAATGTGGGAAATAAACCATCCTCCGACATCAGAACTGGCAGTATCTATTCCTGCAGCATCCCTAGGTATCACTCCGTGTTTTCCATACGGCTGCCCACACCATAATCTTTCCTGCACCGGTCATTTTAGTAGGATCTGTCCATGTGGGTTTGTAAGTCGACCAATAGCGCATGTTTTGCCTATTCACCTCCCCATCCACGTAGAAGTTCGATTCATCGTAATGGAGTATTTTCATAGTGATGTTTGGACCTAGCCATACTTGGGCGATAGCCCACTCGCAAAATTTCACGCGGCAATTTGGATCGTCCTCGGAGAGGTGTTGCTGCATTCTCACCTGATACGTATGCCACTTGTGCCTCTGTAGCACCATGTACACCGAACTGTGACTCGTATCATATTGCATTGCTATACAACGTATGCATTGCTCCGATGATGTCGAGAAGGAGGCCAAGACTGCTGTAACTTGTGCTACATCCGTTACTCTCCGCTGTCGTCCAATACGTGGTCTGTCCAAGACCGTCTCTGTCTCCTCCAATTTGGTTAATAACTGTGACACTGCAACCTATGACAGAGGGTGACGTTCTGTATGACGCAGGTTGAAATCGGCAGCCACTGAACGGGCACTTCTCCAACCCCACAGTTTGACGACCTGGATGCGTTCCTCAGTTTATAACGGCATGGTTCAACACCGGCAACAAACAGGTAAACATCACTTTCAATTGCCAATAATTTTTTCACCAAATGTAGTTACATGAAATCTGATTTCAGATTTGACATCCTGAAGAAATTCTAGCATATGATCATGTATCAAATGACCCAACTATCATTTTAAATACAGAAGTTGAATTCAAGATGGCGGAACGAAGATGGCGGCCGTCCGCGTGACATACTACAAAAGGTGTTACCCTGGGCCTATTATGTTTCTCTTATATCACATATCGAAAAAAGGAAAGAAAACATCACTGCCGATCTTACAAGGGATGGAAAGGGACTTCTGATACACCTGCATTGTCTGAAATATTGCAAATTAGCGGACTAAATTTCTTGTATTTTACATAAATTGAAGGAAATTTTAAAAGATATCCAACACAATTCACGGAATTTAGTGTATCTACATCTCGTTACATGTCACATATAAAGAACGATTTACATGTAATAACAACTAAAATTAAATATTTATTTCAGGTGTACCACCTACCACTACACCAGCGATTCCCAAGAGTATGTAGAAAATCTTCAGTTTCCTTTTAAAATTGAAATTTATAAATAATAAATATTAAATAAATAAATATTAAATTCGATGTTAAAGAAAAAATACAGTCATTTCATTTTAAATCTCTCATGGATGATGGAATTATTTATGTTGAGCAAGGATTATTCTTTGCATGGCATGTCATCAATCTGTGTCAATATTGAAGAAGAATTACTTTTTCCTCATAAAATACCGTCTCCTTTTAAAACGAATATTTTGGCTTTTTTAAAACGAACATTTTGGCATCTTCACAACACGGGATAACCTATTTCAGTTGCAGTTTCAGTTGTGAGTTTGTAATTTCGTTCTTGACAAATTATGCAAAGGGAAAAAATGGGAAGAATTCCAAGATACATGGTAAACAGCTGACCTCCCTCACCAAAAGAATTTTTCGAATAATTTTCAACTCTACCTACACAGACGACTTTGTTGTGACAAAATTTTCTGAAATGCTGCATGTTTCATACATCCAAATCTGTTGCGGCAATTGGATGTTTAAACTGGGGAAATGGAAGAGGAGGAGGAGAGTTAATTTTTTTGTTTGTAGTCAAGGCTTAGCATTAAGAGGCCATAGTGCAGGTGCAAAAGAGATACAACTACCCAAGCACCACACCTTTGTTGCCGCCACTGATCTATGGTCCCTCTGCATTTTCTTCATTTGGAAGAATGCCTTTGAGGGAGAGGGGAATAAAGGCGTTCAAGTATGTTGCTGATGACATCTTCTCCACTATATCCGACATCGAGAATGTAGGAAGTCCTAAATATTCACACTCGTGTGCTTTCATGTTAGATTCGGCATGCAGAGAAGTATCTGATATAAAAAGAAATCATTTTCATCTTTTAACGAAGATGGCGGCCGTCCGCGTGACATGTTCCAAAAGGTGTCCCCCTGGGCCTATTATGTATCTCTTATATCACATTTTGAAAAAAAGGAAAGAGAACTTCACTGCCGATCTTACAAGAGGTAGAAAAAGACTTCTGATACATCTCCATTTTCTGAAATATTGCAAATTAACGGACTAAATGTCTTGTATTTTACATAAATTGAAGGCAATTTTAAAAGTTATCCAACACAATTCACGGAATTCAGTGTATCTACATCGCGTTACATGTCACATTTAAAGAACGCTTTACATGTAATAACAACTAAAATTAAATATTTATTTTAGGTGTACCACCTACCACTACACCAGCGATTCCCAAGGGTATGTAGAAAATCTTCAGTTTCCTTTTAAAATTGAAATTAGGACAATCAAATGAATACAAATTAATAAATTATGAAATTATTAAATATTGCAAATGATGTTCACATTTTTACTCTGTAAATTAACTTACACTCATTGTAGAATTTATTAGTGTTGACTGTAATAAAATCTATGAGTGCAATTCCATAATATGTATCGGATAATAATGAGCGAGCGTTGAATTGAGTGTAATGTTTGTATTATCGAGTATTGTAGTATAATATAGATCATTCGTCTACTCTTGCATATTGATAACATGATGAGCTTCGAATCCACTGATAGTGGCTTTGTTTCTATATTATCAAGCATTCTCAATTTACTTCTGTGCGGATATGCATTACTTTGGTTTGAAAAAGTCACATCAGGCCAAGTTTTACATAATGCAAAGTAACTGACGTTCACTTTAAAAGTAGTCATAATTCGCTTACTTTCTGAAATTACTTCTCGGCATTGAACAGTAAAATATTTTAAATCCACTAACATCATTATCGTTATTCAGATAGTCTTATCGTATTAATATAATTCGAATACTACAAAACATAGTGAAAGCAAATTGTAATTTTGCAAATACCGATAATAATTATAAATTGTACAAAACTGAAGGCTGGCTTGAACTTTGAACTCTCTCAGTACACACGGTTTTTCTCTTCGATAATGCTTGTTATTCAAAATTTTCCAAGAATAGAATTGTATATGATTCGCCTTAGAATAGAATAGAATTTTAGAATAAAATAAAATTTAGAATCTCTCCTCTTCTACATTTACATCCCCGACTCTACATTTATAATTTCCTTCCCAACCATGGAAAAATAATGTCCCCTCTCTGAGTGTGTACTCTATTATCATTTGGGATGGCATAACAGTAATTCACTTTTTAAGTCATAAATTCGACATAAATATTTTCGATGATAAAGAAAAAATACAATCATTTCATTTTAAATCTCTCATGAATGATCGAATTATTTATGTTGAGAAAATATAATTCTATGCATGGCATGTCATCAATCTGTTTCAACATTGAAGAAGAATTACATTTTCCTGATAAAATTCCGCCTCTTTTCAAAACAAACATATTGGCTTTTTTAAAACGAACATTTTGGCACCTTCACAAGACTGGCTAACCTATTTCAGTTGCAGTTTTAGTTGTGAGTTTGTACATTCGTACTTTCCAAATTATGCAAAAAGAAAAAAACGGAAGAATACCAACAAAAGAAACATGGTAAACAACTGAACCCCACTCCCCAAAGCCTTTTTGAATAATTTTCAACTCTACATACAGGGACAACTTTCCTGTGACAAAATTTTCTGCAATGATGCATACAAAGTTTTAAAATTTGAAGCAAAAATGAACACATTAATATTACCAAATACAGGGTGTTTCAGAAGTCCCTTACGTTCATTGTATTTTCATGGAATTTGATATGGTCGATACATAATAGGCTTAGGGTGTCCCCTTTTGGAGTGTCACGCGGACGACCGTGATCTTCGTTCCGCCATCTTAAATTGATTTTTTTAAAAAATAATAAGTTCATCATGCGATACATAACCATATCCTAGAATTTCAAAAGGATGTCAAATCTGAAATCAGATTTCATGTACCTTCATTTGGCGAAAAGTTAATGGCAACTGAATGTCATGTTTATCTGTTACAGAATGTGCTCCACATGTTGTTTGTGTTGTGTTGGGCAATGCACATTTGCAGACGCTTTTTGCAATGTCTGTGGACACCGAGCAAGGTATCCGGTGAAATTTGGTCAAAGGCAGCCATTATGCCGAAGATCAAGAATTTTCAAACCATACACCATAACCTTAACTTGTTAACAAAGATAGAAGTCTATTGGCGTTAGTCTGGTGTTCAGGAAAGCAATTCAATGGGCGCAATTCCACAAATCCCTTCCCCAGGAAATTGTTCATCCAGGCAATAAAGCACCTGCACGACATAATGGGGAGACGCACAATATTGTTGAAAAAATGTGGGAAATAAACCATCCTCCGACATCAGAACTGGCAGTATCTATTCCTGCAGCATCCCTAGGTATCACTCCGTGTTTTCCATACGGCTGCCCACACCATAATCTTTCCTGCACCGGTCATTTTAGTAGGATCTGTCCATGTGGGTTTGTAAGTCGACCAATAGCGCATGTTTTGCCTATTCACCTCCCCATCCACGTAGAAGTTCGATTCATCGTAATGGAGTATTTTCATAGTGATGTTTGGACCTAGCCATACTTGGGCGATAGCCCACTCGCAAAATTTCACGCGGCAATTTGGATCGTCCTCGGAGAGGTGTTGCTGCATTCTCACCTGATACGTATGCCACTTGTGCCTCTGTAGCACCATGTACACCGAACTGTGACTCGTATCATATTGCATTGCTATACAACGTATGCATTGCTCCGATGATGTCGAGAAGGAGGCCAAGACTGCTGTAACTTGTGCTACATCCGTTACTCTCCGCTGTCGTCCAATACGTGGTCTGTCCAAGACCGTCTCTGTCTCCTCCAATTTGGTTAATAACTGTGACACTGCAACCTATGACAGAGGGTGACGTTCTGTATGACGCAGGTTGAAATCGGCAGCCACTGAACGGGCACTTCTCCAACCCCACAGTTTGACGACCTGGATGCGTTCCTCAGTTTATAACGGCATGGTTCAACACCGGCAACAAACAGGTAAACATCACTTTCAATTGCCAATAATTTTTTCACCAAATGTAGTTACATGAAATCTGATTTCAGATTTGACATCCTGAAGAAATTCTAGCATATGATCATGTATCAAATGACCCAACTATCATTTTAAATACAGAAGTTGAATTCAAGATGGCGGAACGAAGATGGCGGCCGTCCGCGTGACATACTACAAAAGGTGTTACCCTGGGCCTATTATGTTTCTCTTATATCACATATCGAAAAAAGGAAAGAAAACATCACTGCCGATCTTACAAGGGATGGAAAGGGACTTCTGATACACCTGCATTGTCTGAAATATTGCAAATTAGCGGACTAAATTTCTTGTATTTTACATAAATTGAAGGAAATTTTAAAAGATATCCAACACAATTCACGGAATTTAGTGTATCTACATCTCGTTACATGTCACATATAAAGAACGATTTACATGTAATAACAACTAAAATTAAATATTTATTTCAGGTGTACCACCTACCACTACACCAGCGATTCCCAAGAGTATGTAGAAAATCTTCAGTTTCCTTTTAAAATTGAAATTTATAAATAATAAATATTAAATAAATAAATATTAAATTCGATGTTAAAGAAAAAATACAGTCATTTCATTTTAAATCTCTCATGGATGATGGAATTATTTATGTTGAGCAAGGATTATTCTTTGCATGGCATGTCATCAATCTGTGTCAATATTGAAGAAGAATTACTTTTTCCTCATAAAATACCGTCTCCTTTTAAAACGAATATTTTGGCTTTTTTAAAACGAACATTTTGGCATCTTCACAACACGGGATAACCTATTTCAGTTGCAGTTTCAGTTGTGAGTTTGTAATTTCGTTCTTGACAAATTATGCAAAGGGAAAAAATGGGAAGAATTCCAAGATACATGGTAAACAGCTGACCTCCCTCACCAAAAGAATTTTTCGAATAATTTTCAACTCTACCTACACAGACGACTTTGTTGTGACAAAATTTTCTGAAATGCTGCATGTTTCATACATCCAAATCTGTTGCGGCAATTGGATGTTTAAACTGGGGAAATGGAAGAGGAGGAGGAGAGTTAATTTTTTTGTTTGTAGTCAAGGCTTAGCATTAAGAGGCCATAGTGCAGGTGCAAAAGAGATACAACTACCCAAGCACCACACCTTTGTTGCCGCCACTGATCTATGGTCCCTCTGCATTTTCTTCATTTGGAAGAATGCCTTTGAGGGAGAGGGGAATAAAGGCGTTCAAGTATGTTGCTGATGACATCTTCTCCACTATATCCGACATCGAGAATGTAGGAAGTCCTAAATATTCACACTCGTGTGCTTTCATGTTAGATTCGGCATGCAGAGAAGTATCTGATATAAAAAGAAATCATTTTCATCTTTTAACGAAGATGGCGGCCGTCCGCGTGACATGTTCCAAAAGGTGTCCCCCTGGGCCTATTATGTATCTCTTATATCACATTTTGAAAAAAAGGAAAGAGAACTTCACTGCCGATCTTACAAGAGGTAGAAAAAGACTTCTGATACATCTCCATTTTCTGAAATATTGCAAATTAACGGACTAAATGTCTTGTATTTTACATAAATTGAAGGCAATTTTAAAAGTTATCCAACACAATTCACGGAATTCAGTGTATCTACATCGCGTTACATGTCACATTTAAAGAACGCTTTACATGTAATAACAACTAAAATTAAATATTTATTTTAGGTGTACCACCTACCACTACACCAGCGATTCCCAAGGGTATGTAGAAAATCTTCAGTTTCCTTTTAAAATTGAAATTAGGACAATCAAATGAATACAAATTAATAAATTATGAAATTATTAAATATTGCAAATGATGTTCACATTTTTACTCTGTAAATTAACTTACACTCATTGTAGAATTTATTAGTGTTGACTGTAATAAAATCTATGAGTGCAATTCCATAATATGTATCGGATAATAATGAGCGAGCGTTGAATTGAGTGTAATGTTTGTATTATCGAGTATTGTAGTATAATATAGATCATTCGTCTACTCTTGCATATTGATAACATGATGAGCTTCGAATCCACTGATAGTGGCTTTGTTTCTATATTATCAAGCATTCTCAATTTACTTCTGTGCGGATATGCATTACTTTGGTTTGAAAAAGTCACATCAGGCCAAGTTTTACATAATGCAAAGTAACTGACGTTCACTTTAAAAGTAGTCATAATTCGCTTACTTTCTGAAATTACTTCTCGGCATTGAACAGTAAAATATTTTAAATCCACTAACATCATTATCGTTATTCAGATAGTCTTATCGTATTAATATAATTCGAATACTACAAAACATAGTGAAAGCAAATTGTAATTTTGCAAATACCGATAATAATTATAAATTGTACAAAACTGAAGGCTGGCTTGAACTTTGAACTCTCTCAGTACACACGGTTTTTCTCTTCGATAATGCTTGTTATTCAAAATTTTCCAAGAATAGAATTGTATATGATTCGCCTTAGAATAGAATAGAATTTTAGAATAAAATAAAATTTAGAATCTCTCCTCTTCTACATTTACATCCCCGACTCTACATTTATAATTTCCTTCCCAACCATGGAAAAATAATGTCCCCTCTCTGAGTGTGTACTCTATTATCATTTGGGATGGCATAACAGTAATTCACTTTTTAAGTCATAAATTCGACATAAATATTTTCGATGATAAAGAAAAAATACAATCATTTCATTTTAAATCTCTCATGAATGATCGAATTATTTATGTTGAGAAAATATAATTCTATGCATGGCATGTCATCAATCTGTTTCAACATTGAAGAAGAATTACATTTTCCTGATAAAATTCCGCCTCTTTTCAAAACAAACATATTGGCTTTTTTAAAACGAACATTTTGGCACCTTCACAAGACTGGCTAACCTATTTCAGTTGCAGTTTTAGTTGTGAGTTTGTACATTCGTACTTTCCAAATTATGCAAAAAGAAAAAAACGGAAGAATATCAACAAAAGAAACATGGTAAACAACTGAACCCCACTCCCCAAAGCCTTTTTGAATAATTTTCAACTCTACATACAGGGACAACTTTCCTGTGACAAAATTTTCTGCAATGATGCATACAAAGTTTTAAAATTTGAAGCAAAAATGAACACATTAATATTACCAAATACAGGGTGTTTCAGAAGTCCCTTACGTTCATTGTATTTTCATGGAATTTGATATGGTCGATACATAATAGGCTTAGGGTGTCCCCTTTTGGAGTGTCACGCGGACGACCGTGATATGCGATACATAACCATATCCTAGAATTTCAAAAGGATGTCAAATCTGAAATCAGATTTCATGTACCTTCATTTGGCGAAAAGTTAATGGCAACTGAATGTCATGTTTATCTGTTACATAAAGTGCTCCACATGTTGTTTGTGTTGTGTTGGGCAATGCAGGTTTGCAGACGCTTTTTGCAATGTCTGTGGACACCGAGCAAGGTATCCGGTGAAATTTGGTCAAAGGCAGCCATTATGCCGAAGATCAAGAATTTTCAAACCATACACCATAACCTTAACTTGTTAACAAAGATAGAAGTCTATTGGCGTTAGTCTGGTGTTCAGGAAAGCAATTCAATGGGCGCAATTCCACAAATCCCTTCCCCAGGAAATTGTTCATCCAGGCAATAAAGCACCTGCACGACATAATGGGGAGACGCACAATATTGTTGAAAAAATGTGGGAAATAAACCATCCTCCGACATCAGAACTGGCAGTATCTATTCCTGCAGCATCCCTAGGTATCACTCCGTGTTTTCCATACGGCTGCCCACACCATAATCTTTCCTGCACCGGTCATTTTAGTAGGATCTGTCCATGTGGGTTTGTAAGTCGACCAATAGCGCGTGTTTTGCCTATTCACCTCCCCATCCACGTAGAAGTTCGATTCATCGTAATGGAGTATTTTCATAGTGATGTTTGGACATACCGTACTTGGGCGATAGCCCACTCGCAAAACTTCACGCGGCAATCTGGATCATCCTCGGAGAGGTGTTGCTGCATTCTCACCTGATACGTATGCCACTTGTGCCTCTGTACCACCATGTACACCGAACTGTGACTCGTATCATATTGCATTGCTATACAACGTATGCTTTGCTGCGATGATGTCGAGAAGGAAGCCAAGACTGCTGTAACTTGTGCTACATCCGTTACTCTCCGCTGTCGTCCAATACGTGGTCTGTCCAAGACCGTCTCTGTCTCCTCCAATTTGGTTAATAACTGTGACACTGCAACCTATGACAGAGGGTGACGTTCTGTATGACGCAGGTTGAAATCGGCAGCCACTGAACGGGCACTTCTCCAACCCCACAGTTTGACGACCTGGATGCGTTCCTCAGTTTATAACGGCATGGTTAAACACCGGCAACAAACAGGTAAACATCACTTTCAATTGCCAATAATTTTTCACCAAATGTAGTTACATGAAATCTGATTTCAGATTTGACATCCTGAAGAAATTCTAGCATATGATCATGTATCAAATGACCCAACTATCATTTTAAATACAGAAGTTGAATTCAAGATGGCGGAACGAAGATGGCGGCCGTCCGCGTGACATACTACAAAAGGTGTTACCCTGGGCCTATTATGTTTCTCTTATATCACATATCGAAAAAAGGAAAGAAAACATCACTGCCGATCTTACAAGGGATGGAAAGGGACTTCTGATACACCTGCATTGTCTGAAATATTGCAAATTAGCGGACTAAATTTCTTGTATTTTACATAAATTGAAGGAAATTTTAAAAGATATCCAACACAATTCACGGAATTTAGTGTATCTACATCTCGTTACATGTCACATATAAAGAACGATTTACATGTAATAACAACTAACATTAAATATTTATTTCAGGTGTACCACCTACCACTACACCAGCGATTCCCAAGAGTATGTAGAAAATCTTCAGTTTCCTTTTAAAATTGAAATTTATAAATAATAAATATTAAATAAATAAATATTAAATTCGATGTTAAAGAAAAAATACAGTCATTTCATTTTAAATCTCTCATGGATGATGGAATTATTTATGTTGAGCAAGTGTTATTCTTTGCATGGCATGTCATCAATCTGTGTCAACATTGAAGAAGAATTACTTTTTCCTGATAAAATACCGGTTCTTTTTAAAACGAATATTTTGGCTTTTTAAAAACGAACATTTTGGCATCTTCACAACACGGGATAACCTATTTCAGTTGCAGTTTCAGTTGTGAGGACAGTTAACTTTTTTATTTGTAGTCAAGGCTTAGCATCAAGAGGCCATATTGCAGGTGCAAAGAGATACAACTACCCAAGCACTACACCTTTGTTGCCGCCACTGATCTATGGTCCCTCTGCATTTTCTTCATTTGGAAGAATGCCTTTGAGGGAGAGGGGAATAAAGGCGTTCAAGTATGTTGCTGATAACATCTTCTCCACTATATCCGACATCGAGAATGTAGGAAGCCCTAAATATTCACACTCGTGTGCTTTCATGTTAGATTCGGCATGCAGACAACTATCTGATATAAAAATAAATCATTTTCATCTTTTAACAAAGATGGCGGCCGTCCGCGTGACATGCTCCAAGAGGTGTCCCCCTGGGCCTATCATGTATCTCTTATATCATATTTTGAAAAAAAGGAAAGAAAACTTCACTGCCGATCTTACAATAGGTAGAAAAAGACTTCTGATACATCTCCATTTTCTGAAATATTGCAAATTAACGGACTAAATGTCTTGTATTTTACATAAATTGAAGGCAATTTTAAAAGTTATCCAACACAATTCACGGAATTCAGTGTATCTACATCTCGTTACATGTCACATTTAAAGAACGCTTTACATGTAATAACAACTAAAATTAAATATTTATTTCAGGTGTACCACCTACCACTACACCAGCGATTCCCAAGAGTATGTAGAAAATCTTCAGTTTCCTTTTAAAATTGAAATTTATAAATAATAAATATTAAATAAATAAATATTAAATTCGATGTTAAAGAAAAAATACAGTCATTTCATTTTAAATCTCTCATGGATGATGGAATTATTTATGTTGAGCAAGGATTATTCTTTGCATGGCATGTCATCAATCTGTGTCAATATTGAAGAAGAATTACTTTTTCCTGATAAAATACCGTCTCCTTTTAAAACGAATATTTTGGCTTTTTTAAAACGAACATTTTGGCATCTTCACAACACGGGATAACCTATTTCAGTTGCAGTTTCAGTTGTGAGTTTGCAATTTCGTTCTTGACAAATTATGCAAAGGGAAAAAATGAGAAGAATTCCAAGATACATGGTAAACAGCTGACCTCCCTCACCAAAAGAATTTTTCGAATAATTTTCAACTCTACCTACATAGACGACTTTGTTGTGACAAAATTTTCTGAAATGCTGCATGTTTCATACATCCAAATCTGTTGCGGCAATTGGATGTTTAAACTGGGGAAATGGAAGAGGAGGAGGAGAGTTAATTTTTTTATTTGTAGTCAAGGCTTAGCATCAAGAGGCCATATTGCAGGTGCAAAGAGATACAACTACCCAAGCACTACACCTTTGTTGCCGCCACTGATCTATGGTCCCTCTGCATTTTCTTCATTTGGAAGAATGCCTTTGAGGGAGAGGGGAATAAAGGCGTTCAAGTATGTTGCTGATAACATCTTCTCCACTATATCCGACATCGAGAATGTAGGAAGCCCTAAATATTCACACTCGTGTGCTTTCATGTTAGATTCGGCATGCAGACAACTATCTGATATAAAAATAAATCATTTTCATCTTTTAACGAAGATGGCGGCCGTCCGCGTGACATGCTCCAAGAGGTGTCCCCCTGGGCCTATCATGTATCTCTTATATCATATTTTGAAAAAAAGGAAAGAAAACTTCACTGTCGATCTTACAAGAGGTAGAAAAAGACTTCTGATACATCTCCATTTTCTGAAATATTGCAAATTAACGGACTAAATGTCTTGTATTTTACATAAATTGAAGGCAATTTTAAAAGTTATCCAACACAATTCACGGAATTCAGTGTATCTACATCGCGTTACATGTCACATTTAAAGAACGCTTTACATGTAATAACAACTAAAATTAAATATTTATTTCAGGTGTACCACCTACCACTACACCAGCGATTCCCAAGGGTATGTAGAAAATCTTCAGTTTCCTTTTAAAATTGAAATTAGGACAATCAAATGAATACAAATTAATAAATTATGAAATTATTAAATATTGCAAATGATGTTCACATTTTTACTCTGTAAATTAACTTACACTCATTGTAGAATTTATTAGTGTTGACTGTAATAAAATCTATGAGTGCAATTCCATAATATGTATCGGATAATAATGAGCGAGCGTTGAATTGAGTGTAATGTTTGTATTATCGAGTATTGTAGTATAATATAGATCATTCGTCTACTCTTGCATATTGATAACATGATGAGCTTCGAATCCACTGATTGTGGCATTGTTTCTATATTATCAAGAATTCTCAATATACTTCTGTACGGATATGCATTACTTTGGTCTGAAAAAGTTACATCGGGCCGAGTTTTACATAATGCAAGTAATTGACGTTTACTTTAAAAGTAGTCATAATTCGGTTACTTTCTAAAATTACTTCTCGGCAATGAACAGTAAAATATTTTAAATCCACTAACATCATTATCGTTATTCAAATTGTCTTATCGTATAAATACAATTCAAATACTACAAAACATATTGAAAGCAAATTGTGATTTTGCAAATACTGATAATTATAATAATAATAATTTGAACAAAACTGAAGGCACGCTTGAACTTTGAACACTCTTAGTACACACGGTTTTACTCTTCAATAATGTTTGTTATTCAAATTTTTTCAAGAATTGAATTGTTTATGATTCTCCTTAGAATAGAATAGAAATTAAGAATTGAATAAAATTTAGAATCTTTCCTCTTCTACCTTTTACATCCCCGGCTCTACATTTATAATTTCCTTCCCAACCAGAGAAAGAAAATTTCCCCTTCTGATTGTGTACTCTATAATCATTTGGGATGGCATTGCAGTAATTCACTTTTTAAGTCATAAATTCGACATAAATATTCAAGACATTAAAGAAAAAATACAGTCATTGCATTTTTAATCTCTCATGGATGATGAAATTATTTATGTTGAGCAAACATCATTCTTTGCATGGCATGTCATCAATCTGTTTCAACATTGAAGAAGAATTACATTTTCCTGATAAAATACCGGCTCTTTTCAAAACAAACATATTGGCTTTTTTAAAACGAACATTTTGGCACCTTCACAACACTGGATAATCTATTTCAGTTGCAGTTTTAGTTGTGAGTTTGTACATTCGTACTTGCCAAATTATGCAAAAAGAAAAAAACAGAAGAATACCAACAAAAGAAACATGGTAAACAACTGAACCCCACTCTCCAAAGCCTTTTTTTAATAATTTTCAACTCTTCCTCAGGGACACATTCCTGTGACAAAATTTTCTGCAATGATGCATACAAAGTTTTAAAATTTGAAACAAAAATGAACACATTAATATTACAAAATACAGGGTGTTTCAGAAGTCCCTTACCATTCATTGTATTTTCGTGGAATTTGATATGGTCGATACATAATAGGCTTAGGGTGTCCCCTTTTGGAGTATGTCACGCGGACGACCAGGATCTTCGTTCCGCCATCTTCAATTGATTTTTTTTTAAAATAATAGTTTCATCATGCGATACATAACAATATGCTAGAATTTCATAAGGATGTTAAATCTGAAATCAGATTTCATGTACCTTCATTTGGCGAAAAGTTATTGGCAACTGAATGTCATGTTTATCTTTTGCAGAAAGTGCTCCACATGTTGTTTGTGTTGGGCAATGCACGTTTGGAGACGTTTCTTGCAATATATGTGGACACCGAGCAAGGTATCTGGTGAAATTTGGTCAAAGGCAGCCATGATGCCGAAGATCAAGAATTTTTAAACCATACACCATAACCTTAACGTGTTAACAAAGATAGAAGTAAATTGGCGTTAGTCTGGTGTTCAGACAAGCAATTCAATGGGCGCAAGTCCACAAATCCCTTCCCCAGGAAATTGTTCATCCAGGCACTAAAGCACCTGCACGCCATAATCGGGAGACGCACAATATTGTCAAAAAAATCTGGGAAAAAAACCATCGTCCGACATCAGAGCTGGCAGTATCTATTCCTGCAGCATACCTAGGTATCACTCCGTGTTTTCCATACGGCTGCCCACACCATAATCTTTCCTGCATCGGTCATTTTAGTAGGATCTGTCCATGTGGGTTTTTAAGTCGACCAATAGCGCGTGTTTTGCCTATTCACCTCCCCATCCACGTAGAAGTTCGATTCATCGTAATGGAGTATTTTCATAGTGATGTTTGGACCTAGCCGTACTTGGGCGATAGCAAACTCGCAAAACTGCACGCGGCAATCTGGATCGTCCTCGGAGAGGTGTTGCTGCATTCTCACCTGATACGTATGCCACTTGTGCCTCTGTAGCACCATGTACACTGAACTGTGACTCATAGCACATTTCATTGCTACACGACGTGTGCTTTGCTGCGGTGATGTCGAGAAGGAGGCCAAGACTGCTGTAACTTGTGCTACATCCGTTACTCTCCGCTGTCGTCCAATACGCGGTCTCTCAAAAAACCTTCCCTGTCTCCTCCCATTTTTTTAATATCTGTGACACGGCAACCTATGACGCAGGTTGACGTTCTGGATGACGCAGGTTGAAACCGGCAGCCACTGCACGGGCAGTTCTCCAATCCCACACTTTGACGATCTGGATGCGTTCCAACATAATTCACGGAATTTAGTGTATCTACATCCCGTTACATGTCACATTTAAAGAACGCTTTACATGTAATAACAACTAAAATTAAATATTTATTTCAGGTGTACCACCTACCACCTAGAAAATCTTCAGTTTCCTTTTAAAATTGAAATTAGGACAATCAAATGAATACTAAGTAATAAATTATGAAATTATTAAATATTGCTAATGAAGTTTACATTTTAACTCTGTAAATTAACTTACACTCAATGTAGAATTTATTAATGTTGACTGTAATATAATCTATGAGTGCAATTCCATAATATGTATCAGATATTAATAAGCGAGTATTGAATTGAGAGTAAAGTTTGTATTATCGAGTATTGTAGTATAATATAGATCATTCGCCTACTCTTCCATATTGATAACATGATGCGCTTCAAATCCACTCATAGTGGTTTTGTTTCTATATTATCCAGCTTTCTCAATTTACTTCTCTGCGGATATGCATTACTTTGATTCGAAAAAGTCACATCAGGCCAAGTTTTACATAATGCAAAGTAACTGACGTTTACTCTAAAAGTAGTCAAAATTCCGTTACTTTCTGAAATTACTTCTCGGCATTGAACACTAAAATATTTTAAATCCACTAACATCATTATCGTTATTCAGATAGTCTTATCGTTTTAATAGAATTCGAATACTACAAAACATAGTGAAAGCAAATTGTAATTTTGCAAATACCGATAATAATAATAAATTGTACAAAAGTGAAGGCTCGCTTGAACTTTGATCTCTCTCAGTACACACGCTTCTTCTCTTCGATAATGCTTGTTATTCAAAATTTTCCAAAAATTGAATTGTATATGATTCTCCTTAGAATAGAATAGAATATTAGAATAAAATAAAATTTAGAATCTCCCCTCTTTTACCTTTTACATCCCCGGCTCTACATTGATAATTTCCTTCCAAAAAAAGGAAAGAAAATTTCCCCCCTCTGATTGTGTACTCTATTATCATTTGGGATGGCATAACAGTAATTTAATGTTTGAGTCATAAATTCGAGATAAATATTCCCAATGTTAAAGAAAAAATACAGTCATTTCATTTTAAATCTCTCATGGATGATGGAATTATTTATGTTCAGCAAGGATTATTCTTTGCATGGCATGTCATCAATCTGTGTCAACATTGAAAAATAATAACTTTTTCCTGATAAAATACCGGCTCTTTTTAAAACGAATATATTTTTTTTTAAATCGAACAGTTTGGCATCTTCACAACACGGGATAACCTATTTCAGTTGCAGTTTCGGTTGTGAGTTTGTACTTTCGTACTTGACAAATTATGCAAAGGGAAAAAATGGGAAGAATTCCAAGATACATGGTAAACAGCTGACCTCCCTCACCAAAAGAATTTTTCGAATAATTTTCAACTCTACTTACACGGACGACTTTGCTGTGACAAAATTTTCTGAAATGCTGCATCATTCATACATCAAAATCTGTTGCGGCAATTGTATGCCTAAACTGGGGAAATGGAAGGGGAGGATGACAGTTAACTTTATTGTTTGTAGTCAAGGCTTAGCACCAAGAGGCCATAGTGCAGGTGCAAAAGAGATACAACCACCCAAGCACCACACCTTTGTTGCCGCCACTGGTCTATGGTCCCTCTGCATTTTCTTCATTTGGAAGAATGCCCTTGAGGGAGAGGGGAACAAAGGCGTTCAAGTACGTTGCTGATGACATCTTCCGCATTATATCCTACATCGATAATGTAGGAAGCCCTAACTATTCACACTCGTGTGCTTTCGTGTTAGATTGCAATGTGCAGAGAAGTATCTGATATAAAAAGAAATCATTTTAATTTGGAAACGAAAGTTTTATTAAAAACGAATCATCCAATTCATACATGTGAAGTATTTATTATAAGAAGCGAAATCTTATTGTGGAACAAGTTTCTTAATTGCCATAGTTGAAATTATTCTTGTAGAAATCATTTAAATTGCAAATTATGAAAATATGAATGCAGAAGCTGCTAACTCAACTCATGGTAATATTTTGAATTTATCTACATTCTTTTACACTATCTTCACGAAGATTGTCTTATTGCAAAGAAAGGACAGATATATCGTTGGACAAGTATGAGATTCGTCAGTGATAAATTCCTGTGTCTACTCCATGCATTCCATTTAACATATGCATTATATATACGCGCATATGCATACAATATTCATATGTATACACAATGTGTTTATTTCAGGGACACAGAAGAACACCGTAGAAGGAAATTCAATGGAGATGTAGCAAAATTTTCCATTTCATTTTTTTAAATTTGAAACAAACATGAACAAGTCCTTTACCATTCATTGTATTTTCATGGAATTTGATATGGACGATACATAATAGGCTTAGGGTGTCAGGTTTTTATTTAAAATAATAGGTGGATCATGTGATACATAATTTCGTAAGGATGTCAAATCTGAAATTAAATTTCATGTAATTTCATTTGGCGAAAAGTTATTGGCAACGAAAAGTTACGTTTATCTGTTACAGAATCTGCTCCAAATATTTTTAGTGTTGGGAAATGCACGTTTGCAGACGCTTCTCGCAATGTCTGTGGACACCGAGCAAGGTATCTGGTGAAATTTGGTCAAAGGCAGCCATGATACGTTGTTCCAGATGACGAAGATCACGAATTTTCACAAAATAAACCATAGGCTCAACTTGTTAATAAAGGTAAAAGTCTATTGGTGTTATGTCTGGTCGTCGGTCATCCATTGAAGCACCTGGACTCCATAATGAAGAGGCGCACCTTCTTTTTGAAAAAATCTGAGAGATGGACAATCTTCCGACATCAGATCTGGCAGTATCTGTTCCTGTAACATCCCCAGGTATCACTCCGCATATGAATTTCCTTGGATGAAAAAGGGATCGATTATCCGTGTTTTCCATATGGCTGCCTACACCATAATCTTTCCTGCACCGGTCATTTTAGTAGGATCTGTCCATGTGGGTTTGTCAGTCGACCATTAGCGCATGTTTTGCCTATTCACCTCCCCATCCAAGTAGACGTTCGCTTCATCGGAATGGAGTATCTACATAGCGACGTTTGGACATACCCGTACTTGCGCGATAGCCCAATTGCAAAATTGTACGCGGCAATCTGGATCGTCCTCGGAGAGGTGTTGCTACATTTGCACCTGATACGGATGCCACTTGTGCCTCTGTAGCACCATGTACACAGAACTTTGACTCTATCATATTGCATTGCTATACAACGAGTGCTTTGCTGCGGTGATGTCGAGAAGGAGGTCAAAACTGCTGTAACTTGTGCTTCATCCGTGACTCTCCTCGGTCGTCCAATACGTGGTCTGTCCAAGACCGTTACTGTCTCCTCCAATTTGGTTAATAACTGTGACACTGCAACCTATGACACAGGGTGACGCTCTGGATGACACAGGTTGAAACCGGCAGCCACTGCACGGGTAGTTCTCCAATCCAACACTTTGACGATCTGGATGCGTTTCTCAGTTTATAACGGCATGGTTCAACACCTGTAAGAAAGAAGTAAACATCACTTTCAATTGCCAATAATTGTTCACCAGTTGTAGTTACATGAAATCTGATTTCAGATTTGACATCCTGAAGAAATTCTAGCATATGATCATGTATCAAATGACCCAACTATCATTTTAAATAGAAAAGTTCAATTCAAGATGGCGGAACAAAGATGGCGGCCGTCCGCGTGACATATTCCAAAAGGTGTCCCTCTGGGCCTATTATGTATCTCTTATATCACATTTTTAAAAAGGAAACAAAAAATCACTGCCGATCTTACAAGGGGTGGAAAGGGACTTCTGATACACCTGCATTTTCTGAAATATTGCAGTTAACGGACTAAATTTCTTGTATTTTACATAAATTGAAGGTAATTTTAAAAGTTATCCAACACAATTCACGGAATTTAGTGTATCTACATCGCGTTACATGTCACATTTAAAGAACGCTTTACATGTAATAACAACTAAAATTAAATATTTATTTCAGGTGTACCACCTACCACTACACCAGCGATTCCCAAGGGTATGTAGAAAATCTTCAGTTTCCTTTTAAAATTGAAATTAGGACAATCAAATGAATACTAAGTAATAAATTATGAAATTATTAAATATTGCAAATGATGTTCACATTTTATCTCTCTAAATTAACTTACACTCATTGTAGAATTTATCAATGTTGACTGTAATAAAATCTATGAGGGGAATTCCATAATATGTATCGGATAATAATAAGCGAACATTGAATTGAGTGTAAAGTTTTTATTATCGAGTATTGTAGTATACTATAGATCATTCGTTTACTCTTGCATATTGATAACATGATGCGCTTCGAATCTACTAATATTGGCTTTGTTTCTATATTATCGAGCTTTCTCAATTTACTTCTGTGCGGATATGCATTACTTTGGTGTGAAAAAGTCACATCAGGCCAAGTTTTACATAATGCAAAGTAACTGACGTTTACTTTAAAAGTAGTCAAAATTCCGTTACTTTCTGAAATTACTTCTCGGCATTGAACACTAAAATATTTTAAATCCACTAACATCATTATCGTTATTCAGATAGTCTTATCGTTTTAATAGAATTCGAATACTACAAAACATAGTGAAAGCAAATTGTAATTTTGCAAATACCGATAATAATAATAAATTGTACAAAACTGAAGGCTCGCTTGAACTTTGAACTCTCTCAGTACACACGGTTTTTCTCTTCGATAATGCTTGTTATTCAAAATTTTCCAAAAATAGAATTGTATATGATTCTCCTTAGAATAGAATAGAATATTAGAATAAAATAAAATTTAGAATCTCCCCTCTTTTACCTTTTACATCCCCGGCTCTACATTGATAATTTCCTTCCCAACCAGGGAAAGAAAATTTTTTCCCTCTGATTGTGTACTCTATTATTATTTGGGATGGCATAACAGTAATTCACTGTTTGAGTCATAAATTCGAGATAAATATTCCCGATGTTAAAGACAAAATACAGTCATTTCATTTTAAATCTCTCATGGATGATGGAATTATTTATGTTGCGCAAGGATTATTCTTTGCATAGCATGTCATCAATCTGTGTCAACATTGAAAAATAATTACTTTTTCCTGATAAAATACCGGCTCTTTTTAAAACGAATATTTTGGCTTTTTTAAAACGAACATTTTGGCATCTTCACAACACGGGATAACCTATTTCAGTTGCAGTTTCAGTTGTGAATTTGTACTTTCGTACTTGACAAATTATGCAAAGGGAAAAAATGGGAAGAATTCCAAGAAACATGGTAAACAGCTGACCTCCCTCACCAAAAGAAGTTTTCGAATAATTTTCAACTCTTCATACACGGACGACTTTGCTGTGACAAAATTTTCTGAAATGCTGCATCATTCATACATCTAAATCTGTTGCGGCAATTGGATGCCGCAACTGGAGAAATGGAAGGGGAGGAGGACAGTTAACTTCTTTGTTTGTAGTCAAGGCTTAGAATTAAGAGGCCATAGTAAAGATGCAAAAGAGATGCAACCACCCAAGCACCACACCTTTGTTGCCGCCACTGATCTATGCTCCCTCTGCATTTTCTTCATTTGGAAGAATGCCTTTGAGGGAGAGGGGAATAAAGGCGTTCAAGTATGTTGCTGATGACATCTTCTGCACTATATCCGACATCGAGAATGTAGGAAGCCCTAACTATTCACACTCGTGTGCTTTCATGTTAGATGGCAATGTGCAGAGAAGTATCTGATATAAAAAGAAATCATTTTAATGTGGAAACGAAAGTTTTATTAAAAACGTATCATCCAATTCATACATGTGAAGTCTTTATTATAAGAAGCGTAATCTTATTGTGGAACATGTTTCTTAATTGGTATTGTTGTAGAAAACATTTAAATTGCAAATTATGAAAATATGAATGCAGAAGCTGCTAACTCAACTCATCGTAATACTTTGAATTTATCTACATTCTTTTTACACTATCTTCACGAATATTCTCTTATTGCAAGGAAAGGACAGATATATCGTTGGACAAGTATGAGATTAGTCATTAATAATTACCAGTATCAACTCAATGCATTCCATTTAACGTATGCAATATACATATGGATACACAATGTGTTTATTATTTCATGGACACAGAAGAACACCGTAGAAGATAATTCAACGGAGATGTAGCAAATGTTCCAGTTCATTTTTTTAACTTTGAAACAAACATGAACACATTAATATTACAAAATATTAGAAGTCCTTTAATATTCATTGTATTTTCATGGAATTTGATATGGATAGGGTGTCAGGTTTTGGAATATGTCATGCGGACGGCCGTCATCTTCGTTCCGCCATCTTGAACTCAACTTTTTTATTTAAAATAATAGGTGGATCATGTGATACATAATTTCGTAAGGATGTCAAATCTGAAATTAAATTTCATGTAACTTCATTTGGCGAAAAGTTATTAGCTACGGAAAGTCACGTTTATCTGTTACAGAATGTGCTCCACATGTTGTTTGTGTTGGGCAATGCACGTTTGCAGACGCTTCTCGCAATGTCTGTGGACACCGAGCAAGGTATCTGGTGAAATTTGGTCAAAGGCAGCCATGATACGTTGTTCCAGATGACGAAGATCACGAATTTTCACAAAATAAACCATAGGCTCAACTTGTTAACAAAGGTAGAAGTCTATTGGTGTTAGGTCTGGTCGTCGGCCATCCATTGAAGCACCTGGACGCCAT
Organism: Lepisma saccharinum; assembly: GCF_977018435.1. Lineage (NCBI taxonomy): Eukaryota > Metazoa > Arthropoda > Insecta > Zygentoma > Lepismatidae > Lepisma > Lepisma saccharinum. The sequence continues at coordinate 25,726,527 of NC_139257.1, forward strand.
AATGAAGAGGCCCACCATCTTGTTGAAAAAACCTGAGAGATGGACCATCTTCCGACATCAGATCTGGCAGTATCTGTTCCTGTAACATCCCCAGGAATCACTCCGCATATGAATTTCCTTGGATAAAAAAAGGCTCTATTGTCCGTGTTTTCCATACGGCTGCCCTTACCATAATCTTTCCTGCACCGGTCATTTTAGTAGGATCTGTCCATGTGGGTTTGTCAGTTTACCATTAGCGCATGTTTTGCCTATTCACCTCCCCATCCAAGTAGACGTTCGCTTCATCGGAATGGAGTATCTACATAGAAACGTTTGGACATACCCGTACTTGCGCGATAGTCCAATTGCAAAACTGTACGCGGCAATCTGATCGTCCTCGGAGAGGTGTTGCTACATTTGCACCTGATACGGATGCCACTTGTGCCTCTGTAGCACCATGTACACCGAACTGTGACTCGTATCATATTGCATTGCTATACAACGTGTGCTTTGCTGCGATGATGTCGAGAAGGAGGCCAAGACTGCTGTAACTTGTGCTTCATCCGTGACTCTCCGAGGTCGTCCAATACGTGGTCTGTCCAAGACCGTTACTGTCTCCTCCAATTTGGTAAATAACTATGACACTGCAACTTATGACACAGGTTCTGGATGACGCAGGTTGAAACCGGCAGCCACTGCACGGGCAGTTCTCCTACTCCACAGTTTGACGATCTGGATGCGTTCCTCAGTTTATAACGGCATGGTTCAACACCTGCAACGAACAGGCAAACATCACTTTCAATTGCCAATAATTGTTCACCAAATGTAGTTACATGAAATCTGATTTCAGTTTTGACATCCAGAAGAAATTCTAGCATATGATCATGTATCAAATTACCCAACTTTCATTTTAAATAGAAAAGTTCAATTCAAGATGGCGGAACGAAGATGGCGGCCGTCCGCGTGACATACTCCAAAAGGTGTCCCCCTGGGCCTATTATTTATCTCTTATATCACATTTTGAAAAAAGGAAAGAAAACTTCACTGCCGATCTTACAAGGAGTGGAAAGGGACTTCTGATACACCTGCATTTTCTGAAATATTGCAAATTAACGGACTGAATTTCTTGTATTTTACATAAATTGAAGGTAATTTTAAAAGTTATCCAACACAATTCACGGAATTTAGTGTATCTACATCCCGTTACATGTCACATTTAAAGAACGCTTTACATGTAATAACAACTAAAATTAAATATTTATTTCAGGTGTACCACCTACCACTACACCAGCGGTTCCCAAGGGTATGTAGAAAATCTTCAGTTTCCTTTTAAAATTGAAATTAGGACAATCAAATGAATACTAAGTAATAAATTATGAAATTATTAAATATTGCAAATGATGTTCACATTTTATCTCTCTAAATTAACTTACACTCATTGTAGAATTTATCAATTTTGACTGCAATAAAATCTATGAGGGGAATTCCATAATATGTATCGTATAATAATAAGCGAACATTCAATTGAGTGTAAAGTTTGTATTATCGAGTATTGTAGTATACTATAGATCATTCGTTTACTCTTGCATATTGATAACATGATGCGCTTCGAATCTACTAATATTGGCTTTGTTTCTATATTATCAAGCTTTCTCAATTTACTTCTGTGCGGATATGCATTACTTTGGTTTGAGAAAGTCACATCAGGCCAAGTTTTACATAATGCAAAGTAACTGACGTTTACTTTAAAAGTAGTCAAAATTCCGTTACTTTCTGAAATTACTTCTCGGCATTGAACACTAAAATATTTTAAATCCACTAACATCATTATCGTTATTCAGATAGTCTTATCGTTTTAATAGAATTCGAATACTACAAAACATAGTGAAAGCAAATTGTAATTTTGCAAATACCGATAATAATAATAAATTGTACAAAACTGAAGGCTCGCTTGAACTTTGAACTCTCTCAGTACACACGGTTTTTCTCTTCGATAATGCTTGTTATTCAAAATTTTCCAAAAATAGAATTGTATATGATTCTCCTTAGAATAGAATAGAATATTAGAATAAAATAAAATTTAGAATCTCCCCTCTTTTACCTTTTACATCCTCGGCTCTACATTTATAATTTCCTTCCCAACCAGGGAAAGAAAATTTTTCCCCTCTGATTGTGTACTCTATTATCATTTGGGATGGCATAACAGTAATTCACTGTTTGAGTCATGAATTCGAGATAAATATTCCCGATGTTAAAGAAAAAATACAGTCATTTCATTTTAAATCTTTCATGGATGATGGAATTATTTATGTTGAGCAAGGATTATTCTTTGCATGGCATGTTATCAATCTGTGTCAATATTGAAGAAGAATTACTTTTTCCTGATAAAATACCGTCTCCTTTTAAAACGAATATTTTTTTTTTTTTTAAAACGAACATTTTGGCATCTTCACAACACGGGATAACCTATTTCAGTTGCAGTTTCAGTTGTGATTTTGTACTTTCGTAATTGACAAATTATGCAAAGGGAAAAAATGGGAAGAATTCCAAGAAACATGGTAAACAGCTGACCTCCCTCACCAAAATAAGTTTTCGAATAATTTTCAACTCTACCTACACGGACGACTTTGCTGTGGCAAAATTTTCTGAAATGCTGCATCATTCATACATCAAAATCTGTTCCGGTAATTGGATGCCAAAACTGGGGAAATTGAAGGGGAGGAGGAGAGTTAACTTTTTCTTTGTAGTCAAGGCTAAGCATTAAGAGCCCATAGTGTAGGTGCAATAGAGTGACAACTAGCGAAGCACGACACCTTTGTTACCGCCACTGATATAAGGTCCCCCTGCATTTTCTTTATTTGGAAGAATGCCTGGGAGGGAGAGGGGCATAAATGCATTCTAGTGTGGTGCTGATGACATCTTCTCCACTATATCCGAAATCACACACATGTGCTTTCATGTTAGATTGCAATGTGCGAAGACGAGTCTGACATAAACAAATTTCATTTTAAAATGGAAGTGAAAGTATTATTAAAAAATTATCATCCAAATCCAACATGTAAAATCTTTATTACAAGAAGCGGTAATCCTATTGATGAACACGTTAGTTAATTGCATTTGCCATTAATTGCCATTGTTAATTATTCTTGTAAGAAATATTAGTAGTACAGGTGGCCGGGTTCTAAATAATCTTTTGAGGCTCGAATCATCATTTGAGGCTCGTCGTAGCCTTTTATGATGTATATTTTGAGGGTAGAGTTGGCAACACTGTGGGCCCACTGTAGCTTTTTATGAGGGGGGGGGGTCTATTGCCCTCTGTTTATATCTGGCAACACTACCGTAGTTTGACAGTGTTGTTAACCTACTGGGTTTTTTTCACTGTAAATTTTCATCAAAGGGCCTGAGGGGTCCATGTATTTTTTATGTCTGGCAATACTGTTGGGGGCCTAGTGTTGGCAACACTGGGGTTTTTTACTGTAGCCTTTTATGAGGGGGGTCTATTGCCCCCTGTTTACATCTGGCAACACTACCGTAGTTTGACAGTGTTGTTAACCTACTGGGTTTTTTTCACTGTAAATTTTCATCAAAAGGCCTGAGGGGTCCATGTATTTTTTATGTCTGGCAATACTGTTGGGGCCTAGTGTTGGCAACACTGTGGGCTCTTATTGTAGCCTTTTATGAGGGGGGTCTATTGTCCCCTTTTTATATTTGGCAACTCTATTGGATGTTTTTTTTTGAGGCTTGGGTTTTACCAACTCATCCGAAGAAAATTCCACTATATGATCTTTTACTGAATAAGCTAACCTACAAATAGAAATTGCCAACACCGACGAGCATCAAATAATGATTTCGAGCCTCAAATAATGATTTCGAGCATCAAATGATGATTCGAGCCTCAAATAATAATTCAAGACTTGTCGGTGTTGCCAACCCACTCTACAAAAATTCCACTATATGATATTTTGAAGCCTTTCACGGTGTATGTTAACCTCACAAGCAGTGTTGCCAACTCGGGGCGAGGCGTAGCCTTTTATGGTGTATGTTAACCCTACCAGCAGTGTTTCCAACTCGTCGTAGCTTTTCACGGTGTATAATTTTTACACGCGCGCGCGTGTATTGTGACGAATGCACTCTCTCATCCTTGAAGGATGAATGCACCTTATCGTAATTTTCCAACTGTGGGACCAAATGTTTATATATCGTGACCTTTGTAAACCTTTTTCGGGAACAATGTGTCGCACACACACACGCGCGCGCGCGTGCCTGTATTGTGACGCAAGCAAACAAAAAAAACTTTGCCTGTCATTACAAAAAAAAACTTTGACCGTATTCTTAAATAACTAACAAGGACAATGAATCTTTTTGGCTTCCGCAAACAGATCAACATGGAGACTGCACCGCCAAATTTCAATAACCTCTTACCTTCCGTATTATCTAAACTCAATGGTTTACTGATTGTTCATCTCAACAGCATTTGGACGAAACTGAATGACGATGTGGGCAAGATGTTTTATGTTTTTAATAACAATTTACATTTCTACGAAATTCCGATCGACGGGAAACTTCAAATCACCGTGAATCCGGAAAACGCAGGCGAAATCAAAATTTCTACCGGCAAGAATATTTTTCGAATCAAGCACGACAAGATGCTTTCTAACATTACGTACGATGTTTCTGCAGGAGATTATCTTTACATGGAACTTCTCGGAGATTACGACAAACTCATTCCTCTCTTTGTAGAATTACGAATCGTCTATCCTATTATAAATAACCGTTAACCAAAAATGCCTAACGACATTTTCGGCAACACCAAGCGTGTAGACCACGCAGAAGAGATTCTCATGTTGGACATTCGAGTTAAGAAGTTGAGGACCGATTTGATTGCTTTGCAGGAGACCTTAAACAAAAGTTTAGAGTCGGAAATCGCTACGCTCCAAACGCAATGTCTCGACCCCATTCTGAAAATCGATTCCGAACTGAAGACGCTGATAAAAAATTATGTCGACGTACCTTCTTACGACAACGTTCAAAATATACAGTTGAGCGTGGATTCGCTTCAAAATGATTTGGCCAAATTACAGCAATTTCAATCGAAAAATGAAGATTTGGAAAAATTGAAACTCGAAATCGAAGAACGAACTTCCGCAATAGAAAAGAATTTCTCTGAACTTCAAACCGTCGTGAACGATATAGACGCAGAACGGTTGCATGTCGTTGTTTCCAAATTACAAGAAGAATTCACCAGCACGTTGGAAGAAATTAAATCCAAGTTGCAGACTTTGGAAGATACAATGACGAACCTACCATCGTCGGACGAACTGCAGGTCATCGGTAAAAGCGTCGCGAACATAAAAATTCAATTGGAGGCCTATCAAGATTTCGAACACATTCAAACCACCATCGCCACGCTTCAGGCGTCCTTGGAATTGATCAACGAAGAAATTAAAAATATTCACGCTGAAGCGAGAGCGTTGACGAGCATTCAAGACACGTTAAGCACGGTTCAGCGGAAGATCGAATATTTAGAAAATTTAAACGTCGAAACGAATCTCGCTCATTTTCATCACGTACTCGTTACGGACGAGCGTGCCTTCGAGCGAAGATTTGGAAAAATTGAAAACGGCGGTGACGGCACTATCCGATTCGAACTACATCAAAAGTTCATTGAGCGATCTCGAGAGTAGGGTGGCCAATCTCCCCACCTCCAAAGAATTGCACGCTTTGAAAAGAAACATATCTCGAATGCTGAAACGACTAGAAACGGAAACGGCGAACGTGGAACAGATTCGAGACGAAATTAGTTCGCTGGTATCGACGCTGCCCACTTCGCAGAGCGTAGCCGACCTTCACACGCAGTTTACAGAGATACGAAGGATCGTGAACGATCTTACCGAGAAGAGCTCGAAATTGAATCAAGTCGAGAACCTTCAGAACATTGTCGTCAACATCAGAGATCAAGTTGGAGTGCTGGAATCCACGCAGGAATCGACGCTGGCCTCTTTCGGTGCCAAGTTGCAAGAACTCAACGAAAACTACAAGCAGTTGAACGTGGAAGTGAAAATCAAACCGTCGTTTTCTGCCGTAACAGATACCATAATCGAGCATTTGCTGCCCATCGAAAATAAACTCGGACAAGTTCACAGTAATCTCGTCACCTTCGACACTAAATTCGCCAAATTGTTCACCTTGCAAGCCATCGAAATCAACAGCGTTCCCAATCAACAGAGAATCTCCACGTTCGTCGAAGGTAACAAACTGTACATGTTGCATCCTTATCATCCGTACTACAAGTTTCTCCTCGATGGCACAATTCAGATAAACGAATTTTCGTACTGGTCTCACGGCAGAAAAGCTAGCGTTCCCACCATGACCTTGATATCGAATCGTGGTGTCCAGAAAGCAGGAAACATTCCTCTGGCACGTTGGAACGAAACGCGCAACATATATGAAATACACGAAGACGAAGATCTTACCGTTTTCGACGTGAGTGCCGGCGATAAGCTGATCATTCAAAACACGAGCGAAGTGCCACCCTCTTTGAATCCCATCACGCTTGTGCTTCTCTTGAAACGTAATCTCTAAAAAAATGTCTAGGCAAGCCATCGTCAAAGAATTGCATAAACCTGCACGCCGTAACTACGAACGTTTGGCTGTGGTAACCAAGGGCATCGACGACCTCTGGCAAAGCGATCTCGTGGAGATGAGCAGTGGCAATTTGAAAAATGTACATAAATTGAACAAGGGCAACAAGTACCTCCTCACCGTCATAGACACATTCTCGAAATTCGCATGGGCTCTACCTTTGAAGGCGAAAACAGGATCGTGCGTCACGGAAGCATTCAAATTAATTTTTCGCGAAAGCGGCGGCAGACGACCACGGTTTCTGCAAACGGACAACTGTAAAGAATTTTACAACGCCGTATTCCAAAAGTTTATTCAAAAACACAAGATTCAACATTATTCGACCTTCAGTCACATCAAAGCCAGCATCGTGGAAAGATTCAATCGAACCTTGAAAACACACATGTGGAAACGATTCACGCTTCGGGGAAATTACAAGTGGGTCGACATCCTGCCGGAACTCGTCGACACCTATAATGATACGGTACACAGAACGATAGGCATGAAGCCAGCCGACGTTACGAAATCTGACGAGCAGCGTTTAATTTCTACAGTTTACTGTCCAAAGTACACGCCCACGACAAAAAAAAGCTAAATACAAAATTGGAGACCAGGTGAGGATCAGCAAATTCAAACACACCTTCGAGAAGGGATTCACAAAAAATTGGAGCACAGAACTCTTTACGGTGGTTCGAGTTTTACCCGGAAACCGACACACGTATATAATAAAATATAGTAGCGGCGAGATTTTGAAAGGAAGATTTTACGAAGAGGAACTCTCTAAAACAAAACACCCCGACACGTACCTCATCGAGAAATTATTGTGTAGGAAAGGTGACAAACTGTTTGTCAAATGGCTGGGACTTCCGGAAAAGAGTTGGATCGACGCGAACGAAGTGATCTTGTGAGTACGTGGAACGTGGTGAAGCGTCTACCGGATCCGGAAAGTCAAACGAGAAAAAAAAAGAACGGCAAGTTGCTTCCCGACAGCATCCGCTGTCTGATCGTAGGTCCTTCGGGGTGTGGGAAAACGACACTGCTCGTGGACAATTTTCTCCTCGCACCGAATTGGTTAGATTGGAAGAACAGGCACCTGTACGTGTTCTCGAAAAGTTTGGAGCAATCCAAATACCAGCAACTGATGAAACTGTACGATGGTCTGGACATTGCAACGTTCGCCTCGGAAATAAAACCACTCGACGATTGTCGTGAAAATTCAGTCGTTGTGTTCGACGACGCCATCCTGGAAAATCAAAATGAAATTCGCAACTTTTTCACGCAAGGTCGTCACAAAAAAATGGATTGCTTCTACCTAGCTCAAACGTTTTCCAAAATTCCAAAACAGTTAGTACGCGACAACGCTAATTTCATATGTTTGTTTCGTCAAGATCACACCAACCTCAAGCACGCGTACGATGACTACGTAGGCGGAGACATGAACTACAATCAATTTTCGGAACGCTGCTCTTCTTGCTGGAACGGTGACGATTTCGGATTCGCGACGATCGACATGACGAGGAAACCCAACGACGGAAAATACAGAAACAAAATCAACGACTTTCTAAACGTTGCAACGTTGTGAGAAACGACGTGTATAAATAACGTCATGACGAAACGAAAAATCGAAGACGAAAATCTCAAGCTTCGCGATTACCTCGCGAAACGCTTCAAAGGTTGGAAATCCGAGAATCGCGGATTCTACGAAGAGAAGAAACGTCAGGATCAACCCGTGATCGATGCCATCAGCAGTCTAGGTAAAGAAATTAAAAGTGTCACGGAACAAAATAAAAATTTGATCAACGAACTCGTACCGCTCGCAGCTAAAAGTTACGCCGTACCCACACCCATTTCGAGCATTCCTTCGACGCCGTTCGAACTGAAGGATGCACCGGCACGACGTCGAGCCATAGGCAGCACGTCTTCGGATAAAATCGAGTTGGGACCTTTGGCACGAGACTACCTGAGCACGGGGAAATTCGACAAGGATGAAGTGTTCGGATTGTATCCCAGCATGGAAACCAGCGAAGGCGGCGGTGTGGTGTGGAAGATTGGGAAATCGAAGGTGACCTTCGAAGGCAACGACATTAAAGTCAATTTAGGCGACAAGGATAGTTGGAACAGGTATCCGGGTACGGTGGGACTGTGGGAACTCGTCGCCAAAAAGCAGCCGAAAGATTACACCGACGAAGATTACCAAAGTTACAAGGAAATTCTGATCATGACGGATGCCTTGTACCAGAACAACGACGCCTCGCAGAATAGGGTGAAATCGAGCAGCGGCGAGAAGTACAGGAATCTCATCAAACCGATTTGGAACCAGGTCAAAACAGGCAGCGGCGTCAAACGCTACAACACGTTACCCAAAGAATTCGTTTGGGTGGACGACGTTAGGAAACTCGTGGACCGATTGTTGGTGATAGCCGGCGAAGAGAATGCAGGCAACCGTAATTTCTACAACGAGAAGGTTGGCATCGTGGACATGATCAGCACGAAACTTTCCAACTTCATCGTGAACGACGACAAGGGCATAGGTTACCTGATCAAAATCATCAACACGCTGCCTCCGAAATTTTGGAACGTGGCCGAAGGAAAGGGACTCGTGAACGACATCATCAACAAGTTACCTTTCGAGATGCATCTACCTGGCTACCAGTACTGCGGACCGGGTACCAAACTCGAGAAAAGATTGGAGAGAGGAGACAAGGGTGTGAATCCGTTGGACGCGGCATGCAAAGATCACGACATCGCCTACAACACCACGCAGACGGATCTGGACGCACGTCACGAAGCAGACAAAAAATTGGAACATGCAGCTTTCGAAAGGTTCGTGAGCAGAGACGCATCGCTGGGTGAACGGGTCGCCGCACTGGGTACCACCATCGCCATGAACACGAAACAAAAATTGGGGTGGGGTATATAAATAACATACCGTAAAAAAACTACACAAGAAAAAATCTCAGAATATATATATAAATAACATACCGTGAAAATAACACATAAAGCATCAACATGAAGCCCAAGGGTGTCGTGTACCAGATACCATATTCGAATCTAAAAAATCTAGGTGCCCTCGATGGGTTACTCACCAAGAAACAACGCGAGAAGAAACGTTCTTGCTTGTCGAAAGGACACGGAATGAAATTACTGCTCAGCACACCTCAATTGAAAAGATTGCAGCGTTCGCGGAAACAGCAAAAGATCGGAGGTTTCATATTCAGCATCCCCGCCATCCTGGCAGCATTGGGGGCCGTGGGAAGTTTGGCCGGTGGAAGTGCCGCCATCGCGAAAACCGTCATCGACTCGAAGAAGAACAAGGCGGAATTGGAAGAACAGAAACGTCACAACCTGGCCATGGAGAAGAAAGGAGGAAAGGGCGTGATGAAGAAGTTTAAAAAAAGAAACAACAGCACTCACCAACCGAGACATTGAATCTCTGATCGAACCGTTACGAATCAAACACTTCAGAGGAGTTTTCATGTCCGACTAGTTACCTTCAAGCGTTAAAAGAAGAGAATGCGGAGTAGTCAACTTGGACGGTCAAGAAAATCCAGGCACGCATTGGATATGTTACCACAAAAATGATGATAAAGCATTCGTTTTCGATTCTTTCGGAGGTGTTCCACCTACAAATTTAGTCCATTATCTGAAAACGAGCAAAACCTCTATATACTACAACGACGAACGCATTCAAGATTTCGGAGACGTGAACTGCGGTCATCTCTGCCTCTCCGTGCTCGCGTTTCTCTCTAAAATAAATAACCCTACGGTCGAAGATTTCCAGAAAGTACTGTGGAACCTGAAACAGCATCACGACAATGGGCGTGTTCCATCTCACGAGCGAATCTTCAATCTTGAAACTCACGCTGCACGACGACATCGTCTATCCTAAATCCGTGGCTCTGCGTGCATTCTACAGCATGTACCTCATACCTAACGTCACGCAGCACAACAACAAAATTAGCGTCGGAAGCGAACACATCGTCGTCACGCCAGGACAATACAATCTTTCCACTTTGCAAGCTCAATTACCCAAAGGCACATACCTTTCTCAAAATTCGGTCACGCACAGAGTGGAAATCCTATCCGCGACGGAGACCGTGGACCTGGGCACCATGGGAGAACTTTTAGGTTTCGAGAACAACCACCCAAAACTCGAAGCTGGCATCAAGCACGTAGCAACCAACATTCCTAAATTTTTGGCCATAGAGACTCTGAACGTACACTGCAACGTGGCGGAAGGCATGATCACGAAATCTTCGGACGGATTATTAGGAAGTCACAAGCAGACGGGAATCATAGCCACTTTCAAACCAAGTTCTGAGTTCATGGAACCGATCATCTACACGCCCTCTTCGCCGATCTATTTTCCAGTATGTCGCAACCGCATAGACGACATAGAGTTGGTGGTGACGAACGAGAAAGGAGACGTGGTGGATTTCGCAGGTGCCACTACGACGGCCATCGTGGAGATCAACGTATAATAAATAACCATACATGTAAAATGGAGCAAATCGAAAGTTACGAATTGCAATCTTTCCCTCCCAACCGTCGCACGTTCGCCAATCTCAACGAAGCGAACAGGGAGATCGAATACGACGTGGACGTAGGCGACGGGTTCATTCATCCTCACAGAGCGGACCTCTACCTTCAATTCGACGTGGTGAAGAAGGAAAGCGGAGACGCGTTTCCTGCAGCAGCAAACTTGATACTCGTGGACAACTTCGTGCCTCACCTGTTCTCGCAGGTGGAGGTGAAGAAACACAACACCGTCATCGACAGAATAGATTATCCAGGCATCACGTCGACGGCAGTGGGAACGTTGAAATTATCCAAAACGGACGCAGCGTACTACCAGGCCGGGGGATTCGAAGCCGGGACCAAAATATCGACGAAAAGTCACACGGTGCTCTTTCCCATGCGTCTGCTGCCTGGTTTCTTCTCGGACTACAAGGAGATCATGTGGAAGGGAGGACTGAGGATCACGTTTCGAAGAGCGGCCAACGACAACGACGCACTGATGCGATACGCTACTTTGGGTCCGGACGGCACCACGCCGATAGCCAACACTTTACCCGAAGCAGCGAAATGCGTCATCCGGAGCATGGAATTGAGAATGCCGGTGGTGGAATACGAAACGAACTACGCCCTCAAGTACAAAGCGGAGATCTTGAAAAGTCCGCAGGTGCCGATTCACTTTCACGGTTACCAGTGCGTGCAGAAGATGGCGTCGGGAAGTCACATGGAATTCGACGTGACGACACAGTTCAACAACATACAGTTCGACATGCCAGATTTCGTCGTAGTGCTTTTTCAGACCGGACGCGATAACGATCAGGAAAAAGATTCCAGCAAGTTCGACGACTGCAAGATCAAGAACGTTTATCTGAAGAACGGTAGGAACGAAGTGTTCCCGCGCGAGAATTACAACCTCGAAATGATCAAAGACGATTACCTCAAACTTTACGAAGCTTACACGGCTTACAAACGCGTGACCGAAGGAAGCGTGGACATGTACTACGCGCCCAGCGAATTCAAAGCTCGCAGACCCATGACCGTCATCAACACCACGAAAAGAAAGCAAGTGGTGGTCAACGATCGTACCAACATCAAGATTGTATGCGAGTTCCACGATGCCTTGCCTGCAGATACTCTGTGCAGTGTCATTCTTATTGCAGAGAAAACATTTGTGTATGACGTCAAGAATGAAAGAGTGACTGAACAGTTTTAAATAAATAAAAAAAAATAGCACACAATAAGAAATGTGGAATTTTATATATATAAGTACAAATTGCAATTAGCAGTTTCCAGAAGTTTAATTTTGCTGTGCCATGCATGCATGTAATCGAGGAAGTGGAAGTAAATTAAAATTGTTTTTTTTTCGCATTGCCTATTACTTTTTGTTACACTCTGGGCAGGCCTTACTAGTTTGGAGGCGATAGTGGCCCCACGGAAGTGTATGGACCCCACATTCAAGAATACACCTCTTGTCGTCGTGTGCATCCAGAGCAACTTTCCTGACAATATTAGTTGTAAGCACATGATCGACGCTTTGGATACGATGCTCTTTTTGTAGAATGGGCGATTTTGTTCTGAGGCACTCGAGGTAATCCTCAAACTTGAGGTGCTCCCGAACCACTTGCCTGCTTACACCCTTTGCCTTTTTTGTTACAGAACCCTCAGCCCGGATCGCATAGGCTTTGGCACGAAGTCCAGCAAACTCCACAATCACATCCCCGTCTTTCTCGTCCTTGAGTTTGCCGGGTATTTTTTTGTTCCGGGGCAGAATTCCATACCGGTTTAGCTGGGGATAGCCCGATGTGTCGAAGAGCTTGACAAGAGCTGGAACTTTGGCTATATCACCATACGCATCGGCCGTGCGAACATGGTACACCAAGCTGTCTGTGTCTGTGTAGAGGAGCGAGATATTGTTCTTGTAGTGTGCACGTAGTATGCCGTAATATGTCTCGAACATGCACAACTTGCTCAGATCCAAAACTGCAGCTCCCACATAGATGGGCTTGTTGAGTAGCACCTTGCCCCGGTTCATGTGAATCAGAGACATCTGTTCGTTGTAAATTGTTCGAGACCTGAACAGCGGGCTTGCAACAAGTCGACGACACTGTGTTTTCTTCGTCACCAACCTCTCATCAACGCGATTTCGCACATTCTCCATGGCCTTCCCAAATACCGCATTGTTCATTAATTTGAAAAAATCGCGATCAAGTTCCGAAGTGGCATCAGTGCGATGTTTGGTGTTCAGTTCGATGTACGGCTTCAACCATGGAGACTGCCTGAACAAGAGCACGCGGTAAACTGCTTTGACCGAGACCCCTTGCTGCATTAACCACTGGAGGTTCCGGTAGTGTAGCACATAACGCTTTTTGGGCTCCAAGTCCATGACGAGCTTCGGTTGATCCGAGCCAGGTGGGCACTTGAATTCCGGAGCAGGCGAGAGGTCACAGAATGTATCCTGCAGCTTCTCGGGGAAGTCAAGGTCCACCTCGGCAAAAAACCCAAACTCGTCGCACTCTTTTTCGATGTCGTGGTATAAAGGATCAACCCACTTAAACTGTCCTGTTGGGAGTGGCTGCATCATGGAGTGCCCGTAAAGATTATTCACGTCAGTGTACATGATGTAGCTTGATGGTTGGGAGGGGTCGTAACCAGTGGCCATGTGGTGATTGTTGGCGTGTGCGAAGCGTTGCGACACTTGGACCATGCCGCCCCGGATAGCTCTCTCGATGAAAAGCATGATATCATTATCGGAGATAAGTGAAAGTTTAATTTTAGTCAGCAGGAGCATGGCCGACCATGCCAGTCCAGGAAGGCTGTAAAAATATACAGGGTCCAAGTTGTAAATGTTTATCGCAGTCGCCCGAAACGCCTGGAACACATCGGCAAGAAGCGTCACATCAAGCTTCAGGTATGCATCGTGGTAATCACCGAAAGTTCGGCAACCCAACTCGACCCACATAGACTGAGCATGCTTGTACTCCTCGTCGGTAATACCAGAACCTCTCAGCTGGCTGTAGAACTTATCCTGGGGAGGCAGCAACTCTTCTTCGAACTTGGAAGGGTCTGTGACGTATTCGTAGGGGTAGACCCCTTTACGTCTGATGAGTGCGACATCTAAGTTCGGGAAACTTGATGTGGTAATGGCTAGTTGGTCGTCTCTGAGCTTCCCAGCAAGAGCATCGAGGCTTGCCTGGAGGAACCTCAGAGAGTCGAGGAACCGAAGCTCGATGCTGCTGCTTGAGTCGGGGATCGGCACCCACTTGCTGATGCTAATATAACGCTCCTCGTTCTGTGCCAGGACATTGATTCTCGCATTGTCGTACCCTAGATGTGTGACCAAGTGATGGAAATCATATCCCGAGCCATTGTGAAAAAAGACCGGTATGAAGCGCGGGTCCCTGGCTCTCAAGTTACATCTGTTGCACCACGGGCCAATGTAGCTTCCGGTCCCATAATGGTCATGGTGGTGGACCTTTTTGTTATCGTCAGTGAAGACCGAGTTGCAAACAGGACAATTTAGAGCTATTTCGTGCTGATGCTTGTTTTTGGGAGACAGAGGCAGCATGGGCTTGGGGGCCAACAGCACCTTCCCTATCTTGATGGCTTCCTGTTGCATTCTCTCCAGGAAGTGTTTGACCGGGTCGGGACCGCGATACACATAGGGCTCGGAGGCAATATGTTGGTCTCGCCACACCACAACATAGGAGTAACTCGAGGCCTCGTGGATTTGGAAAGGAATGGTAGAGGATGTTTCGGGGTTGGGCTCGCAGTTAGACAGAGGTTGAAGAAAGGCCTCGAAGTCTGCTACAATATAGGCAGAATGCTTCACCATAGCACTGTGCATGCGAAAGCACTCTACTGCACCAGGTTCGGGCAGGATAGTTCGTGCAGGCTTGTTGGTACCACAGTAGAGCATGTGGCGAGCTAGCTTCTCAGCAGCAATGTTGGGTCCTCTGATGCGCCGGTAATCCTGCTGTTCTCGATTATGAAATGTAGCCAAGCACCTGCGACACACCTCGACGTGGGTTTTGTCTTTGCTCCGTTGGCTCGAAACAAGCCGAGAGAGGGAACGGATAAGGGTGTAATGGTGATGGGTTTCGTCCTTGATGAGCAGGAGGTTGATTTCTCGTACCTCGTTGTTGTTGCTCACGTTGCTCACCCGGATGGGGTGGACCTCATGTTTGTTCTCGGTGAGACCGTAAACATTGATGGCTAATTGCAGGCCCAACAAGTCACGAGCACGAACCTCAAACTTGTGAATATGCGAGACTTCTACAGGGTAGGCAATCCCGGCCATTGCATCCTCCAGTTCCGACTCATACTGCTTGTAGTGTGAAACATAGCGTGGACTGTTTTCCCAAGGTATAGGGTGCAATGCTGCCAGCACCGACCAGAGGAAGCATTTGGTGTCTTTGTTCTGAATATTGAGAACAGCTTTCCTTGCTTCAACCTCGGGTGGCAGGGCAATATAGCTAGACCCTGCCAGTGGCAGGGACTTGCTAAGTTTCAGACGAAGTTCGTGGGGGTCGCCACACAGCGAACCGCCCGAGCCTTCAGCCTGATGCTCCTCGTGCTTTGCCACAAGCTCCTCGACAAACTTGTCGTAGATGCTGTCGAGGTTAGTGATATCTGCCTGATGCAGTGTTTTTGCTTTTGTGGCATGGAAGAATTTATATATTTCATCAGACGGTTTCTTATACTTGCAGCATAGCACAGCATAGAATTTAGTGGAGTGTGTAGCCAATGCATCGTTGAGGATGGATATTATCTTAGCTCGCTCGCTCTCCAGAAAACTACGCACATCGCAGAAGCTGTCTGATGTTATGTTAAAGTCTTCTAATAAATGCTCAAACGCAAATCGGTCTGCTTTCTTCGCCAGCTTGACGCGTTTGGCAGGTGGCGATGCATCGAGGGAGGTTACTTCTACCTTTCGCTTGGAAGGTTGCGGTAGAGATGTTCCAGTGCTCTTGCAAATAAGCTGGTGTCGCTTGAAGTTGGCAATAGAAATATTTTTTCCACACTTAGAGCACAATTTGGTTGCACATATTCGCTTTCCCGGCACACAAATACGACAGTGTCTTTGAAAATTTTTACTTGACACAGCAATTTGGCACGTAGGGCAATTTTTTACAGAACGCATAATGCAGAGATTTTTTGGGGGTATGTTATTTAATACCTAATACTGTGCAATGCAAAATATAATTGTTAATTTTTTTTTTAAAAAAAATCTATTTTTGAAATATTCTCTATGGCCTTACTTGGGTTTTTCCGCCAAATTATATGCTTCTAGTCTCCTATACTTTGGTGGAGCCCGTTCAGGTTCTATCCCCCGTTATGTGGGTTCCTTTGTTAATTTAGTAAAGGTGAGATTTAGACAGCCAATAGAAATCTTGCTTACTTAAACCAATCAGAAAACACCACGTATAAATTATTAGCCAATCAAAATCTCTGTTTTTTACTCGAGACACTAAGCCAATCAGAAAACAACACAACTGATATGACATCATTATATTACGTAATAACTTGTCACCTAAACACTACAGCTCACAGGTTGGTAAAATCTGACATGAAAGCAGATAATACGCTTAAGTCTTATTTATATATAATTTTCACGAACGTACAATATTGTCAACAGTATCATATTTGAGCAGGTCGCTTGTCACCTAAACACTACAGCTCACAGGTTGGTAAAATCTGACATGAAAGCAGATAATACGCTTAAGTCTTATTTATATATAATTTTCACGGGCGTACAATATTGTCAACAGTATCATATTTGAGCAGGTCGCTTGTCACCTAAACACTACAGCTCACAGGTTGGTAAAATCTGACATGAAAGCAGATAATACGCTTAAGTCTTATTTATATATAATTTTCACGGACGTACAATATTGTCAACAGTATCATATTTGAGCAGGTCGCTTGTCACCTAAACACTACAGCTCACAGGTTGGCAAAATCTGACATGAAAGCAGATAATACGCTTAAGTCTTATTTATATATAATTTTCACGGACGTACAATATTGTCAACAGTATCATATTTGAGCAGGTCGCTTGTCACCTAAACACTACAGCTCACAGGTTGGCAAAATCTGACATGAAAGCAGATAATACGCTTAAGTCTTATTTATATATAATTTTCACGAACGTACAATATTGTCAACAGTATCATATTTGAGCAGGTCGCTTGTCACCTAAACACTACAGCTCACAGGTTGGTAAAATCTGACATGAAAGCAGATAATACGCTTAAGTCTTATTTATATATAATTTTCACGGGCGTACAATATTGTCAACAGTATCATATTTGAGCAGGTCGCTTGTCACCTAAACACTACAGCTCACAGGTTGGTAAAATCTGACATGAAAGCAGATAATACGCTTAAGTCTTATTTATATATAATTTTCACGGACGTACAATATTGTCAACAGTATCATATTTGAGCAGGTCGCTTGTCACCTAAACACTACAGCTCACAGGTTGGCAAAATCTGACATGAAAGCAGATAATACGCTTAAGTCTTATTTATATATAATTTTCACGGGCGTACAATATTATCAACAGTATCATATTTGAGCAGGTCGCTTGTCACCTAAACACTACAGCTTACAGGTTGGTAAAATCTGACATGAAAGCAGATAATACGCTTAAGTCTTATTTATATATAATTTTCACGGGCGTACAATATTATCAACAGTATCATATTTGAGCAGGTCGCTTGTCACCTAAACACTACAGCTCACAGGTTGGTAAAATCTGACATGAAAGCAGATAATACGCTTAAGTCTTATTTATATATAATTTTCACGAACGTACAATATTGTTAAGAGCGTCAGTTTCCGTAGAGCTCTCTTTTTCCATCTTCCCTCTATACAGTGAAGCTATAGAAGACACAATTAGCTAACCTAGCATACAACATACTTTCCTAATTAATATGGATATTGTCACACATTCCTCTTATTTTATACTGTTGTAAATGGAAAAGATTATGTACGGTAAATGTTTTGTACATTATAGGGAAAAAATGCAAAATATCCCCCAACTTTAATTCGATCCACCTCTGAATCGAATTTTTTACATATTTTCACGCCGCCATATGTTGTTCTATTTTGCTTCTTTTACTTGCCTTGCTTAATTAACTCTCGCTAATTAGCATTTTTTTGGAAGAAGTCAAATAGAACAACATATGGCGGTATGAGAAATATGCAAATTAAAGAATATTTTAGTAATATAAGGGCCCTAGCAATTAGCTTCGTCGACTAAGACTACTCTTTTAAACATCTTCAGCTAGATCGTACTACTACGCGAGGACGTTTAAAATGTTTGGGTGTTGAAAAAGTTTGACCCTACTTTTTATTTCTATTGTTTGCTAATAGATGGCGCTAATAGTACCCCCTCCCCTCCCTCCCCTCTTCTCCTCTCCCCCTTTTTCTCCTCCTCCTCTGCTGTATGACAAATAGCACAAACATAAAAATCAAGATTTTGGAGAGCAAAACATAAAATTTGCATGCATCTGATGTCGAACTAGGAACTTTTATCTTTCGGGGAGTCAACATTATTTTTTTACTCAGTCGTCATATAACATGAACACACGCAAATATTCACATGTGCTTTTTATTATTTTGTGTTCGGTAAGTACAAGTATATTCTTACATAAATTATTGTTTAATTTAATAAATTATAAACTCGGAGCCTGCTATACTAATATTCCTTCTGCCTATTGAAAGCGAATGTTGCGTGCATACGGAAATAACACAGAAAAAAAAGCGGATGGAAGCAATTTAAAATCAGTGGAGCAAGGTTAGTATTACGAGAGCGTAAAAACATGTGCTTTCATTCAACTTCGAAAAATAAGAATAAATGTGTGCATACAGAACACATATGCTTTCTTTTCACAGTTGTAAAATCATATAAATTGTACATGAAGTAAGTTACGGGAAGGCTCTCTTTTTTATGTCTGTGTATATGTATGTTGTACAATTAGGTACAAGTATTGTACAATTAGGTACAAATTGTTGTACAATTATTTTCCCCAGTTGTCCAGTTGGAGTTGGGGGCATAACACTGGTACTATTTGTACCCACAGTGTTTACTCATGTATTTTGTTTAATATTTTATTTCAAATTCACTGTCAGAAACTAGTGTTGCCAGTTCCTGGATGTAGGTTTACCTACTCTGTTGGTTGTCACTGTCAAGCTCCCAGTATTCGTACAGCATAAAAAGCCATAACCCCCCCTCAAAATATATATATTGTATACGCCAAGATGCCCAATAGCCTAGCAACACATCATGAAAAAACATGCCAAGAAGACCCAGTGGGTTTATAAGTCAGTGCTGCCAACTCCTATTTGTAGGTTAGCTTAGCCTGTAAAATATCATATAGTGGAATTTTTGTAGAGTGGGTTGGTAACACCGACGAGCATCAAATGATGATTTCGAGCCTCAAATAATGATTTCGAGCATCAAATGATGATTCGAGCCTCAAATGATAATTCAAGACTCGTCGGTGTTGGCAATTTCTATTTGTAGGTTAGCTTAGCCAGTAAAATATCATATAGTGGAATTTTCTTCGGATGGGTTGGCAAAAACCAAGCCTCAAAAAAGGAACATCCAATAGAGTTGCCGAATATAAAAAGGGGACAATAGACCCCCCTCATAAAAGGCTACAATAAGAGCCCACAGTGTTGCCAACACTAGGCCCCCAACAGTTTTCCCAGACATAAAAAGTACATGGACCCCTCAGGCCCTTTAATAAAAATTTACAGTGAAAAAAACCCAGTAGGTTAACAACACTGTCAAAAAATCTACGGCAGTATTGCCAGATGTAAACAGAGGGCAATAGACCCCCCTCATAAAAGGCTACAGTAAAAAACCCCAGTGTTGCCAACACTAGGCCCCCAACAGTATTGCCAGACATAAAAAATACATGGACCCCTCAGGCCCTTTGATGAAAATTTACAGTGAAAAAAACCCAGTAGGTTAACAACACTGTCAAACTACGGTAGTGTTGCCAGATGTAAACAGAGGGCAATAGACCCCCCTCATAAAAGGCTACAGTGGGCCCACAGTGTTGCCAACTCTACCCTCAAAATATACATCATAAAAGGCTACGACGAGCCTCAAATGATGATTCGAGCCTCAAAAGATTATTTAGAACCCGGCCACCTGTACTACTAATATTTAAATTGAAAATTATTAACTCTAAATGCGGAAGCAGCTAATTTAACTAAAGGTTAATTTTTGAATATATCTATCATTTTTTTAATATTATTATTTTTTACTATTATTTTTAACGATTATAGTCTTATTGCAAAGAAAGGACAGATATATCGTTGAACATTATCAGATTCATCAGAAATAATTACCAGTGTCAATTCTATGCATTACATTTAATATATGCATTACATATATTTGCATATGCATACAATATACATATGTATACACAATGTGTATATTATTTCAGGGACACAGAAAGATACCGTGCAAAAAGGTTCAACGCAGATGTAGCAAATGTTCCATTTCATTTTTTTAAATTTGAAACAAACATGAACACATTAATATTACAAAATATCAGAAGTCCTTTAATATTCATTGTATTTTCATGGAATTTGATATGGACGATACATAATAGGCTTAGGGTGTCAGGTTTTGGAGTATGTCATGCGGACGGCCGTCATCTTCGTTCCGCCATCTTGAACTCAACTTTTTTATTTAAAATAATAGGTGGATCATGTGATACATAATTTCGTAAGGATGTCAAATCTGAAATTAAATTTCATGTAACTTCATTTGGCGAAAAGTTATTGGCTACGGAAGGTCACGTTTATCTGTTACAGAATGTGCTCCACATGTTGTTTGTGTTGGGCAATGCACGTTTGCAGACGCTTCTCGCAATGTCTGTGGACACCGAGCAAGGTATCTGGTGAAATTTGGTCAAAGGCAGCCATGATACGTTGTTCCAGATGACGAAGATCACGAATTTTCACAAAATAAACCATAGGCTCAACTTGTTAACAAAGGTAGAAGTCTATTGGTGTTAGGTCTGGTCGTCGGCCATCCATTGAAGCACCTGGACTCCATAATGAAGAGGCCCACCATCTTGTTGAAAAAACCTGAGAGATGGACCATCTTCCGACATCAGATCTGGCAGTATCTGTTCCTGTAACATCCACAGGAATCACTCCGCATATGAATTTCCTTGGATGAAAAAAGGCTCTATTGTCCGTGTTTTCCATACGGCTGCCCTTACCATAATCTTTCCTGCACCGGTCATTTTAGTAGGATCTGTCCATGTGGGTTTGTCAGTTTACCATTAGCGCATGTTTTGCCTATTCACCTCCCCATCCACGTAGACGTTCGCTTCATCGGAATGGAGTATCTACATAGAGACGTTTGGACATACCCGTACTTGCGCGATAGCCCAATTGCAAAACTGTACGCGGCAATCTGGATCGTCCTCGGAGTGGTGTTGCTACATTTGCACCTGATACGGATGCCACTTGTGCCTCTGTAGCACCATGTACACCGAACTGTGACTCGTATCATATTGCATTGCTATACAACGTGTGCTTTGCTGCGATGATGTCGAGAAGGAGGCCAAGACTGCTGTAACTTGTGCTTCATCCGTGACTCTCCGAGGTCGTCCAATACGTGGTCTGTCCAAGACCGTCCCTGTCTCCTCCAATTTGGTAAATAACTATGACACTGCAACGTATGACACAGAGTGACGTTCTGGATGACGAAGGTTGAAACCGGCAGCCACTGCACGGGCAGTTCTCCTACTCCACAGTTTGACGATCTGGATGCGTTCCTCAGTTTATAACGGCATGGTTCAACACATGGCCGCGGTAGCTCAGTCGGTAACGCGTCTGACTACCATGCTAAAGGTCCCGGGTTCGATCCCCGGCCGGTTCAAATCCGGGAACTTTTCTAACGATGGAAGCGGCCCCGGCGCCCACCCAGCGTCGAATAACATGCGTACCTGGGGGAAACCCTGGGGGGTAAAGGCGGTCAGGGGCGTGATGCTGATCACATCACCCCCACTCACGACCGGATCAAGAAAGTGTGGGGCGTTACCCCACACCCCCTATACGCCTTCATGGCGTTGTGCTAAGCACAGGGGAGTACTTTACCTTTTTACCTTTATGGTTCAACACCTGCAACGAACAGGCAAACATCACTTTCAATTGCCAATAATTGTTCACCAAATGTAGTTACATGAAATCTGATTTCAGTTTTGACATCCAGAAGAAATTCTAGCATATGATCATGTATCAAATGACCCAACTTTCATTTTAAATAGAAAAGTTCAATTCAAGATGGCGGAACGAAGATGGCGGCCGTCCGCGTGACATACTCCAAAAGGTGTCCCCCTGGGCCTATTATTTATCTCTTATATCACATTTTGAAAATTGAAAGAAAACTTCACTGCCGATCATACAAGGGGTGGAAAGGGACTTCTGATACACCTGCATTTTCTGAAATATTGCAAATTAACGGACTAAATTTCTTGTATTTTACATAAATTGAAGGCAATTTTAAAAGTTATCCAACACAATTCACGGAATTTAGTGTATCTACATCCCGTTACATGTCACATTTAAAGAACGCTTTACATGTAATAACAACTAAAATTAAATATTTATTTCAGGTGTACCACCTACCACTACACCAGCGATTCCCAAGGGTATGTAGAAAATCTTCAGTTTCCTTTTAAAATTGAAATTAGGACAATCAAATGAATACTAAGTAATAAATTATGAAATTATTAAATATTGCAAATGATGTTCACATTTTATCTCTCTAAATTAACTTACACTCATTGTAGAATTTATCAATGTTGACTGCAATAAAATCTATGAGGGGAATTCCATAATATGTATCGTATAATAATAAGCGAACATTCAATTGAGTGTAAAGTTTGTATTATCGAGTATTGTAGTATACTATAGATCATTCGTTTACTCTTGCATATTGATAACATGATGCGCTTCGAATCTACTAATATTGGCTTTGTTTCTATATTATCAAGCTTTCTCAATTTACTTCTGTGCGGATATGCATTACTTTGGTTTGAGAAAGTCACATCAGGCCAAGTTTTACATAATGCAAAGTAACTGACGTTTACTTTAAAAGTAGTCAAAATTCCGTTACTTTCTGAAATTACTTCTCGGCATTGAACACTAAAATATTTTAAATCCACTAACATCATTATCGTTATTCAGATAGTCTTATCGTTTTAATAGAATTCGAATACTACAAAACATAGTGAAAGCAAATTGTAATTTTGCAAATACCGATAATAATAATAAATTGTACAAAACTGAAGGCTCGCTTGAACTTTGAACTCTCTCAGTACACACGGTTTTTCTCTTCGATAATGCTTGTTATTCAAAATTTTCCAAAAATAGAATTGTATATGATTCTCCTTAGAATAGAATAGAATATTAGAATAAAATAAAATTTAGAATCTCCCCTCTTTTACCTTTTACATCCTCGGCTCTACATTTATAATTTCCTTCCCAACCAGGGAAAGAAAATTTTTCCCCTCTGATTGTGTACTCTATTATCATTTGGGATGGCATAACAGTAATTCACTGTTTGAGTCATGAATTCGAGATAAATATTCCCGATGTTAAAGAAAAAATACAGTCATTTCATTTTAAATCTATCATGGATGATGGAATTATTTATGTTGAGCAAGGATTATTCTTTGCATGGCATATCATCAATCTGTGTCAATATTGAAGAAGAATTACTTTTTCCTGATAAAATACCGTCTCCTTTTAAAACGAATATTTTTTTTTTTTTTTAAACGATCATTTTGGCATCTTCACAACACGGGATAACCTATTTCAGTTGCAGTTTCAGTTGTGATTTTGTACTTTCGTAATTGACAAATTATGCAAAG
This sequence comes from Lepisma saccharinum, assembly GCF_977018435.1. NCBI lineage: Eukaryota > Metazoa > Arthropoda > Insecta > Zygentoma > Lepismatidae > Lepisma > Lepisma saccharinum. Next base: position 25,750,554 of record NC_139257.1, read on the forward strand.
GGAAAAAATGGGAAGAATTCCAAGAAACATGGTAAACAGCTGACCTCCCTCACCAAAATAAGTTTTCGAATAATTTTCAACTCTACCTACACGGACGACTTTGCTGTGGCAAAATTTTCTGAAATGCTGCATCATTCATACATCAAAATCTGTTCCGGTAATTGGATGCCAAAACTGGGGAAATTGAAGGGGAGGAGGAGAGTTAACTTTTTCTTTGTAGTCAAGGCTAAGCATTAAGAGCCCATAGTGTAGGTGCAATAGAGTGACAACTAGCGAAGCACGACACCTTTGTTACCGCCACTGATATAAGGTCCCCCTGCATTTTCTTTATTTGGAAGAATGCCTGGGAGGGAGAGGGGCATAAATGCATTCTAGTGTGGTGCTGATGACATCTTCTCCACTATATCCGAAATCACACACATGTGCTTTCATGTTAGATTGCAATGTGCGAAGACGAGTCTGACATAAACAAATTTCATTTTAAAATGGAAGTGAAAGTATTATTAAAAAATTATCATCCAAATCCAACATGTAAAATCTTTATTACAAGAAGCGGTAATCCTATTGATGAACACGTTAGTTAATTGCATTTGCCATTAATTGCCATTGTTAATTATTCTTGTAAGAAATATTTAAATTGAAAATTATTAACTCTAAATGCGGAAGCAGCTAACTTAACTAAAGGTTAATTTTTGAATATATCTATCATTTTTTTAATATTATTATTTTTTACTATTATTTTTAACGATTATAGTCTTATTGCAAAGAAAGGACAGATATATCGTTGAACATTATCAGATTCATCAGAAATAATTACCAGTGTCAATTCTATGCATTACATTTAATATATGCATTACATATATTTGCATATGCATACAATATACATATGTATACACAATGTGTATATTATTTCAGGGACACAGAAAGATACCGTGCAAAAAGGTTCAACGCAGATGTAGCAAATGTTCCATTTCATTTTTTTAAAATTTGAAACAAAAATGAACACATTAATATTACATAACACATTCTGAAATATTACAAATTAACCGACATAAGGTCTTGAATTCTACATAAAGTGAAGGCAATTTTAAAAATTATCCAACACAATTCACTGAATTTAGCGTATCTACATCCTATTACTAATCACATTTAAAGAACGCTTTTATTTTAAAAACAACTTGAATTATATTATTGTTTCAGGTTTACCGACTACTACTACACCAGCTACTTCCAAGTGTATGTAGAATATCTTCAGTTTCATTTTTAAATTGATCTTAAGAGAATCAAGTTAATACGATGTAATTAATTATGAAATTATTAATGAAGATCACATTTTAACTCGGTAAATTAACTTACGCTCTCATTGTAGTTTTTATTAATGTTGACTGTAATAAAATCTACGAGGGGAATTGCATAATATGTATATGATAATCATAGGCGAGCATTGAATTGATTGTAAAGTTTGTATTATCGAGTATTGTAGTATATTATAGATCATTCACCTAGTCTTGAATATGATAACATGATGTGCTTTGGATACACTGATAGTGGCTTTTTTCTATATTATCCAGTTGTCTCAATTTACTTATGTACGGATATATATTAGTTAGAAAAACTAAATATGCTGACCAAGGCAGTAATTTATTTTATTAAAAACATAAAATAAACGTAACGTTTAAACCTTCTAGCAGGGTCTTCTTCAGACTCTGTATCAAGTACAAAAGTAACAAGATACAAAAACAGGGCATTATATATACACAAACATTACTCCCTCCAGACTATTTAGAAAGTTGTTTGAAACTTTCTAGCAGGTGACTTTCACTTGCCAACTTTACTCTCACCTAAAAGGCTAAACACAATTACTTCCATATAGAATGTGGTTGGACTTTTAATCTCACGCTCTTTTCCCTTCATTTTTCTTCCTTCTCCTCTCCTCTTTCTCTCTTGTCCTTTCCACTCTTTCTAACATCTTCTTCCATTCTTTGTTTAACTTTAGTCCCCCATTCCAGTTCATTGTGTCTTCTTCACCTGTCTTCTCTATTTCCTTGGCTTCCTTCCATTTTCTCACTAGCATTCTCTTCTCCCTTCCTATCTGCTTAGCCTCATCCCACTCTATGTCATGTCCTGTTTCTCTTGTGTGTTTAAATATTGCATTTTTCTCTCTCTTAAGACGTACATCATCCCTATGTTGTTTCAACCTGTCTTTCAGCCTCTTTTTCGTTTCTCCTATGTACACACTCTGACATTCTTTACATTTCACTTCGTAGATAATCCCTACCTATTCTCCGTTTTCCTTTTTCTTGTTAGCATTCCTCGCTATTCCTAAGATGCTTCTCCCTCCCTTCCTGTAAGTTTTAATTCCCGCTTTAATAAGCACTTTGCATATCTTTTCTGTGGTCTTCCCCATACTCCTTATTCCAAACCTTCTCTCTTTTTCTTTCTCTTCCTCTCTTTCTTCTTAGGAATAGCGAGGAATGCTAACAAGAAAAAGGAAAACAGAGAAGAGGAAGGGATTATCTACGAAGTGAAATGTAAAGAATATCAGAGTGTGTACATAGGAGAAACGACAAAGAGGCTGAAAGACAGGTTGAAACAACATAGGGATGATGTACGACTTAAGAGAGAGAAAAATGCAATATTTAAACACACAAGAGAAACAGGACATGACATAGAGTGGGATGAGGCTAAGCAGATAGGAAGGGAGAAGAGAATGCTAGTGAGAAAATGGAAGGAAGCCAAGGAAATAGAGAAGACAGGTGAAGAAGACACAATGAACTGGAATGGGGGACTGAAGTTAAACAAAGAATGGAAGAAGATGTTAGAAAGAGTGGAAAGGACAAGAGAGAAAGAGGAGAGGAGAAGGAAGAAAAATGAAGGGAAAAGAGCGTGAGATTAAAAGTCCAACCACATTCTATATGGAAGTAATTGTGTTTAGCCTTTTAGGTGAAAGTAAAGTTGGCAAGTGAAAGTCACCTGCTAGAAAGTTCCAAACAACTTTCTAAATAGTCTGGAGGGAGTAATGTTTGTGTATACATAATGCCCTGTTTTTGTATCTTGTTACTTTTGTACTTGATACAGAGTCTGAAGAAGACCTTGCTAGAAGGTTTAAACGTTACGTTTAGTTTATGTTTTTAATAAAATAAATTACTGCCTTGGTCAGCATATTTAGTTTTTCATAATCATGGAAACAAGGCTTAATGGTGTTATAATATTAGTTAGGTTTGAAAGTAGGCCTCGATGCAGCACTCTAAGTCTACACTTTATCCAAAAATGCAAATCAAACATTCATCGTATTTTTCTTACACTTTAGATATTGTTATTGAACTTGCCCCTTTGATTTCTATATTTTATGTTTTGCTTATGAATGCAACTTGTGTACATGACGTTGGTAGTTTCAAAGACTATATTTGTTTTTACATACTTTATAATTCCAGTGACAATTTTATGATCGTGCATCAATTCAGTTTTACTTTGTTCACTTAGTATATTTGCTTTGATAATTAAAAATATTATGGGTGAATCAGCATTGATCCTATTTCCAATATTTTTACTAAAATTTAAATCAAATTGAACAAGTAAATGTCATAATTGTAAATAATCTTGCAGAAGTGAATTGTATCAAGAACAATGTGTGCTCTTAGTTCAAATGTATAAAAGTCAATGTCGTTGTAAATCCATTGTAACACAACATGATCATAATTGTATTAATACCTGTATTGTATTTAATATACAATAAGATATTTTTCTGTATTTTGAGAATGACTTCATGAACAGACCACAATATTTGAGTACAAAGGTTCACCATATATGCTCAGGCACTCATAAATTTTAATTCATTTCTTTAATATATATATCTATATATATGTGTTTGTGTATGTACTCACTGTGATTAGGAATCGTAATAAGAACTATATATACAATAACTTTCCATTAATATTCTACTTCAGAATGATGACCGGCACCAAGAACTGCTTTCAACAATGCGCTCCAACTATAAGAAGTCCATTACATTTTGTCAGCACCATTGATACCCTCAGTGTATATACTTTTGCATTTACAAAATTCTTGCAATAAAGTTCATCTACTTAAGAATTTTGTGCATTATTTATATTCATATAAATTACCTTATTTGTTATATTATTGACACACTTACTTTAAATTTTTAAAATAAAAACAGAAGAAAACTGAATGAAAGTTTGTGCTTTCACATGATCAATTTTACACTTGCAAGAAATCAACTAGGAACAAATAAGTACTATTATATTTCGAACTACAAAGGTTTTATTGAATATCTTCTAATAACAAAAAAACATTACAACAACAACAATGAACATTGTTAGCCGGAGACGGAGCACACCTCGAATTGTTTATATCTTCACTGTCTGCTATTTCTGAAGTAAAGAATAAGTAATCAGTTAGAATTCATTTAGCAACAAGGTTTCATACTTGAATATTTCATAGTTACATTATAATTAATATTTTAGTACTTATTTTTTTATCCTCACCATAAATTTAAAACCCCCCAAAGACGTTTGTTCTATTAATAAAAAGGCATAAAAAGTACGATCTTTTTTATTTGGGCTTTTATAGCGCAAATATGAAACAAGGGGATTAGGTTGAAATAGAGCAAAAGAAATTCAAATTTATGAAACTTTATCGTACTTGCACTGGTCGCGGTGGCTCAGTCGGTAACGCATTCTGACTACCATGCTAAAGGTCCCGGGTTCGATCCCCGGCCGGTTCAAATCCGGGAACTTTTCTAACGATGGAAGCGGCCCCGGCGTCCACCCAGCGTCGAATAACATGGGTACCTGGGGGAAACCCTGGGGGGTAAAGGCGGTCAGGGGCGTGATGCTGATCACATCACCCCCACTCACGACCGGATCAAGAAAGTGTGGGGCGTTACCCCCACACCCCCTATACGCCTTCATGGCGTGGTGCTAAGCACAGGGGAGCACTTTACCTTTTTTATCGTACTTGCGGCACCGCAAGACATGCTCCGATTACCATAAAATTTTATTTTGGTCGTTTTTACATCTAAAGGCTATTTTTCCGCACTATTAGAATTTTTCTTTAATTTTTTTTTCATTACACCCTATTGTACAAGCAGTCTCAGGAATCTGTGAAGAAAGGTCGCCCATAACGATGAGGTTTATTATAGTGCAGGGGGAAATTGGGAGGGCAATGCCCCCTCGGCTTCCTAATCGCCGCCACTGGTAATAACATGAAATGGTTCGAAAGCTATTCACAAAGTATCACTCATTCTCAGGCATGAATCAAACCCGGGGCTTTCGGTAGGAAGGTCGCTAATCAACAACAATGGTAAATTCTATCCACATTCTGAAACGAAAATATCTGAAATCAAAATCCACCCACTGACCAATAAGCAAATGTTCGGTGAAAATATCACATCTTTCCAACTAATGCTTACGCAATTGTGAGATAAAGGTTTATAATACATAATTCTTTTATAGTTTTGAAGAGACTTTCGTGGTAGAATCGTTCATTTCTCTCGTGTATTTGAAACTCATTTTTGAATTAGCCTAGAAGTGCTTAATCGCAACGTAAAATAAGAAACTAAACATTAAAGATTGTTGAACGTAAATTTTCACTTCATATAGGACCTACAGTGCACTGTCTCTTCACCGGCAGGACACCATTAAGCATATGATATATACGTATATTTTGAACTTCGTACAACAAATAATAACTTATACTGGACGAAATTATTATATTTCCAAGAACAATTACCTATCAGTTCCATTTCGGACGGCTGTAACATGTAATATTGAAATTAGTTAAGTCCACATTTCATATTTAATATTACAACTAAGCATTTCAAACACAATGCACAGCTTATGAAATAAAATAGAATTAATAAATCGTCAGATCGACATAACTCGGATAGATATCAGTGTAATATGGGATGTCTGGTTCACCTTCATATTGATAAGACACAGAATTGTTGCGTTGAAGTGAAATCCTCATCACCCAACAAAGCCATGTTCGTGATCTGTTGTTACACAGGGTGTTCCACTGTTGGAGTTCCTGAATTATTGTGCTTCAGATATAACAATAAAAGTTATGGAAATATTTTTTAAGCAGGCATGAACCCCCGTATGAGACTTTGTAAGGTGGGTCAAAACCAAATCGAGTTTTAGAGCTGAAGTGCTTACGCATACTTTAAAGCAAAAGCTAGATAAATGCGAAGTGGTTAGAACACAGTACTACGACGCAAGGAGTCACGGGTTCGAATCCCAGCCTTCGTATGGGTGTTGTTTGTGAACATCCCTTCATCACTCATCCCCATCCTCATGATTAGCCAAAAGTTGCATAGAAGTGACCTTAAATAACAAAAATCAAATTAAGAAGAATATGATGCATTAATTGCATTCGATAAATATTTTAAAGGCATCACCTGGCGTAAATTTGACAAATTGAAAACTCCAGTGACTGGTTTAGGAGAAGAGAGAATAGGGCCACTCAACAGTGTTTGGGCGGTGATGCTATCATGCTAGATTTTCCATTGATATTTTATAGCATCTACATATCGAGTGTGGTAATGCATTTCAAGATGGCGTACTTTAAACACCGAGCGGGTGTAGCTTATCTGCTATTCTTGTTCTTTATATTAATCTCCTTCTCCTCGCTGCTTGGTTTTCGGACCCTTAGTCCGGAAACATGGCAGTGTCCGAATTGGTAAGCGCTCCGTTCCGTTCTTTCCCTTCCCTTTCAATGGGTCTCACTTGAGCACTTGAGGAACCGTGTGTTCTGACGTCACGGGAGAAAGCATTTCAATTTTAGGCTAAATGCCTACGTTGTTAGGTTAGGCTTGCTATGTTTAGTTCTCTTAACCTAAATAATAATTTTTCATTGTATTTATGCTAATGGAACATAACCTAACCTCGTAGGCCTTCCTCGTCTGACGTCAGAACACATGGTAGCAAAACTGTTGTGCGTCAAGAAAGACCCCCTTTTCAATGTCGTCCGAATCTACAAGGCAGTACTGTTGCCACTTTTCCCTTTTCCCGCCAGGTGTTAGCTCGAAAGTCACCCATCGCGCTCTGTGGCGCAGGCGCACAGCACGGAAGCAGAAGGCAGACGTCAAACAAACATCACAACGATTTCCACCTATTTTCTACTCATATCGGAAATGTGATTTTTCCAGTTCTTCTACATACAGTGTTATCGATGAAATGTCCAAGTAGCGTTGAGTTTTACATCATCTATTCAGTAAACTTTGCCTCTGCAAAGTGAAAGTTCCAATATGGCTGTCAAGCGCAGGTCTACAACGAACTGAAGCATGCAGTTGTGGTGCCTTCCACCTCTCTCTCCTGTCAGCAGATTCGGTTAATAAGGTAAAGCGGATACAGCGGCTTTAGGAGACAACAACAGCTGCCGATTCGAACGTGCTCCAGATCTTCCGCCGCTGGCATCTGGCAGTCGCCTGAGCTGCATATTGTGTGCTGGTGCAGCATAGGCGGGAGGCAAAAGTCTTAACTAACAGATTATGAGCCAAACCCAACGGCATATTCCAGTCTTACCCATGATCCCAACCAGGGGCGCCGACTTGTCAAAATTATTGGGGGGGCTCTGATCACTGAAATAAATGAATGAATGACTCACTCACTCCCTTTTTTTAAAAATAAAAATTACGTCCTCGTATAGCAGTTTTTAAACAGCTATTATATTCCTCATGCAAATGAAATGTAACAGGAAAAACATTTAGAAAATGTTTCATAGTCTCTTTATGTCTTTTGTGTCTGCTCATTTGTTTTTTAGATAACAATTAACATTTTTATTGAAAAGTATGCATTTACATTAAGAGACCAACCTAACAGTTTTATGCTGGCCTCGGTAGCCGAGCGTGTTGGGTGGTCGACTCAACTCGCTTTGATCCAGAGGTCTCGGGTTCGAGTCCCGGCGAGGGCATGGGTGTGTTTTAATGTCCGCAACAGACATGTGATGGGTTGCAAATAATGAATATTTAACAGTTTTATTTAATTATTTACATAAATGCTAACACAAATCGCAGGAAAATAGTTTTACTTGTTTGTTCTTGCTACAATATATTACTTTTTAAATTTAATTTTGCAATAATAAAAAAAAATAGCATGTACACTAAGATATAAAGTGACATAAACAACAAAAACATATGAACATGATTTAAAAATAAAGCAAAAGTTGCTCTACGCAGTGGGTTATTTTTTATGAACTCATCAACGAGCGGTCTCAGGTCCAAATTATCAAGCACAGTTTGATGTATGTGGAGTACTCGTACCGCAAACTGCTTAGTCTCTTCTGCGTCATTGTAGATCTCAAATATGTCTTTAGTCGGCTAATAGAATAGCACTGAATGACCTTTCGGCTGTGGCTGTCGTCACTGGCACAGTGCGGAGGACCATCATGAATTTGGCTCCTGGAGGGTGGTATCTTGCAAAAGAAACTTCCTTATGTCACGCATGGTAGTTAGAACCACTTTCTTCTGTTTGGCGATAACACCAAGCATGGACATGTGTAAAGAGAGCCTATCGGCATCCAAATCTTGCCGAAAGAATTCTCGCGTTTGCTGAAAGTTTGTTGTGCAACTGTTCACAGATGAGATGCATTCTTTCTCTACGGCTGTTACTTTTTGTAATCCTGTACATTCATGTCCTTGTTTAACACATGATTTTGCTGTGTCACACACGTCAGTGTATATTGATTTATAATGCTATTTTGGAGTGTAGAACTTGTGATGTTTGGCAGCATCAGGATTTTCAAGTCTCTTAGGGACGTGACGTTGCCGGGGCAATTCTGGCTCATCAACGAGGCTCGGTTTGACCTCTGTGCATTTCAGCCAGAACTGCTCAAAACACATTCGCTTCTCTTCAAAGATGTCAGTCAAGTATTTTAGTTTTGATTTCACTTCTGTAGCACCAATGCATGGACACAATCTTACAGTTTACCTCTTCTATTGGACCCATCACATGGCAGTAGAGGGAGAGAAAGAAAAATGTCTTGAAGTGAAGCATTGTCTCCAGGTATCCAGCACATTTTGATGCTGCGTCAGTAGAATCTTCTTCAGAAAATTTCTCAAGAAATTTGAGAAGGTTTTCATAGTTCCTTAAGATCTGTTGCATACTGGAGGCTCTCAACGTCCACCGACGAGGGCAAAGTGGACGTAGTCCAGTATGGCCAGCCTTCTCATTCACATCAATAATATTCGTAAATATTTGCATTCTTTTTAGGGGATTCCCAAACAGTCTTTAATAAGTCGTTGGCTAAATTCATTGTCTCTGATTAATAGTAAATAATAACTATATACTTAGTATATAGTAATTAAGTCATGTGTTTTGCTGTCCGGACCACGTGTGAGACATAAAGTTATAGCAGTGCGTTATGTGAATGAGAGAATTATAATGGTGAAACGTCAAGGAAAGAAGAAAAGCTTGGCGTTAATTCAAGTGTATATGCCACATAGTGGGTTGTCAGAAGAAGAAGCGGAGGAAAACTATGAGAAGAAAGAAGACTTGATGGAAAAAGAGAGAAAGGGATCATGCATTATCGTAATGAGTGATTGGAATTCTGTAGTAGGAGAAAGGCAGGATGGAAATACAGTAGGAAGATATGGATTAGGTGAGAGAAATGAGAGAGGGGAAAGCCTGGTCAATTTATGTAAAAGCGACTCCCTAATTGAGGGAAACGTACTGTTCCTGCAACATAAGTGAAGGAGATACATCTGGATATGTCCAAGAGATAACAAAAGATACCAGATAAATTACATACTAGTACAAGAAAGATTTCGAAATTATTTGAAAAATGCGAAGACATTTCCAGGAGCTGACATGAAGATGTAGACCACATCTTGTTAATAGAAGAAATCAATCTTAGATTGAAGATGATAACACAGAATCAGGTGAGCAAGAAACCCTACTTAGAGAAGCTAAGGGAAGAAGACGAAAGACAAAAATTTGGAGAAAATTTCCAAAGAAACTATACTAAGTTTAATGCTAGTTGTAACAATATGGATGAGATATGAGATGGAATAAAAAGTTGCCTACAGAAGGCAGTGGATGAAACAATAGGCTGCGAGGAAAGGAAAAGTGCAAAGAAACCATGGATTACTGAAAGTATGTTGGGAAATGGAGGAACAAAGAAAATGGAAGAATGTAAATACAGAAGAGGGAAGAAATAATTACGGGATACAGAATAACTACCTAAGAAGAGAAACTGACAGGGCAAGAGAATAATGGATGAAAGAAAAATGTGTAGAAATTGAAGAACTGGAAAAAAGGGGAAGGTATGACTTGATGTATTGAGAAGTAACCTGCTTGGGCTTCCAAAAGAAGAAATGGAAAACAATGTGGATGATAGAAGAGCATGTGAAACCACAGACAAGAAAGGAATATCGAATGTGTGGGAAAAGTACGTTGAAGAGCTCTACCAGAAAGAGAATCGCCCGGACAGTCAGTCTGGATGTAGAAAATGAAGAAGACGTACCTAATGATGAGAAAGAATTCTATATCCTGAATGAAGAATTTAAGCAAGCACTTAAAGAAATGAGGAATGGGAAAGCAACGGGCACTGATGAAATTCCCGTTGAACTTATCAAATGCCTAAGAGATGGAAAAAGAGAAATACTGCACTTATGCGATAAAATCTATGAGAAAGGGGATTGGCCACAATATTTCACGGAGACTGTTTTGCTACCGCTGCAGAAGAAAAGCAATGCCAGAAAATGTTCTGAGTACAGAACAATCAGCTTGATATCTCACTCGGCAAAAATTCTTCTAAGAATTCTGAGCAGGCGCCTATTTATATATTTGGAGAAATGAAAGGAGGTGTTTGTAATTATTGTAGACCTGGAGAATGCCTTTGATAGAGTGAATTGGGTTAAACTTTCAGAAATTCTGAAGAAAATTGGTGTAGATTGGAAACAACTTATACAATAACACTGGTCGACATTTTTTTCAAAAGTTGCACGATGTTTTGAAATGAATAGGTGACTCTGAAAGGATTTTTTATGCTGAATTCAAATTTGAAAACCGTTTTGCTCCATCACGTCACAATTTTTCACAAATCGTGAAAACTGAATAGCATATAGGGGTCTATTATGGTATTATTGGGATCATTTGGGGTTTATACGTATAATCATATTACAGACACATGGAATAAATATTTTTTGCAAATATAGTAATCAGTGGGTCATATATTGAGATTGAAAAATAAATATTTGCACTGCGGTTATTAAAACAAACACTTCAAACAAATTCACTAATTCAGGTATATTATGCAATGTTTCATTCACTAATAAATTATGCAATAGAATTTTGGGGGAACTCACCGGCAAGTTTAGAAGCATTTAGAAAACAAAAGCAAGCCATTAGGATTATAGCAGGTATAAAGCCTAGGGAATCGTGCAAAACGTTGTTTAAGAAATTTAAAATATTAACCCTCCCTTCTCTGTACATATATGAAAAGTCATTATATGCCAGAAAAAATATTGCGCTGCGAAGTTCAATAGAACACACATATAACACCCGAAATAAACAGCTCTTAAAGCCATACTTCACCAGGCTAACATTAGTTCAAGAAGGACCCCAACAGATGGCAATTAAAATATTCAACCATTTGCCAAATGATATAAAAGCAGAAAGTATGACAAGTTTCAAAAATAAATTAAAGAGACTATTAGTTAATAAGGAATATTATAGTGTTAGTGAATATCTAGATTGTAAATTATAGAAAATTTGTAATTATATATTTTTCTTTTATATGAACTGTACTGAACCCTCCAAATACTAATGTATATGGTTTATATGGAGTAATAAAATAATAATAAATACTATATTCATGTACATTTTCATTTACACATGTCTAGAAAGAGATATAACATAGTGCATTTCGAATTACTGAGACTCAGGATCAAACTTCATTCTTTTTGACTTTCTACCTTCCCCGACACTCGAAGTAGGAACATCTCTTTTTAACATCCAACAAAAATCTGCCATCATGGAAACATTCCATCGTCCCTGGTACCTACGTTCCATCTCTGCTATGTCCTTGTGAAATCTTTCCCCGTGCTCCTCGCTGAAGTGCCCGAGATTACTCGGAAAGAAATCTAGATGTGAGTTAAGGAAATGCAATTTGAGGCTCATTTTACAACCAAGTTTACATAAATTCGTTAGCAGATTTTTCACAAAATGTTCATAGTTAACGTGTTTTTCATTGCCCAGAAAATGGGCAACCACCATTTTGAAACTTACCCAGGCATCCCTTTCCGTAGCAGTCATTATTTCTTCAAAATCTGCATCCAACATCAGTTTCCGTATCTGAGGGCCAACAAAAATACCCTCTTTGAGCTTACTCTCAGTGAAGGATGGAAATTTCCTGGCAATGTATTTAAAGCATTCGCCGTCTTTGTCTAACGCTTTCACAAACTGTTTCATTATCCCTAACTTAATATGCAACGGAGGAAGCAGTATTTTAGACGACTGAATTAATTGCCGTTGTGTCACATTCTTCTTCCCTGGAGAGAGAGATTCTCTACTTGGCCACGTTTTCACTTTCCAATGATTCTCCCTGTCCCGACTGTCCCATTCGCAAAAGAAGCAGGGGAATTTTGTGTTCCCAGCCTGGAGACCCAACAACAAAGCTATCACTTTGAAATCTCCATAGACAGACCAACAATGTTCTTCATATTTCACTTTCAGTAACATGAACCTCAAAGTTTCATAAGTTTTCTTAAGCGACACAGAATATGCAACTGGAATCGATGGGAACACATTACAGTTATTTAACAGAACACCCTTCAGACTAGTCTGTGATGCATCAATGAAAAGTCTCCATTCACTTACATTGTAAGAAATACCATACAATTCTATGACTTTCCTTATGTTGTTACAATAAACAATGTTTTCGTCTTCAGTAAAGTATGGGAGTAGTTCTGTCTCTCGATGCCTGTACCATGAAAAATGTGTTCCTGGAGACAACAGGTTTTTCTTACTCAGTCGGGAACCAAGAAGTTGGGCACTCTCATTTGGTAAATTTAGGTCTCTTACGAGATCATTCAGTTCATGTTGTGTGAAAGGTTGCGGAGTGCCTGTACTTGTACCAGGACAGAAATCGTCACTGTCATCATAGTGTGCACGTTCAACTTCAGTGTCACTTGAAGTGCTGCAATTATCACTACTCGTACGTGGTACAGGTACAGGTACATCTGGCCCATGAGGCACGGGCCTAATGGCCGATTGTACACTGTTAAAAATGGTTTAGTCAATAGTGACTAAATCGATATATTCGCGGGGGTTTTAGTCAAAATTGAACAAGCCGTTTTCTAACTTGAGTAAGTTTGGGTACTCAGTCTTCATCATGTCCATTTAGTCATTTGTGTAGAATATTTTATTTTAAGTTTTGCAATCTGATTGAATTCTAAATCACCCAGAGAAAATGTTTTCATCCATTCTTCAGTTGAAGCAGATATTTTTTGTGCGTACTGTCAATAGAAAGAAATAACTATTTTTTCTCTCGGTGTAGCTTTGTTTCTGTGTGCCCAGCATTGCGCGGAAGGATACTACCACCTTGAACGTGCTGTTGTGCTCGCTAAAGTTGACGGGAAATGTTTGTCTCGTCATGCCTTCCTTACAATTTTACAAACCGAACTGTATACAAGGAGCTTTGAGTGAAATTCCATTGAAGAAGATGAGATTTCCTTCTGTGGAAATATTTTCAGGATCGTCTCTGAATTTAGAACGTAAGTACTTTTCGATATTGAAATCTTGGTTTGTTTTGTGCTCGAATATGGCCGACCACATTTCTCGGCCAGAGTTACTTAAGTATAGCGTATTTTAATCACTGCATTGTAAAACTCTAGAAAAATCAAACTCCATTTTTTTTAGGAAGTACAATTGTACAATTTTTGCTGGTTTGCTGCACAGGAAAAATTAACTTGTTCAAACGTAGCAACGAGGAGCATTACCGACATTTCGAAAATATTATCCGAGTCACCTCTAGTTTTATTTAAATATGTTTTCACGAAGATTGCCGTGTTTAAGCAGGTTGCATGTATATTTCGTTTTCAATAAGTTCAGCTGTAAAGTAAAGATATCCTAAAACAAAGGATTTTACGAATATTTGTGTCCACGATTTGTGTATTAATAATTTTTCACTACCTTTAAGCAGTACAGAATTTTCCCACACAGGTACTACCGATATACGTTATATATAATTTGTGTGTGTGTAGTGGTAAAAGTGTTAAAAATGTTTTGTGTGTGAACTGTTTGTGTATTCATAACTTTTCACTACCTTTAAGCACTACATAAGTTTCCCACACAGATAGATAACATTATCCATAATTTATGTTTTAGTGGGAAAAGTGTCACCAAAAGCATTTGATTCCTTGTAATCGTGTAGCAAACCAGCACAAAGTTGTAAAAAATTATTTAACACAGAGACTTTAACCTGTTCACTTTGATGGTCAAGTATCATACACATTTATCTATGTATTTTGAACACTTTTCTCTGTAAAAGACTGATTTTATTACCACTTGGAACATTACTGGAGCTCTCCATTTTGACAGGGTTATTGGTTGAGAAGTATGAGGGTGTATGGGGAATATGCATGTTTAGCATAACATTCTATGAAGCTAGAATCCCAGGTTGAAACACTGTGTAAGATATACCAACTTTCTATGCTATATCTATTACAAAGTTTCCATCAGCATAGTTTTTCCACTGAATGTTTTGCTATGCAAAAGGAGGGATATATACGTATATAAGATGGAATATGCATGTTTATAGTATGAGGGGTTACATGTATGTATGTTGTACGTCGTCCACACTACACAAATTTAAATAACACTGGCTGACATAACTGTTTTTTATATCTACATCATAAAAATGTGCTTACAACTAAGTTTTTATTTTTATTCTTAAAATTTGAGGTCATTACAATAATTAGAAGCAGACACATTCACAACTTTAATTTTGCTTAGCAAGCAGCAAATATTTTTCATACATTGAATGTTTTATTTTACTGCATGTTGTTAGTGCTAATCAAGGTGTTGATCTGCCTGCAAAATACAACTTTTATAACCATTTGGAGTAGTATTGGAACTCTTCCTTTTATGAGTGTATTAATGTGTTGCTTATTATGAGAATTGTTGCCTAACCTGGAATATACATGTTCAGTAAATGAGGGGCTACACGTCTGTATATTATATGCCATCCGCACTGTACAAATTTAAACGGATGTGTTTACTTCAGATTTATTGATTTAGTTTTGAAATTGGATACCATTGCAATAAAGAGAGGGCACTTTCTTCACGATACAAGAAATATTCCATTATGTTTCACAATTTTAATTTTTCTGAACAATGAGCAAATTTTTTACATTCACTCTACAATTCATACATTCTTTATTTCACAACATATTGTTAGTTCTAATCAGGGTGTTGATCTGTATGGATAGCTTGTCTATTTGTGAAGAAAATGTTCTACATTTTCTCCTTCATTTTATTTCATTCTTTGCTGCATGAAGTTGCATTTAAATTTAATTTAAAAGGAATGTTGCTCATGTTTAGAATATAATATCTCTCTTCTTCCACTTGCATAGCAACACACTCAGGGGAAAACTGCACTGATGGAAACTTTGTAACACATCTACTTATAAGCAGAATCATATTCTTTAAAAAGTAATGAATGTTTAAAATGCTATGGAAAATTGGTATATACTTGTCTCAACCAGTGTTCAAATCTGGGATTCGTGGCTTCCTACCACATTATGCTAACCACTCCCACAAACAGGCTAATTTCACAGATATAATCAGGTATAATTTTCTTCTTTCCTGTACTACAATGTATAACAAGCTCAAAATTAAATCATTATCACAAACACTCATGTAATGGTAGTTATGTATAATGTAAATAATATATATTGCCACTTTTAACTCAAAATAGAACTCAACTGGGAACAAAGTAGGTTTATGATAGGTATAAAAAAGTATACATCAATTTTGCATAATCTCGATGCATCTTAACTAGGGCTGAGACGATACCACTTTGAACCGATGCCGATACTCTCACCGATTCACACCGATACTTGAATATTGTAATAATTAAAAGTTACTTAGAAATTTCATTAACAATAGTGTATAAGTATTCCATTTTAATTATATACATCAATTGATCAATATATTTGCCTTAAAATACACAAAAATTACATTAGAATATTGATTTTACATGTTATGTTCACACAAAACTGCTGAAAACTAAAGAGAAACTTCTAATTTTGCATAATTTCCAGATAGGCCGCACAACATAGTTATGTTGGACATATTTGCTGGCACTATGTTTAAAAAAGTGAGCTAACTGCTGTCATAAGTACATAGTAAACTCAACACTAATGATGTGACTCACAGTTGTAACCTTTGTATGCCTTTACATGATATCTTTTAAAAATATCCCATTATGCCATTCAACATGCCGGCTGTGTAAGGGGATGAAACAGAGAGGGCCAAATACTTACCAATCAGTGGGATCGTATTACTTGCCACAGAACAATTTGATGTTTGTATTGCTAGTAGTAAGTGTCCTGTTGCCAGGAATATGATGGATGCATGTTTTAAATCCCAGTGACTGGTATGTTGTGTCATATGATTATAAGAGCTATCCAGGTGACTTTTGATATAGTCCAGAATAAAATACAAGTCTTCATTATGAGTAGAGCTGGCTTATACTTTCAGTGGCCTCTGCCAAAGGACCAGATTTTTTTTGTAAGGGGGGGACTTATCTTGTGTGATGGTCAATAGCAGAGGACATCTTACATTGAATGAAGATATTTAAACAGTTTACGTGTGGTGTAAGTTTGCTTATTCAGATTTGTAATATATAGTATATGTGTTTCTAAATCTTTTACTCCATGTTACAAAAGTCACATCAGTGTGTGTAAATTAACTACAATAATTTGCTGAATTTGTAGAATCTGATATTTTGTCATTTCACTCTTCAGTTGTTCAGTGCACTGCAAAAAAATATTCATTTGATTTATAGAATAGGCACCATAGTTTTTCTCACATTGGAGTTTTTTGTTTCACTATGTGTGGCAAATATGTTACATTTACAAAATTAGTGAGCATTATATTTTACTTAAACATCTCACACCAAGCACTATGTCCAATACTTACTATGAGCTTTCTAGGTGTCTGCACTTTTCATATTCATGCTGATCATATGACCTAATATACAGGTCGGGTACATTATTTCGCTAACTTAGTCACTTTGGAATGACCTGAATGGATTGATGAAGAAAGAGATACAATAAATATTCTTTAAAAATTGGTTTAATTGTATGATGAAGAAACATTCTTGTAGAAACATTCAATTTATACCTTCAGTTTGGTTCCTACATTTTAACACAATCTCTTTGGAATATTTTGATTTGATTTGGCGTTTTAAGTCCACTTTATGCACAGTAAGGCTAATCTGGACTGGACCTACAAGTCAAAATGGATCCGAACCACTATGTGCCTCCACAGGGTATAGAATTCGGGACCCCTTGATTACAAGGCGGCGACGCTACCACTGCACCATCGGGAAAGCACCTTTCTTTGGAATATAACTAGTGGGATGGAATATTGACAATGTCTTAATTCAATATCAATTTTGAATAAGAAATACATGTAATTAGGATTTTTTTTGTTATCATCCAAGTAATGGTTTATTTTGGGTTCCTGCATAGCCAAATGGTTATGGCTCATAAATGATTTTAGTACAAACAGTTTTAAGTTCAATTTCCATTAGCCCCCCCCCCCCCACCAAGATAGTTTGTTAGTGCCAGCATTGTGAGGACAATTAAGAGCTACTTGAAAAGAAATAGCTGAATCCAATTGGGAAAGCTACATAACAATGTCACTGGAGATCTACATGCACACCACATGTCGTGCAATGGAAGTCCACTGACAGGTTCTTGCAGAGCTCCGACATACCATGTCGTGCACGTTTGTGAATCTCTAAGATTTTTTTAGTTTTGTGTTTCTTCATTTTCTGTTAATATATGTTTCTTTTTCTTCTTTATCAGATGGAAATTTTTCATGGTTTAGAAATGAGAAACATTGAACTGAAAAATTAATGGGTTACATTTATGCACTTTCAAAAGCCTCCAGCAGAATTGAATTTTAAAATCTGTGTGTGCATGTGTTTTTCAGGCAAGAGAACTACGCAGTCAAGATTAGATGTGTAAGTTCACTTTGTCTCAATTATTATGCTTCACGCATACTACAGAAAATGCCTGCTAATAAACAAAATTGGAATATGTTAGTGAAACTGACAATTGAGAAAAGATGTGACTTGGAAGGAATTGTAGTCTAGAGTCATGGAATTTATTGACAGTACCCTAAAACATGAAGATGTGTGCAATAACATTTTTACTTTCAATATCAAACTTCAAATGCCATTATTTTTGTATTTTTCTATGTTGATAAAAATTCAATGAACAATGATTTTAAGCACACCTTATGCAGAGATAGGCTAATTGGGAGTGGTCAAGCCGTTTAAATTACAATTCAATTTACATCACTGTGTCCTGCTGGGAATCAAATCCAGAGATAACGTGGAATCAGAACAATTATGTGGCTCCAGGGGGAGTTACAATAGGTGATTTGAATAATACTCAATATGATTGATTTGTGAATCACTTAGATGTAAATTATGCTTTTATAGGGTCAAATAAAACTGAGTATTTATGTCCCTCAAAATCAGACAGCAATGCAAGTTATGCTGATTAGTGTGTTGCAAATTGAATTGCATCGTAGCATTTTGAAACGTTTCACTTTACTAGTGAAGAATAGTTCAACGAATGTGTTTCATGGTTTTCAAAAGCCTGCCAAACAGTCTTGCATGTTTTAAAACTGACAGTGTCAAAAATCATTATATTTATATATTGTGAATAAAAAGGGTTTGAAAACTTGTTTTGCTGAATTGAAGTACCATATACAGTATATCTACTGCAGTGTATAACCGGGGATTGTAAAATTTTTTCGTACACTGTCTTATATTCAAGAATTGTGGGTTTCTTATTTAGGATAATGTATTCTTCAAAAGTAGGAGAGAAACACATTTTTGTTTTGTGGCAATTATTATACATGTTAGATGCTAATGAAAGTATTATTTTTATAAGCAATAGAAATCAGCTTCATGTGGTAAATAGCAGCAAAGTTGAGAACATGTCTCATTTACAGGTGATCTTGACCATGTTCTTATTGGATATTTTATTGCTGTAATCCTTTAGAAATATATGTCAAGTGCTCACTTATCATGATAAGTTGCAATATATTTGTATAAACATGTTTTTCAATTTTAATATTCACTAAATGTTTCTTCATATGGTATGTTTTTGTTTTTCAGGATGAAGATGTCTGAGAAATCGTAGGTTTAAATAAAATGGTCTTATCCAGTCACCTGAAGAGGATATGTGTTGGGATGAAACTGAATGAATAATAAGAATGGACTTAAGGTGATTTCCAGCTGCTTTTTTGTTTGAAATATTGACATGACGTAAGTAGCTAGGCTTTGCTGCATCTTTTGTGGAGGTGAATCTTTGAACAAGTGATTACAGGTGTGCCTTAGATTTTATTTTGCTATGGAACATTTATTAGGGTGTGGTAGTGTATGTGGATCACCATCTTACATGTATTTTCTTTAGTTTTTAACATCTGAAAAATGTAGCAAGGTAAGGTAGTAATATACTTTGCATAGGCATTCATTTTGTTTGTGTAGCATCAATAAATGGTTATTCATAGTCATAAAATTCCTTCCACACATCTAGCATAACTGAGGGTGGGGGGAAGTTTGCCATGCCCACCCAGTGGCGGAGAAGTTATAGTTCGGGTGGCAAATTTCAGTCGGGTACCTCATCTGACCGACAATAAGTTCTAACAACGCTTGCACTGTTTTACATAAATAATATAGACTACTGTGGACAGGAACCAAGCAGACTTCCATGGTCTAGTGATTAGCATATTGGTTTGCAAAAATAAGAGTCCAGGGCGGGGAAGAATTATTATTGAAATTGCTGTTTGCTTTAAGTCCACTTTATGCACAAATATGCTTATAGGGACTGGAGTTGAAGTTGAAACTACTGTAGAATCCAAATCAAAATATTCCTCCATCAAGTATCGAACCTAGGACCCTTTTATAATTCTTCCCATTGCCATTGTAAACTGAATGATCAGACATGAGAAGTAATGTGAATAACCAATGAAAACAAAAACCTATTTTCTCACGGGGTCACCTATTAAGGCACATTCCACAGTGGGTTGGATCCAAATTTAAACGGTGGATCCAGTTTCGGTTAGTCATGAGCATATAGTAGGTTTAAACTTTGTGATGAAACACAGAACATTTTGGTCTTCAAAAATATTAAGAATAATAATATTCAAAAACCTGGCAATTAGGAGGGGTGAATGCCCAAATCCCTCTCCCTGTGGGTGCGTGCCTAGACCCGCCACTTCTTGTTTTTCAAGAAGGGGGAAAAATTCAACTGGTGGACCTTTGAACGCCCCCACCCTCTTGCGCATGGCAGTAACAGTGTACAAGTGGGTGGTAATTTTTGTAATTATTATAGTTACTATATAAACTATATAGACATTAATATGATTTTATGAAGTTTAGGGAATGATAAAATATGTGTAAATTCATTTAATGATTGGTTCTTGTTTTTTTTATTAATGATAGTAATTGTTCAATTGTTATAGTATAACAGCATCTATGTAAACAACAATGAATCAGTGATTCAATAATATAATGGCTTGGAGTTTAGGGCTAAAAAAAATGTAGGCCTCTGAGTCGACCGCTGAAGTGTACTGAAAGAAAATCTGATGAAAATTTTTAAAAATCTAAATACAGTAAATGCCTGATATAGCCTGGCCTGCTAAAGGCTACAAATGAAATTGAGTATAGGGAAGTATCATAATGATGTTCACAGCAGGGAGTAGGCTTATAAGTCCACGTCAGCACTACGGCAGGACCAATGAAAGTCACAAAAAAATTTAACATTCATAAAATAATATATTCAAAATATTTGCTTGTTTGAACTAGTTGCAGGCCAATATTTTGTAATTTTTTACATAGTATAAAAAATATTGATTTTATTGGCCTACTTTTACAATGCTATTTTAGTCTGTTTTTTTCATTTTAATGATTTGGTTTTATTTTTCCTTATCTTTATATTTTAGCCTACATAGACATGTAAACACAAGCAACTTCTTGAGTTTTTTAAATGTAGCCTACCTATTAGTAAGAAAACATACTTTTTATCCATAAGGTCATTTTCAACTTCCTTCATGTCACAGTGTTTGTTTCTAATGTTTGAACCATTTTGCAATTATAAAATGTAACACATTGTAGCTGGGTATAGAGCATATTAAAAATAACATATATTTTTTGTTCAGTATCATGTTTGAATTGAGAATTTGTGGTTTGCTATTGTTACTTATTGAACAGTTTGTTATGTGAGAGTTCCAATAAATACATTTCAAAATGAATTGTCCATTTGTTTTGATTCACAGTTTTTTTCTTCCAATCCTTCAGTTATTTACGTAATGATTTTAATGTAATTTTTAATTCCAAGAATATTTCCAAAATACACTTAGTTTGTTATTTTTAAGTCATAAACAATGGTGGTGTCTGTATGAGCAGTGATTCTCTTCTTTGTGTGTGTGGTGGGTAACTTATTTGCCCTTATTGAGAATGATTTTGATCATTTTTCTAAGGTATGTGCTTCAAGAATATGTACAGCCAATTTGAAGCCAACCTATCCTCTTTTCTCAATTAAATTTTCAGAATATTTATGCAGAATTTTTACTGTCATAGAATTTAGTTCGTAAAGAATTTGAGACACTTGACTTTTTTAATCATAAATGCATATATTTACAATTGAAGGTGTAATGCTTGTTAATTCTGTGTTAAATTGAGGAAACTACTATATATTCTCTGCATATGTTTCTTCTACATGTATATCTATCTGAGGTAAGATATTATTTTTCAATTACTGCAAAGTTGTCCAGGAACCCTTTTTTTCCAGCTTGAACAAATATTACTACTACAGAATTTTAGTCGCATACTCAGGGATCCATAATTTTTTCATGTTACATTGTTTAGTCTCAATCTTGAAATAAACTTGTCATTTTTTAAGCAACTTGTCTCAAATACAGGTAACTTGAAAAGTGATAAATTTATTTTATTCTTGGAAAGTAGTTTCTCTTTAATTTTAACTAAATTCTACCTCAAGCTTGAGAAGCAATACTAATTCAATTTTGACCAAATTTTAATCAAAAATTAATAAACTGACCTCAGCCTTGAGAAGCAGTAATTATTCAATTTTGACTAATTTTTTGTCAAAAAATGAATAAATCCACTTCAACCTTGAGAAGCAGTAATTATTCAATTTTGACTAAATTTTATTCAAAAAATGAATAAATCCACCTTAGCCTTGAGAAGCAGCAATTATTCAATTTTGACTAAATTTTAATCAAAAAATGAATAAATCCACCTCAGCTTTGAGAAACAGTAATTATTCAATTTTGACTACATTTTAGTCAAAAATGAATAAATCCACTTCAGCCTTGAGAAGCAGTAATTATTCAATTTTGACTAAATTTTAGTCAAAAAATGAATAAATATATTTCTCACTTTTGACTATATAACACACTGAAATGAAATGACTAAATGCATGTCGTCACTTTTGACGCAAATCTAGTCGGTGCTAGTTTCAGTACTGGATTTAGTCAAAAGTGACTAATTTTTGTTCGATTTTGACTAAGTTGTTGGGATAGCTCACATTGCTCTTGTTCTTAGCACTGAAACCGCTAACATCTATAGCACAGAAATAGCAGTCATCAATGTGATTTTTTGGTTCCCGCCATACCATTGGTATTCCAAATGGCAATGCTTTCCTCTTGCCACACTTCCACAATCGCAAAGCTTCCATACATGTTTTGCAAACTTCATGCGGGGCCCAGTTTTTGTTCTGATCACCTACTTTAACACCAAAATATTCGTGGTAAGCAGACCTCACAAATGTGGTGATACGTTGTCTTTGCCTCTTCACTACATAGCTTCCACAAATGTAACAGAATACGTGGGGCGAGTTCAAACACTTCCTGGACGACGACGACATTGTCTCTCGACACAACACTGCACGAACTATCGACAATGACGAAAACTTTATCAAATATTTTGCATTCCCTACTGCTATTTACATATATATTATCTACAATACACTTAACTAAGGTTTTCGGGTCACGTAACCTTATACACGGTAAATAAATTAAAAACTGTACTCTTTGCATTAGTTGGTATCGAATAACAAAACTTAGAAACAAATTTATTGAATCATTCATTGTTACTAGGCGTCTTCAGCAATTTTGTTAATCATATAATGTATTAAGAGGTGCACTGCCATCTATCGGGAATATTATTAACTTCTAAATTCTGGGCAGGAATTACGATTTATACAACAATGAAGATTTCTAAATAACTGAGGGTGATACAACAAAAAGAAGGTCACTTCTGAAATCAGCATCAAATGTTGTTTCAGAAACCACAATTAGTTTCCAAACATCAGAACCCATGTCGACCAGTGTAATCAACGAGTTAAAGTGAGAATAGGAGACGAAATAACAGAAGGCTGTGAAATTGGAAGAGGAGTACGACAAGGATGTTGCGTATCGTGTACTTTGTTTAATAACTATTTACAAGATATAGTGATTTTTTTTCCAGGGCACAGGAGGTGTCAAATTGGGAGGAAGAAGAATAAACTGCATAAGATTTACTGATGACATGGCACTATTCGCTGAGGATAAAAGAACCATAAATAGTATGTTAGAAGAGTTAAACAGCAGCTGTGAGCAGTATGGGATGAAGATTAATCTAAACAATACAAAGGCAATGGTTATAGGACGGAAACCAAGGAATATTAATGTGAGAGCAAACAGTGAAATAATCCAGCAAGTGGATAGCTTCAAGTACCTTGGATGCACTATAAACAGTGACATGAGCTTCTACCAAGAAGTGAAAATGAGAATCGCAATAGGAAAAGAAGCTTTCAATAGAAGAAAAAATGTTTTTGTGGACCCATGGACATAGGTCTAAGGAAAGGATTAGTGAAATGTTTTGTGTGGAGTATAGCACCATATAGTACAGAAACCTGGACGTTGAGAAGAAATTAAGAAAAAAGACTCGACGCTTTTGAAATGTGGACATGGCGAAATATGGAGCGTGTAAAATGGACGAACAAGGTAAAAAACGAAGCCGTACTGAAGACAGTTGGTTAAAAAAGATCTGTACTAGAGACCATCGAGAAGAGGAAAAGAAACTGGTTAGGACACTGTCTAAGAAGGAACTGCCTGCTAAGGAATGCCTTGGAGGGATTGTTGAAGGAGGAAAAGTCCGTGGAAGAAAGATATATCAGCTTATGGATGATATTAAAATAACTGGGTCGTATGCTATTACGAAGCGTAAGGCAGAGAATACGGAAAGCTGAAGATTGCAGTGAAAAACCTGCCAATTAGGCATAAAACAATGAACGAATGAATGAGTGAATATTTTTTATAAAATTACCTCGCCTGTTGGGGTGAGAACAAAGCGCATTGAAGGGAACCTACAAACAATAAAATCTCATTCAGATATAGCATAACTGAAAGATTACGTAATTTCGATGCCAACACATCCAATTCGCCATACGATTTTCACAGCCTGTGTGGGAGATCTTCCATCCAGTTAAGGGGTGACGTGTGGTCAGCACGTCGAACTCGCAGTCGTTGTAGGTTACTATGACCGGGTTACGCTACTCATTCGTAGCTCCCCAATTTGCTCACAGTGGTTGGTGGCAATAACAGGTTGGGACATGCACAGGTCTCAGAAGAAAAGTTGTTATGTTTCCCCCAGAAAACTCGAACCTTTGCGCGTTCATCAGCCCGAGCCCAAAACCTGACGCCTTGGATCGCAAGGTGCGGGACTCCTATGAATAATAAGTTTAGCAAATGTAAATAATCCATTACTTTCTTTTTAGTGATTGTTGGAAACATTAAAGCCCAATTTCGTGGTTCTTACAAAAAATGGTCACCTTTCCTAATACTCGTATGTATATGTTTCTAACCGTTTACTGTGTATTCGTTGCTATAACAGGTTGGGACATTGATACACATTAGGAGAAGGTCTGATAATGTTGCTCATGTGACTCCATAGTGGCAAATATTTTTAATGTTAATGCACTTTATATTAAATGTGGAAATCTTTAAGAGCAGTCTTGGAAATTTCCTAGGCGAGGGGAAGGGGAGGTTTCACTCTACAACACTTGCTTCATATATTTTTTCACTTGCTTCATATATTTTTTGGGACGTAAGATCTGGTGGTTTCCTAGTCTGTGTACTTCATGCACAAATAGGCTAATCGGGACTGGGCCTACGGCTGAAAATAGGGATCTGAACCACTACGTGCCTCTGCCTGCTATCGAACCAGGGACCGCTTGATTAAAACTTCGCCACAGTGGAGGCCACCTAGTCTGTAGACGTAGTATCCTTAAATTTTCTATCTGTTTCAGTAGGAACATTAGAATTTGTGAAGCAAAGTCGCACATAGTGGCAGAGAAGGGGCGGAAATCGAGTGGGTAGAGCGAAAGAGTACACGCCGCTGCGAAGGCTTGTACCTACATTCTCTTCCCCCTCCACGTAATCCCGTTCCCTCTAACGTATTCATTGGTGGAGCCGTCTTGGGCCACTAGTTGCGCAGAGACTTGTCTTCGCTCCCAAGCTCCACTGATACCCGGGACAGAGTATTATTTTTGTTCGTGAATAGGTATAACCAGTGCTTTTTCTGAAGATAGATACGTAGGGATCATCAAGAATGAAGAATCGCAACCCAAATTCTGCTTTAGGCTCATTCGTGTGGGGACACTCTTCCATCAATCAATTTGAGGTTTAAGTCCATTTTATGCGCAGCTGGACTAATCTAGACTGGACCTACAGTTTATAAAGTATAAATTTTCTGTATTCCAGAATAGGACAGGAATAATTGTATTTGTAATAATTGTATTCACTTACATCTAAGCTCAAATAAAGTTTGTGAATAAATAAACGGGGGAATTCTGAGAACACTGACGCCCTGGTTGTTATTTGATGGCCCCACTGCATAAAGCACATACCCCTGAATGTATGCGGTAGGAAGCGGGCCCGTCAGAGGGTTCCCCCTTTATACACACACACCTCACTTTACAGTGGAATCCAAACCACCCGAGCTCGGGACCCCTTGATTAAAAGTCGACGACGTTACCACTCGCCATCGGGGAGACTTCATTCAATAGATTTGGATAATAATATAATAGCATAGCAACACATCTACTTGCATCATTCGTCCTGAAGGTTGCTGAAGAACATAAGAACAATTCGTGATAGTCATCAGCGTAGGTGGTTCCATTTCATCTAAACAAAGGAAAAAGCTATTTGTTAAATGATTCGAAGGTCCACTTCTCTGAGAAAGCCATTACATTTTCCTGCTCTACTTTCCTATAAAAACCCACTTCGCTTGACCTCAAGTTCTTCATCCACCGATTCGTTCACAGCTGCACACATTCTGAGCACGATGAGGTTCTGCGTGATGTTCGTTCTGCTGGCAGCTTCTTTCGTCTTCCTGTTAAGTCGAGACATGGTTGAGGTCCAGGTGAGTAGAAAATTGCATTGCACTGCTCTCGATACATTTTTTTTTAATACAGAGCAGCTGTTCTCAAACGTTTTCTTGTAGTACCCTTTAGTCGTAACTAAACGTCTAATGTACACCCTACCATAGGTTTTCTTCGAATGGGTTTTGGTGATTTTTTTGGCTGACGGATTTGTGGGAAGTTTTTGATAGGTTGGAGGCGTATATCTGCAATACATCAAAATGGTTTTCGAGCTGTATTTAGAAAGATGGTAAACAAAAATACATTACAATCCTATGTTTATTTTATTGGGTGTTCCTACGCTTACAATCTTTATGATTAGTCACAAAAATGAAAATGTGAAACACATGTATGCAAAGAAGTATATGAAAAACTAATTTTCATATACTTTTCCTAACTTACTGAAAAAGTGTAAAGTACAAAATTAAGTTTGAAAAGAAACTGTCAGGTACCATTTTGTAGTTTTTATTGTAAATCCTCAGAGTTTCTAGTGAGAAGGATGTGCCTGCGTAGACTGACACAGTTTCCTGATGTCTGGTTGGGCACTTGAAACTTTCATGCGGAGATTCGGCTCCAAATTTAGTCCATTATAGATTTCGAACGAGTAATTTATTTCAAAACATATGAAAAAAAAGATAAGAGTGTCAGTGACAAAAACCAGCCTGTTGAGTGTTAAAGCTATGAAGTCTGAAACAATGAAGCTGCTCTACACACCCGCAGGAAAAATGTCGCCGTGTAGCTATTCTCGACATTTCTTTTCCGAGCTGATCGCGTACCCCATTCAAGTCGTTCATGTACTCCAGTTGGTACGCTTTCCACACTTTGACAACCAATAATATAGTGCCCAGATCACCAGACATGCTATATCTTTGAATGATTGTTGTTTGCACCAATTGCCAATAGGCTCCTTTATATACGAGGGGATGCTGAAACGTTCGTAGCCCGACGTAAAAAGAATGCACTTGGAATGATGAAACTTCATAGTTACTCAACATACTCCCCTCGAAGCTCAGTGCACTTTCTGGCCCGGTGCTCCAACTTTTGCAAAGCACTTAAAAAAATTCTGCAGTTTGCTCCTTGCATCAATGCTCTGTGCAGTAATCACCTCCTGATCTGAAGCAAAATGGCGTCCCTTCAGGTGTCTCTTGAGCTGAGGAAAGAGAAAGTAGTCCGATGGAGTCAGATCGCGGAAATAGGGTGGATGATTAAGACACCGAGAGCCCAGGTGTCGCAATTTCTGTTGTGTTGCTGCTGCTCGGTGGGCAGGGGCATTGTCATGGACAAGCAGGACACCTGCAAGAACCAAACTTCAGAATGTTTTAAAGTGGTTTGCAAAATTTGGAGCACAAGCCAGAAAGTGCATTGAGTTCCGTGGGGAGAATGTTGAGTAACTATGAAATTTCATCATTCCAAGTACATTCCTTCTACGTCGGGCTACAAACTTTTCAGCGTCCCTCGTAATGCCTATTCCAGACGTTTCTAATGAATTTCAATCATTATGCACTCAAACCGTGTTCAGGGCAGCAACTTAAGGTGTTCTGCACTGCAATTGTCAACTCAAAAGGATTGTATACACTCCTCTGAGTGTTTGTTGTAGTCGTAGCAACGCCGAGAGTGTGTCCATTCAGGAAAAAAATGGTAGTGCAATACGCCTTATCGGCAAATTTTGGCTAATCGGGAAGATAATTATACTGGCCGTGAGATTAGACGCCAGAGCCTAGCTAGTCTGCAATTGCAATCAAGGGTTTACTACGTGGAAGAGAGGTTCACATTTTGGTGACTGAAAAAACAGCCTTACACCCCACAAAGTTCATTCATCAACATACACTCGAAAACACAAAGTTCAGAATGAAGTATCATTGGAACTATCCATCTGCATATCGCCTTATGGCTTGGTACGTACAATTTCAAATAAGTGAAGCTTGAACCATGGGCGTGGCCAGAACGTTTTGCAAGGGGGGGTCGGGCAAATGATAAAAGTTGAATAGTAGAAAAATAAGTATTAGTACGACAATTATAAATGTTATTATTCAATAACAAATATTATAAACTAACAAAAATAAATTTTATTCGAAATAATAATAATTACTATATATATATATATATATAATAATAATTATTATTATTATATAAATGAGGAGACTCAATCCACCAAACGAGTGGACACCAGCACCACTATTTTTTTTGTTATTTCTTTTGCATTTTATGCAGTTAGTATCCGAAATGCATTTTGATATTAACTTTTGCACGTCTCGTTCAAGAAAAGGCTTTAAATGTTAGGTTTTTTTTGCATAAAATTTGTTGTGTGACCTCTCACCTACAACTATAATTCTTACAATTTTGAAACTCTAGAACGATTGCTCTTTGGATTAAATGGTATAATATAACCTTGTTCGTGTATTTTTCACTCAATGTTTTCCATCCAATGCATTTTTACTTTGATTATTCTCTTCGAATTCTAACTCAATAAAATTTATTTCTGTTCTTAAAAGTAAGAGTAACAAACTTTCGACTTTCTTGTATTTTTAAATTAACAATCTCAATCTTCTGGGGGTCCACAGACCCGTTCCAGTTTCATTGGGTATCGAGTTTCATAACTGTACTGTAATGAAATTCTTAAAGTAGTCCCTCCTCCAATCAATTTTCTAATAGCTCAGTAGTATGCACTGCTCTTACATATAGTAACACTATTAATGTTAGTTTATATTTATATTATTAATGTCGTAATTGTTGTGATATCAAAGCGTTTGTAGTGGATGGACGTGCTTGACTAGAGCTCCGCGCTTTCACCCCTCAGCTAGCCTGGCATTCTATTCTCCACCGCTGTACGTTGCCACATCTTCCGCCAGGTCAATAGCTTCACCGTGCGGATCTTCGGGGTTGTTATCATGTCCAAGCCTACACTATCAGTTGTTTCGACCAAAGTGGAAGAAATAGGCAAAACTATGGAAGCATTCCAGCAACGGCTTGATGAGTTGCTAGACAACCATGGATCGGTTCAAGAAGATGCTGACCTCCGCAAGTCACTCCTGAACCTCAGAGAGGAGTTTGTGGAATTTAAGAGATCGACGAGCGACTCCATGACAGAGCTTCGGCGAGACCTAGAGAGCATGAACAAGCAGATACGCACGAACACAATTGAAATAGATGACCTAGCGCAGTACTCTAGGAGGAACTGCATTTTGCTGCATGGGGTCCCCGAAACCACCAACGAAGACGTGGACAGCATCGTGCTCCAGACTTTACAAAATAAGCTTCAGTTGCAGCACATCAAGCTCGAGCACGTTGACCGGTGCCACAGGCTTGGCCCTCCGAAAAGATCGTCTCCGGAAGTTTTGAGATCGGGAAAACGTCCCATCATAGTGAAATTTGTAAGCTACCGCTCCAGGAACGAGGTGTGGAAGTCGAAGAAGATGCTAAAGAACTCGTCCCTATTAATTACAGAGTCGCTAACTCCCTACAGACAGAGGGTTTTGCGGGTGGCAAAGGATCGCGTAGGGACACGCAATGCCTGGAGCCAAGACGGGCGCATTTTCGTATCTCACGGAGGTCGTCGCTACCTTATATCTTCCCCCGAGGATCTTGATGTTCTCCCTTGACATGGGGTGCAACGCGAACTGAGTGTGAAGTGTAATGAAGAGCATATGTGACTTTTCTCGTTCTGATACGCTGTGTATGAATAATTGTGTGTGTGATGTGTTCAAATCATGTGTGTTTAGTGTGAGTTTTTTGTCCGGGTTCTTGTTTATGTTATCGTTTTTTAATGTGAGTGTGTGTGTGTCATTCCCTGATGCTTTCCTCCATGCTATTGTGCTTGACAGGGTAAGTAATAATTCTAAATTTAATTTTGGTATGCTAATGTTTCTTCTCCCATCTTGTTTCTGTTCGTTAAACCTCAATTCTAAAAATGGCTAATCTGGCAACAACGCATCTCGGTGACAGTGGACGAAATTCTGAAGAGCGTCGTCGCTCTGCTAATTGCCCTGGCACTCCGCCCCCCGCGGTCAGCACAGCCGAAATTCTCGGAAACGAGCTGAAGACTTGTCCGAACTCACTGTTGGTGTCACACGTGAATGCACAGAGCATCGAAGCGCACCTCGATAGCTTCAAAGCTATTTTCTCCCCCCTGAATCTCCACTGCATTCTTGTATCGGAGACGTGGCTTAATCCCCTCACACCCTCCAGCATGGTCTCCTTGCGAGGCTACAACGTTTTCCGAAACGACAGGTTGGGGAAACGAGGTGGCGGGGTGATGGCACTGATAAGGGAAGATATTACTGCGGTGGTTGTGGCTAAATCTGACGGTAACTACGCAAGAAAGACAGAATATCTTTTCCTGGAACTTACCATCAACAAACAGAAGCTACTGCTGGCTGTTGCGTACCGTCCAGCTGGAACGTGCTTTGTAAATTGTGAGGAGGAACTGGCTAAACTCATTCCCATGTACTCGCATGTATTATTATTGGGCGATCTGAACTTTCATTTAGAAACTGACAAACCTGAAGTAAATAAATTCCGCGCTGCTATCTCTTCTTACAATCTAAATATTTTGAAGCTCGATCCTACCTTCCACACGGCTACATCGCATTCTTGGCTAGATGTCATCTTAACAGGAGACTGCTCTCGTATCACCAAACATGGACAAACGAGCGCCTGCGGTCTCTCGTTCCACGATCTTATTTACGTTGCTTACTCGCTCAATGTTCCGAAATCCAAGCCAAACATAATTGAATACCGCGATTTAAAGAAAATTAACCCCGCTTCACTAAACGAAGATGCTACAAGAACCCCATGGAATTCAATAAACAGCTTCACTAATATTAACGACAAGCTTAACGAATTAAATAGTCTAATCTTACACCTTTTCGACAAACATGCTCCACTAAAGAAAAAACGCGTCACGCGGCCTGCTTCCCCCTGGATGACCGACAGCATTCTCGCACTTATGGCGGAGCGCGATTCGGCTCACCGCAGGTTTAAATCTGACAAGCGCCTCAAATCTCCAAATACTTTAAATAGTTTTAATAACTACCGCGTGTTGAGAAATCGATGTAATCAGGCCGTGCGCAACGCAAAGAGAAGGCTTTCTTACGAATTATTAAATATGCAAGGCAACCCCCGAATGTTGTGGAATAACTTAAGAAATCTAGGGCTAGGAGAGAAACGTAACGTAGATCCTACTCGTGTTTCGTCCCTTGATGAATTAAATACGCATTTCTCTCTCTCTAATTCAATGAATAAGGATGCTAAAAATGTTACTATTAGAGCTATAGCAAACCACAAAACAGAAATGATAGAGTTTAATTTTTACCCAGTCTATGAGTTCCAAGTTGCAACTGCAATCGGTCGGATCAAATCTGGTTCTGAAGGAGCCGACAACCTCCCATTGCGACTAATAAAGCTGATTTTACCTCATGTATTGCCATACATCACTGACATTTTTAATCTTTCTCTGCGCTCTGGTATTTTTCCAGATAAGTGGAAAATAGCACACGTTCTTCCTCTCGCCAAGACTGACCCCGCCACTTCCGTTGACAATTTCCGACCTATCAGTATTCTTCCCGCGCTATCGAAAGCTTTAGAATACATTGCTCACGACCAAATCAGCCGACATACAAATGAAGTTCTGGCTCCGTTTCAGTCGGGATTTAGACCTAATCACAGCACTAACACCGCCATGACTCACATAACCGACGACGTCAGACAAGCTATGGACTGCAGACAGGCGACAGTTTTAGTTTTATTGGACTACACGAAAGCTTTCCAGTCACTCGACCATGATATTCTCATTTCCAAGCTAAAATCATTTTTTAATTTTACCACCTCTGCAACCGACTGGGTCAAATCCTACTTAACTGGACGTAAACAAAGGGTGATTTATGATGGAAAGTGCTCGGCGCTATCTGAGATCACTTGTGGCGTTCCGCAAGGAAGTGTACTCGGCCCTTTATTATTTTCTTTATACATTAATGACCTGCCAAATATCTTGAAACACTGCCGTTATCACCTTTATGCCGATGACCTCCAGTTGTACTATTCTGCACCCCCAGTAATGTTAAGCGATGGTATTTCCAAGGTTAATGAAGATATAGAGAGGATTGTTAACTGGTCGCTTGACAATGGTATGTATATTAACCCTAACAAAACACAAGCAATTTTGATTGCTTCCGATAAACTGAAACGTTACGTAGATCTTAACATTCTGCCTTCCATTCTTGTAGATTCGACTCACATTCCATTTAACCAAACTGTTAAAGATCTGGGAATTGTATTAGACGGAAATTTATCGTGGTCACATCACACAAGTTCGGCGTGTAGAAAAGCCTTCGCATCTTTGTATTCTATAAGACGCATGGGCAAGTTTCTCCCCACCTCTATCAAGGCCAAACTATGTCAGTCCCTAGTTTTATGCCATTTAGATTATTGTGACGTAGCGTATTCCGGCTTAACAGGTGAGTCAGCTAGACGTCTGCAGAGTGTTCAAAATGCCTGCTTACGATACATTTTTAATTTAAAATATTGGGACCACCTATCACCTTATTTTCTCAAATTGGGGTGGCTACGTATGCAAGAAACACGAACGCTGCACACTCTGATTTTACTTTACAAAGTTCTCAACCTCAAGTCACCTTCCTATCTCCTCTCTCGCTTCCAATTTCTTCACGAATTTCACGATCGCGACACCAGATCACGGAGCTCCTCAGTTCTCTCCATCCCCGTCCACAGATCAAACTTATTCTCCAACTCTTTCTCCGTATCGGCTGTAAGACTATGGAATCAGTTGCCAGAAAGCACTAGAGCAGTAAGCTCCGTCGCTTCCTTTAGCAGACGTGTTCGCCACTCTCTTCAGAGTAGTCGTTAGATCTTCCCCTGTCAAGCAGACTAAAAAGCATGTGCAAGTTAACGAATTCTTAAAATACCTTGCAGTTACTTAAATACAATTTTAAATTTTGCATTCTTTCATTCCATATTTAGTTTTTTGTGTATTATATATTTTGTATTTTGTGTGTTATATTCAGGGCTTTAAGACTTGTGTGTATGAGTATAATGTGTGTGTGTGTGGACCTATGTGAAATGACTTAATGTACTTTGTGTATAATATAATAATGTAAAATTTTAAATGTATGGTTGAGTGGAAGAAAAGGCTTTGTACGGCCTTAACTCCGCCATTTAAAACAAGGCATTAATAAATAAATAAATAAATAAATGAATTAACGTTACTTATTTTACTTTATTTGAAGGGCTCGCCTCAACCGGATAGGCGTCAAAAGAGGGGTGAGAATTTAAACTTTCTTCAATCTCTTATGTACTCTTGTATGCGTATCAGCCCCGTATTTGGGCGCTCTGTCAGGATTCTGGTTTGGCGCCCCCAAGTATAACTTTTCATGTGCATCGTAGTTTGCATTTCTTTTTTAAAAAACACATTTAGGATAGAGTATTTGAAGGATATCTTTAAAATCGTACAGACACTCAGGTGTCTGCATACTTTTGGACCACCCTGTGTATTGAGAAACAGGAAAGTCCTGCATTTACCAGAGTATAAGCCTAAGTAATGGAAGGGAAAACATATTAAGAAATTGTACCGAGTTGAAATGTGTATACAGAGGCGTCTCGTGAACGTATGCGGTGCATGCTGCGCATGCGTCAATTGTGGAAAAAAGGACAGCTTGCTCTGCGACGACATTCATGAGCATTTCTGCATTCTAATTTCTTCATATAGGAGAAGTACAAGGTAACCAAAAAAGTTCTTGCCGTTCTAGAGCAGTGATAAACAAAAATCAATACAGTGAATGGTACGTACCTTTAGGTTTCGAAGTAATCTCCATCAGAATCCAACACCTTTTGTCAACGTTCCTGCAGCTGCACAATACCCTGGTGATAAAACTCGGTGGGCTTGGATGCAAAGAAGTCCGTGAGTGCGTTCCGCATGTCTCCCTCATTTGCGAAGGATCTCCCACGGAGGTGGTTGTCGAGGGAGTGAAACAGGTGGTGATCTGTTGGTGCAAGGTCCGGTGAATATGGTGGATGGCACAGTTGCTGAAGGGTCTCCCGGGTCCTCTTTGCCACATGTGGCTTGGCATTGTCGTGCAGGAACAGCACACACAGTGCACCCTTTGGAACTACTGAGAGTAGAGGTCAGCAGTGATGGTCTGACCAGGTGGAAGGAGCTCGTAATGCACCACTTGCCGACAATTCCACCATACAGAGAGCATAACCTTTCTTTGGTGCAGAGGTGGTCTTGAGGTGTGAGGAAAAGGGTCAATGTCTGGTACTCTTGGGAGTGTTCAGGTGCCGAGTGAGCAAGAACAAACAGGTTGTCACTCGTTGTTCCTTGTTGGCTGCCGACAATGTGTGAGGTACCCACTAGCTTAACTTGTATGACTTCCCTATCCCATGCAGGCGCAGTCTGACTATTTCAGCGGAAACATGGAACCTTTCTGTAAGTTCATCACACGTTAGATCACTGTCCTCCTCGATGGCTGCTTTCAGGGCCTCGTCATCCAACACATGTGGTCGTCCACTGTGAGGTTCATCCGAAAGGCTCACATCTCCCGAACGGAATTTCTGGAACCAATTCCTGGCAGTGCGTTCGTTCACGGCATTCTCCCCAAATGCCTGCCAAATGCGGCGACTTGATGCGGCAGCTGACAGGCCCACTTTAAAGTCATACAACAAACACACGCGAACAAGCTGCTTCGATACCCCCATTTCTCTTCGACACTAGACGAGCTATGACTGCTGTGTGTGCGCAACGTGCCTGTATTACTGACAGTCGATGGTCAGACTAACTCCCGAACTTTCCTCTCTGAGCGCATTATTAATGGGACGTCAAAAACGGCAAGAACTTTTTTGGTTACCTTGTATTTATTTTACACGAGAGCGCTTATATTACATTTCTTGCATCAATTGTTGGAAAACAATTGTTACTTTCTTTCACTTGCACCGCATGCCTTCACGAGACGCCTCTGTGTGAATATCTTTTATCTCTTAGTGATCCGCCTCAAAGGAAGTATCTACTATCGAATTAAAAATTATAGACACTAGAGTTTGGACTCCAGTTAAAAATTAACCAGTAGACCTATATAAAAACGAGTTACATCAAAATTTATCTTATTCAATTCTGTGTTAATCTATGCTAGTCAATTTGTCTTTAGAGTATGCCTTATATTTTTTATGGTCGTGAGAAAAATAGATGGGCAGGTTATTTTTAGGTTTGCAAATGATCGCCATATTTGAAATTCTGAAAATCAATAACGGGTTGTCCGATCGTAATGGAATTTTTGTAGGGTACAGGCAGAAAGGTCTTAAACACAGATATTATTTTTTTGGTTTTCAAAATTTCTAAAAAAAAACGTTATTTTCAACTTTGCAAAACAACTTCTTCTTGGTATTGGGAAGTCCTACAAATACAATATTGTTCTTGTTTTGAAGCTCTTTGCATCTGTTTTTAAAATTCATTATCATTGTCAATTCGCAATGCGAAACTGATTTTATACAGATTTTTATTCAGCTGAGTAAAGCTGTTCGGGGAACGTCGCAACAGGCAAGCAGCGATGTTCGTTGAACCACGGAAACTACCGGTGGGCAATGCGAGTCAATGCTTGCAGTATTGCCACGTTCCAAAATACATTCTGAAATAATGCAAATGAGACGACTGGATTTCTTGTATTTTACATAAAATGAAGGCAATTTTAAAAATTAACCAACACAATTGACTGAATTTAGTGTATCTACCTACAGTGACTTATCACTAGTGCTAGCATTTTTATGACCAAAAAATCACCAAAATATGCAAAATAAAATATGCTCTCATCACATAAAATTTTACAAAATATGCACTATAATTTGAAAAATATGCCCTTATAACTGGACTGTTTCAAACATCAATACCTAAATGCTGAGATATTTTCACATCGGTACTATTTTTAGTTCACTTTATGGGCCCTGAGTTGCAATACACAATGAATATTTTCTCTAAATTTTCAAATAAAAAATGAAAAATATCTTGCTACAGTCCAAAGAAAAAAAACTCGAGTAAACATGGGAGAAAGAACGAATCCACTTCGAAAATAACTGTATATTCCTTGAAAATGCAACAAAATATGCTGATTATGCCCGAAAATCGATCAAAATGTGCTCTATCACGCAGAAATAGCCAAATATGCCAAAATATGACCTTAAAAAAGCACCTTACTTTGATTAGTTTCTTCATAATATGAATTTCTATATGTTCGAAGAACACATCACCCTTACCTAAAAAAATATGCTAAGCCATAAAAATCCTAGATCTACTTATCACATTTAAAGAACGTATTACAATTAATATCACCTAAAATTTAATTATTATTTCAGCGTTACTGAACACCACTGCACCAGGGAATTCCATAAGTATGTAGAAAATCTTCAGTCTCCTTTTTTAAATTGAAATTAAGTCAAACAAATTAATATTATGTTATAAATTATGAAAATATTAAATATTGCAAATGAAGTTCACATATTAACTGTAAATTAACTTACACTCATTGTAGTTTTCATTAATGTTGACTGTAATAAAATCTACGAGGGGAATTCCGTAATAAGTATCGGATAATCATAGGCGAGCATTAAATTGATTGTAAAGTTTGTATTATCAGGGACGTAAATACATATGGGAATAGCCCTATTGAATTGTTGAATAGAATTATAGAATATATAAAGTTAATATAATTAAATATATACATATATAAGCCTCCCACCTTATAATTTAATATAAAAATATAATATAGATCATTCGCCTACTCTTGCATATTGATAACATGATGTGCTTCGAATCCACTGAGAGTGACTTTGTTTCTATATTATCCAGCTTTTTCAATTTACTTTTCTGCGGATATCCATTACTTTGATTTCAAAGTAACATCGGGTCAAGTTGTATGTGACACAAAGTAACTGACGCTTACTTTAAAAGTCATTAATACGTTGTCTGTGAAGATAGTGTGGATTAAGTGTTCGTTTCCGGTACAAGAACTGTTTTCTTGTCCTGTGTCAGAGGATGTAAAATTAGAAAAAAATGTACGATAATGTCGTTCATAAGAAAATTCAGCAACACTGGATATTCAAATTATAAGTTTGAAAACATATTATTCAATCAATAAAACATATTTTAATATAGTAATAAGAGTATTAAATTATTCTTGCAGGACTTGTAGCGACAGTATATCTCTCGTAACATCAGTAAACAAATAGTAACATCGGGCCACGTTTTACATAACAGAAAGTAACCTTGATTTGCTTACTTTCTAAAGTAAAATTAAAATATTTTATATCCAATAACCTAAATATCCTTATTCAGTTAATTTTAACGTATTAATAGAATTCGAATACTAGAAAACATACTGATAGAACATTTTAATTTTGCAAATACTAATAATAACAATAATAAATTTTACAAAACTGACGGTTCCCTTGAACTTTGAACACTCTCAGTACATACGCATTTTTTATCCGAAAATGCTTGATTGTTTATAATTGTTCTTATATTATCATATAAAGTGTCGTTGAAATAATAAAAAATAGGCTTGAATAAAATTAAATTTTGCAACTACGTCATTAATACATTGTCTGTTAGGATAGTGTAGGTCGAGTGCTCGATTCCCGTACAAGAACTGTTTTCTCTTCCTGTGTCAGTGGATGTGAGATTTTCAAAAAATGAAATTTCTGACTACGAAAATTCAGCAACCCTGGATATTGAAATTATAAGTTTGAAAACATATTATTCAATCAATAAATCATATTTGCCTCCCGATGGCGCATTGGTAGCGTCGTCGCCTTTTAATCAAGGGGTCCCGGGTGGACGTAGTGGTTCGGATCCCACTTTAAGCCGCAGGTCCAGTCCCGATTAGCCTTACTGTGAATAAAGTGAACTTAAAACACCAAATAATTCATTTTTTAATATTGTCATTAGAGTATTAAATTCTTCTGGAAGAACTTACAGCTTGCCACATTATACATCAGTAAACATTCATTTCGAACTGTTGAAACATCAGCTGGACTCTTGCATGTTCCAGCAACTCTATCCATCCTTCTTAAAACCAAAAGTTTATGGCTGCAGCAACACAAGCCTTCCACGTGTTCCTATCCTGGGCAAGTTCAACCCAATCTTTTCCAACCTTACAAATTCCTTTAGGTTCATCTCAACGTTATCCCTCCATCTACGTCTTAGATTTCCTACAGGTCTCTTACCGTCAGGTTTCAAAACCAGTATTCTGTAAACCATCCTTTCCTCTTCCATTCGTGCTACATGGCCCGCCCATATTCCAGCATGGTCATTTGCAAAAATCCCTCTCCGTTTTGTCGTGATATAGTTAATTCTTAAAAATTATATTTGTCTAGAAAATATACGCCAATTAAACTATAATAATGATTTTAGTAGCTTTTCTGCCATTGAAAATAAGACATAACGGATGTACTATTTATTGTGACTACAAATATTTTTTATAATCTATCTAGCTGAATTTTGGTGATTTCATATGATAATTTCAAAATATAAGCCGCCATGTTTATTTACAATTTAATGATAATGTTATAATTTTCGGTGTAATATGATTAGTATTTTGTATGTTTTTCTACAGAAAATATTTGCTATTTTTGCTTATAAAGATTATTAAATTTCAAATCAAGATAATTTTAAGTTTGTTTACAGTTTACATATTATACTTCCTTTCGTGTGAGCTTCACCCCATAAGTACATATCATATATCTTGTGTCCTTTATTTTCCTTTCTTAGAGCCTAATAAACACCATTAAATGATTACTATATTAACGCACTTTCACCAAAAGTGATTCTGATATCTACAAAATCCTTATGCACAATATTGAATCAATTATTTCTTTAGTGTGATTTAAAATAGTGATTTTTGTTTTAAAAAAATAGCTGTTTTGTATCTTCATTTAAATCCTGATTCATTAAAACCCAACTTGTTGAGGACTAACCAATACCCTCGAGCTCATACAATGTAAGTAAAACATGCATACTGAATAAATGGCTCCTTGTATAGGAAAGTTGGCTGAAACCCATCCGTTACAATTCCGTATGCTGTTTTTTATTCGAACTCCAATAGAACACGAAAACATTCGAATTTACCAAGATTCGAGTTAACAAGAACATGTATCATTAAAGATGATTTCAAGAGGAAATAAACCTCCGGTGCCAGTTTTTCGAAAGTATCCTCACATAAACAGACTTTTGGATTCACTAGGTCACTGATCCAGGTGTACCTGAGAGCAGTTTTTGAATTGAAGGAGGTGGGGGAAGCCAGGGAATTTCCTCCATTCTACTTTTTTTATCGCCGGCTCCACATTTATATTTTCCTTCCCAACCAGGGAAAGAAATTTTTTCCCCTCTGAACGTGTACTCCATTATCATTTGTGATGGTGTGACATTCATTCATTGTTTGAGTCATAAATTCTAGCTGACTATTCACGATGTGAAGAAACAATACAGTCGTTGCACTTTTAATCTTTTATGGATCATGGAATTATTTATGTTCAGCAAAAGTCATTCCTTGCATGGCATGTCATTAATTTGTGTCAACAAAGATAAATAATCATTTTTTCAAATGAATATTTTGACTTCTCTAAAACGAACATTTTGGCTTCTTTCTAACTTCGGCTAACCTATTTCAGTTGCAGTTTAAATTCTCAGTTTTGAGGTTCGTACTTGCGAAATTAAGCCTAACAATAGAGCCATGGAAAACAACTGCCTCCTCTCCCCACAAGCCTTTCTCGAATAATTTTCATCTCTACCTACAAGAATGACTCCCCTGTGACAAAATGTTCTGAAATGCTGCATCATTCATTCATCGAAATCTGTTGCAAAAATTGAATGCAAAATCTAGGGGATAAGGTGGTGGCGGGTAAAGGCAACTACCCAGCATGCTATCCTTGTTGCCTCCATTGATCCATGGTTCTGAAGTTCCCTCCTTCCTCTGCATTTGCTTTAATTAGAACACTGCCTGGGAAGGAGAGGGGGATATGGGCGTTTAAGTGTGGTGCCGATGACATATTCTCCTCTATAGCCGACATCGAGAATGTAGGTAGCCCTAACTCTACACACTCATGTGCTTTCATGTTAGATTGCAATGTACAGAGATGAGTCTTACATCAACAGAATTAATTTTCATATGGAAGTGATAGTTTTATTGAAAACGTATCATCCAATTCCTACATGTAAAGTCGTCAATACAAGATGCAGTAATCCTATTGAGCAATAGTCCATGTCACATGTTTGTTAATTATCATAGTTGACAATATTCTTGTAGAAAACATTTAAATTGAAAATTATTAAATTTCTCTTCCAGAAGCTGCTAACTTAACTAAAGGTAAAATTTTGAACTTATCTATTGTTTTTTTTACATTAACTTCACGATGGCAAGGAAGGAACAAATATATCGTTGGACAAGTATCAGAATCATCAGTAATAATCACCACTATGCATTCTATGTAACTTATGCATTACATACACTGTACACGTGCATATACATATGCATACAATATACATATGTATGTATACAAAACGTGTACATTATTTCAGGGACACAGAAAAACACCGCACAAGGAAATTCCACGGAGATGTATGAAATGTTCTATTTCACTTTTTTGAAATTTCAAATAAAGACAAACAAATTAATATTAGAAAATATAATCCGAAATGTTGCAAATGAACCGATTGGATTTATTTTATTTTACATAAGGTAAAGGCAATTTTAAAATTTAGCCAAAAGAATTGACTGATTTTAGTGTATCTATCTCCCGTTACTTATCACATTTAAAGAACGCATTATATTTAATAACAACTAAAATTTAAATATTATTTCAGGTTTAACGAAATCCACTGCACCAGGGCATTTCAAGAGTATGTAGAAAATCTTCAATTTCTTTTTTTAAATTCAAATTAAAACATCAAATTAATTTTTATCTAATAAATTATCAAATAACTAAATATTGCAAATAAAGTTCACATATTAACACTGTAAATTAACATACACTCATTGCAGTTTTTATTAATGTTGACTGTAATAATATCTAATAGGGGTATTCCATAATACGTATCGGATAATAATAAGCGAGCATTGAATTGATTGTAAATTTGTATTATAAAGGATTGTAGTATAATATAGATCATTCGCCTACTCTTGCATATTGATAACATGATGTGCGTTGAATCCACTGATAGTAGCTTTGTTTCTATACTATCCAGCTTTCTCAATTTACTACTGTGCGGATATCCATTTCTTTTGTTTCAAAGTAACATCGGGCCACGTTTTACATGACACAAAGTAACTGATGTTTACTTTAAGAGTAGCCATGATTCGGTTACTTGTTTTAAGTATCTCTTCACATTGAACAGTAACATATTTTAAATCCACTTACATAAATATCGTTATTCAGATAGTTTTATCGAATTAATAGAATTCAAATACTATAAATCATAGTGAAAGAAAATTTTAATTGAATTCTGTAAACTCTTCTTTCCTCTCCCATTCGTGCTACATGGCCTTCCCATGTTCCAGCAAGGTCATTTGCGAAAATTCCTCTCCATTTTGCGTGATATTGTTAATTTGTAAAAATATATATGTCTAGAATTTATTCTACACTCTTGAAAATTGGATAGATATATGTAATGGAAAATAAACTTACGATGTCTAGAACATCACAACAATAGAAAAACTGTCAGAAACAACATTGGCAAAAGGTCATTATGAGTATGAATTGGATAATTATTTAATTGCATGTTCCTTTCTGTTAAAATTCAGTTAGATGTTGACATTTTGTTTCGCAAGTAATAACTCGCAGCTTCAGCTACACATCCTGTAATGGATGGTTTGCTGAAATCCATCCGATACAATTCTGTGGACTACCGTGAACTAGCTAGCTAATCAATCCTAAGACCTTTTACAAGAGACTATCTAAGATCGTTTTAACGTAATAAATATGTGCATTTACCTGGCTCAGAGGTACAGTTGACGCAGTCCTGTGACGAGCAGCTATTCCTCTGGACAGGCATGATGTTTCCTAAAATGGAGAGTTTTTGTAGCAAATTGTCTTCAGTGGCTCTCAGTGGCTCTTTATGCATAGGTCCATTGTCTCGCTGCTCGTACTGAGTTATCACAATAACTCATATTTATTTCTTGAACAATTATCCATATTTGGCTAATCACATGGTCCACTATTTTTGCTTGTTTCTAGAGAACCTTTAACTCACTTGTTGTTTACCACTGAGAATAGTTCATGCTATTATAGGTTAACCACTCCCTATTCCATCGTTGGACCTTAGCTCATGGATTGGACTTATCCCTTTATATATACTTCTGGCTCGCAAAGAGACAGTGACGGTATGATTTAATGCCACATGCCGACATTCATAAAGTGAAATGATACTTACATACCAGTAAGTTTCAGGGCCAGGGTGGATATAAATCATGATTTTTAT
This sequence comes from Lepisma saccharinum, assembly GCF_977018435.1. Lineage (NCBI taxonomy): Eukaryota > Metazoa > Arthropoda > Insecta > Zygentoma > Lepismatidae > Lepisma > Lepisma saccharinum. Next base: position 25,793,717 of record NC_139257.1, read on the forward strand.
TTAAAGAATCCTTTTTGATATTTTTTTCTTATTTAAGTAGGAATTTCCTTATCTAAATCGATTTTTTTATAAATCACGCTTAAAATTGCTTGCATGGTATTTGACAGCGTACATGTAGATATATGTTATTTTATAGAGAGTTTTTTTTCTGGTAAACGACCTTCTAAAATATTTAAACATTTTGAATAAAAATAAAAAAATATGTGTAAATATACATTTATCGGTTTCTGATGCAGTATATACGGACCTGCTATGAACATGTTTGTTAATTAAACTATAATAATGATTTTAGTAGCTTTTCTTGCATTGAAAATAAGACATTCCGGATGTACTATGTATTTGTGACTTAAAATATTTTTTACAATCTATGTAGCTGAAGATCTTTTTTATGATAGTTTCAAAATATCAGCTGCCATGCTTTTTTACAGTTTAATGATAATGCTATCATTTACGGTGTATTGATTGACTTGCTGTTTTAAGTCCACTTTATGCACAGTAGGGCTAATCGGAACTGTACCTACAGTTTCAAGTGGGATCCGAACCACCGGGTATCGAACCCTGGACCTCTTTATTACAAGGCGACGACGAAGAGACCGCTGGACCGGCTAATATGGAAGTGAAAGTCTTATATAAAACGTATCATCCAATTCCTATATGTGAAATCGTTATTACAAGAAGCAGTAATACCATTGAGGAATAGTCCATGTAACATGTTTGCTAATTGCCATAGTTTAAAATATTCTTGTAGAAAACATATAAATTGAAAATTATTAAATTTCTATTGCAGGACATCATAGCATAACTCATGGTAAAATTTTGAATTTATCTATTATTTTTTTTACACTATCTTCACGAAGATTGTTTTAGGGCAAAGAAGGAACAAATATATCGTTGTACAAGTATCAGATTCATCAGTAACAATTTCCAGTGTCACCTCTATGCATTGCATGTAACATATGCATTACATATACGTGAATATACATATGCATACATTATACATATGTATACACAATGTGTATATTATTTCAGACACAGAAAAACACCGCACAAAGAAATTACACGGAGATGTAGCAAATGTTCCATTTCACTTTTTGAATTTGACATAAAAACAAACAAAATAATATTACAAAATACATTCTAAAATGTTGCAAATGAACCGACTGCATTTCTTGTACGTTACACAAAGTGAAGGCAACTTTAAAAATTAACTAAGAGAATTGATTGAATTTTGGTGTATCTACCTCCCGTTACTTATCAAATTTAAAGAACGCATTACAATTAATAACAACTAAAATTGAGAAAATATTTCAGGGTTGCATCACATCAGTGTACCAAGGCTTTCCACGAGTATGTAGAAAATTTTCAGATTCCTTTTTTATATTAAAATTAAGACAAACAAATTAATATTATATTATAAATTATGAAATTATTAATTATTCCAAATTAAGTTAACATATTAACTCTGTGAATTTACTTACACTCATTGTAGTTCTTATCAATGTTGTCTGTAATAAAATCTGAGAGAAATATTCCATAAAACGTATCGGATAATCATAGGCTAGCATTGAATTGATTGTAAAGTGTGTATTCTAAGAATCGGTATTATCGAGTATTGTAGTATAATATAGATCATTCGCTTACCCTTGCATATTGATACCATGATGTGCTCTGAACCTACTGATAGTAGCTTCGTTTCTATATTATTCAGCTTTCTCAATTTACTTCTGTGCGGATATCCATTACTTTGGTTTCAAAGTAACATCGGGCGAGCTTTACAGGACATAAAGTAACTGACGTTTACTTTGAAAGTAGCACTGATTCGGTTACATTCTAAAAGTATCTCTCGGAATTGAACAGTAAAATATTTTGAATCCACTAACAAAAATGTCGTTATTCAGTTAGTCTTTTCGTATTAATAGATTTGATTTGATTTGATTTAGTTTATTTTACTTCGCGTTTTGTGCCTCTTGGCTAATTTGCGAAGATGGGGATGAGTGATGAAATGATGAAATTGATGAATGGACATTCACAAACAACCAAGTCCGACCGGGATTCGAACCCGGGACCCTTGGCGTCGCAGCGCGATGTGCTAACCACTCGGCCACAGGGTCGGGCGTATTAATAGAATTAGAATACATTAAAACATATTGAATGAAATTTTTAATTTTGCAAATACGATTATATAATAATAATAATAATACTCGTAATAATAAATGGAACAAAACTGAATGCTCGCTTGAACTTGGAACTCTTTCAGTACATACGCTTTCTTTTTCGAAAATGCTTGTTATTCAAAATATTCCAAAAATAGAATTGTTTATGATATAATTATCCTTAGAATATCTTGCAGAGTGTCGTTGAAATAATAAAACATATACTTATAGTTCATTTTGAATAAAATTAAATTTTACAACTTCGTCATTAATACGTTGTCTGTTAGGATAGTGTGGGTCAAGTGTTCGATTACAGTACAAGAACTATTTTCTCTTCCTGTGTCAGTGAATGTAAAATTAGAAATGAATGAAATTTCTGATAGTATGAAAATATCGTTAATAAGAAAATTCAGAAACCCTGAATATTGAAGTTATAAGTTTTAAAACATATTATTTAATCAATAAAGCATATTTTACTGCAGTCATTAGAGTATCAAATTCTTCTGGAAGGACTTTAAGCCTGCCCATTAATATCTCGTAACATTAGTAAACATTCATATCGAACTGTTGAAGCTACAGTTGGACTTTTGCATCTTCCAGCAACTCTCTCTAACTTTCTTAAACCCGAAGGTTTATGGCTACAGCAGACACAAGCCTTCACACGTATTCTTATCCTGGGCAAGATCAATCCAATCCTATCCATCCTTACCGATTACGACCTTACCTATATCCCTTCCATCTACGTCTTGGCCTACCGTCAGGTTTCCCAACCAAAATTCTGTAAACTCTTCTTTCCACTCCCATTCGTGCTACAAGACTTGCCCATGATTCAGCAAGGTCATTTGCGAAAATTCTTCTCTATTTTGTCGTGATATTGTTAATTCTTAAAAATTATATCTATCTAGCATTCATTCTAGGCTATTCAGAGTTCTAGAAAACCTCGACAATAGAGAAACTGTCAAAAACAACATTTTTCCAAAGGTCAAGTTCTGGCATGAATTCCTCTGGACAGGCATAATATTTTCTAAATGTAGAGTTTTTGTAGTAAGTTGTCTTCCTGTCTCTTTGTTTACCAGTGACCTTCCAAAGTCATTGGATCTCAATTGCTCTTAATGCCTAAGATCCTTGTCTCACTGCTCGTACTGGGTTATCACAATATCCCATATTTTGTTCTTGGGCAATTATCCATAATTGGGTAAACAGATGGTTAACTCTTTTCCCCTGTTTCTTGAGGACCTTTGTGTCACGTGTTGTTTACCACTAAGAATAGCTCAAGCTATTATGGGTTAGCTACTCCTATCTATTCCATCGTTGGCCCTTAGCTAATGGATGGATCTTATCCCTTTATATATACATCTGGTTCGCAAGGAGACAGTAACGTTATGATTTAATGTCACATACCAACATTTGTAAAGTGAAATGATACTTACTTTCCAGTAAGTAATAGGAGCAGGGTGGATATAAATCATGATCTTTATTTAAAGAATCCTTTTTGATATTTTTCTTATTTAAATGGGATTCTTCTTATCTAAATCGATTTTTTAATTATTTTTTTTATAAATCACGCTTAAAATTGCTTGCTTGGCAGCGTACATGTAGATATACTTTCTTATAGAGAGGCTTTTTTCTGGTAAACTACCCTCTAAAATATTTAAACATTTTGAATAAAAACAAATGATGTGTAAATATACATTTATCTGTTTCTGATCCTGTATATTCGAACCTACTATGAAAATGTTTATTAATTAAACTATAATAATGATTTTAGTAGCTTTTCTTGCACTGAAAATAAGACATTAAGGAAGCACTATGTATTTGTGACATAAAATATTTTTTATATGTAGCTGAATTTTGGTGATCTGTTTTATGATAGTTTCAAAAAATCAGCTGCCATGCTTTTTTACAGTTAAATGATAATGCTATCATTTTCGGTTTAATATGATTAGTATTTTGTATGTAATTCTACACAAATTGTTTACTACTTTTGCCTTTAAAAATTATTGAATTTTAAATCAAGATAATTTTATGTGTGTTTACAGTTTACGTATTACATTTCCTATTCTGTGAGCTTCACCCCATAATTACATATATTTTGTTTCCTTTCTTTTGCTTTCTTAAAGACTAATAAACTCCATTAAATGATTACGAGATTAACATACTTTCACAAAAAGTGATTCAATATCTACAAAATCCTTATGTACATTATTCTATAAATTATTCCTTAAGGGTAATTTTTAAAAAAATCACCTGATTTAAATAAATCTACCTTGTTGAGGACTAACCAATATCTTCGAGCTCAGAGAATGTAAGAAAACATCCATACTGTATAAATGGCTCCTTTTAATGGAAAGTTTGTAGTTTTTAATTCGAAATCCAACGCGACACGAAAAGATTCGAATTAACAAAAACATGTATCATTAAAGATGATTTCAAGGGCAACAAACCTCGGGTGCGAGTTTTTCCAAAGAATCCTCCAATAAACAGACTCTTGGATTCAATAGATCACTAATCCAGGTGTCGCCTGGGAGCAGTGTTCGAATTGAAGGGGGTGGGGGAAGCCAGGGAATTTCCCCCGTACTACTTTTTTATCCCCGGCTCTACATTTATATTTTCCTTTCCAACCAGGGAATGAAAATTTTCCCCTCTGAATGTTTATGTACTGTTTTATCATGTGGGATGGTATGACAGTCATTCACTGTTTGAGTCATAAATTCTAGCTTACTCTTCACGATGTGAAAAAAGAATACAGTTATTGCACTATTAATCTCTCATGGATCGTGGAATTATTTATGTTCAGAAAAAATCCTTCTTTGCATGACATGTCATCAATCTGTATGAACACTGATAAAGATTTATTTTTTCTGATAAAATGCCGGCTTTCTTAAATTGAATATTTCGGCTTTTTCAAAACGAACATTTTGGCTTCTATCCAAATTCTGATAACCTGTTTCAGTTGTAGTTTCAGTTGTGAGTTTTGAGGTTCGTACGTGCTAAATTATGCAAAGAGAAAAAGTGGAATGGAAACAACTGGGCCCCATCCCCAAAAGCCTATCTCCAATAATTTTGAACTCTACTTACAGGGACGACTTTCCTGTGTTAGCACATCGCGTCGTAGCGCGATGTGCTAACCACTCTACCACAGGGAAGTGAAAATTGTTAAATTTGTATTGCAAAACCTTCAAGCATAACTCAAGGTAAAATTTTGAATTTATCTATAATTTTTTTTAAACTATCTTCACGAAGATTGTTTTAGGGCAAAGAAGGAACAAATATATCGTTGGACAAGTATCAGATTCATCAGTAATACTTATCAGTGTCACCTCGATGCATTGCATGTAATATGTGCATTACATATACGTGAATATACATATGCATACATTACACATATGTATACGCAATGTGTATATTATTTCAGAGACACGGGAAAACACCGCACAAAGAAATTCCACGGAGATGTAGTAAATGTTCCATTTCACTTTTTGAATTTGACTTAAAAACAAACAAATTAATATTTCAAAATACATTCTGAAATATTGCAAATGAACCGACTAGATTTCTTGTATGTTACATAAAGTGAAGACAATTTTAAAAATTAACTAAGAGAATTGAATGAATTTTGGTGTATCTACCTCCCGTTACTTATCACATTTAAAGAACGCATTACACTTAAAAACAACTAAAATTAAGAAAATATTTCAGGGTTACATCACATCACTGCACCAAGGATTTCCAAGGGTATGTAGAAAATCTTCAGTTTCATTTTTTAAATTAAAATTAAGACAAACAAATTAATATTATGTAATTGCAAATTAAGTTCACATATTAATTCTGTGAATTTACTTACACTCATTGTAGTTCTTATCAATGTTGTCTGTAATAAAATCTGCGGGAGATATTCTATAATACGTAACGGATAATCATAGGCGAGCATTGAATTGATTATAAAGTGTGTATTTTCAGGGACGACCGATTCTATAAATTGGTATTATCGAGTATTGTAGTATAATATACGTAGATCATTCGCTTACTCTTGCATATTGAAAAAATGATGCGCTTCGAATCCACTGATAGTTGCTTTGTTCCTATATTATCCAGCTTTCTCAATTTACTTATGTGCGGATATCCATTACTTTGGTTTCAAAGTAACATCGGGCAAGCTTTAATTGACATAAAGTAACTGATGTTTACTTTGAAAGTAGCGTTGATTCGGTTACTTTCTGAAATTACTTCTCGGCATTGAACAGTAAAATACTTTGAATCCACTCACATAAATATCGTTATTCATGTAGTCTTATCGTATTAATAGAATTCGTATACCAGAAAACTTAGTAACAGAAATTTTTAAATTTTGTAATGATGCGATCATTACTGGATCCTTTTTTATGTTATAAATTGTGTATGGCTATGTATTCCTGTACTTTTGGGTTCTTGGCCGTTGGGGAGCGGTAAGTTTCCAGTAACGGTTTAGGTCATTAGCAGGGCCTATAAATAGGAAGGGCAGGGGAGGCGTCAACCTCAGATGTTTGGCGGAGTACAGCAATGTAAGAGGTATCTTTTTCTCTGAGGGGAGTGGCTGGGCGAGCATTCTCTCCTTACTATGTGAACCGATGGCGGGGATGTTAACTTTCTTTCTTTTAATACACACACTTGCTCTTTTCACATTATTCCAATAGTTTATTTCATGTGGGAAACCGGGTACATATGCACACATACCTTCAGCCACCTTTTTTGGTACTGAGGGTTATATTTTTTTTTTACTCGTGGAGCCAGTGGCTACGCGAGTCTATACACTCTCTTCGGGAAGGGGGGACAGGGTACACCGAAATGTAATTTTGCGAATAACGGCCAAGAATTAACTTCTGTAAATATAATATGAATAAACCTCTATATATATCTAAAAGGAAAAGGGCGTTAAGTTGTAATTTGAAGAGGTACGTGTCTATTGCCTAAACTAGCATCCACAGAACTTCAGGTACTGCAAGTTTTGAACCTTGGGACAAGGATTCAAAAATGTATGGTTGTGTATATTGTGTATGTTGCTGAGAATCAGCTTAAAAGCACAAAATATACCGTTACAATTTGCAAATACGATTATATAATAATAATAATACTCGTAATAATAAATTGTACAAAACTGCAAAACTGAATGCTCGCTTGAACTTGGAAAGTAGTGTGATTTGTGGTACTACTGGCGCGAGATAGTATGAACCCCCCTCAGGCAGATTTGGCTACACTTAAAACAAGCTCAACATGCCCATATGAGCTTTTTGCTCAAGTGTGGAACCCTGTCTAATCCAAGATTTTTGTAAAAATGCCCTCGGGAATTTCCCGTGAAAGTATGACCCCCCTCAGATTGATTTGCCTACACTTATAAAAGGCACTTCTGTGAGATTGTTGTCCATAAATTTGTTAAAAATATGCCCTTCTTGATATTTTTTTTGGCTACACTTAAAACTAGGCCAAACGTATTAACACACACACACACATATTTACTTCCGGTTTAAGTTTAATTGGGCACCAGGCTCAACTTGTATATCTAGTATTAAGATAATGTAAATCTTCTAGAATTTCTCTGTGACTCTCTCATTTCTTACATCATAAACATATGATTTTTCACCTATAAGAATAACACTACATATGGTGTCATCAGGGAGTGTATCGTGGAATTCACAGATAATTTTAATGTTTGTCCTGTCATTAACCACAACTTGTTTCCTTTTTGAAGTGTTGATGACAAACATGGGTCTCTGTGCTTTGAATTCATCTGGTGTGTAATACATGTCAGTATTGCCAGTAGTGACCCTTCTGTATGCTGTAAATGCTTCATATAATTTAAGGAAATCATCCTTGGACATGTCTAAATTACAATTTTCTCTGGAAAATACCTCATTTCTGCCATCTTTAAGATATATGTTCTTGATGTTGCAGTTATCAAATCTACTTGAATTTTTTTCCTGATTATTGTGTCTTCCAGTCTGAAACAGTACCACCACAAAATCCGGAATGTCATATTGTATACTGGAGAATGAATTTGTAGCATCAAACTCATAATAAGTACCAGCGGCAGGCTTCTGTACACATTGATATGTATAAAATTGTAAAGGAATCTGTGGATTTTTTATTATATCTGCTTTGTATTTAAGAGCATAACTGGCTTCATATTCAACAACTGGGATTCTTAGCTCCATAGTCTGAATAATGCATTTGCCTTCATCAGGTAGGGTATTGGGCAGAGCTTCCCCTGTAGAGTTTAATGTGCTGTACCTCATCAAAGCATTATTATCATTGGCAGCTCTTCTAAATGTGATTCTTAAACCACCCTTCCACATAATGTCTTTGTAATCTGAGAAGAATCCTGGCAACAGGCGCATAGGAAACAATACTGTGTGGCTTTTAGATAATATCTTATCACCAGCCTCAAATCCACCTATTTTGTAGTATGATGCCTCGGTTTTGGATAATTTTAGTGTGGCCAATGCCGGGTAATGCCGGGATAATCCACTCTGTTTATAACAACACCATGCTTTCTGATCTCAATTTCAGAGAACAGATGCGGCACAAAATTGTCTACCAATCTTATATTTGAATTTGCCGGATAATCTGTTAAATCGAGCTTTACAACATCAAATTTGATGTATAGATCTGCTCTGTGGGGGTGTATAAAGCCATCCCCTACATCAAGATCAACCTCAATTTCTGTGTTGGGTTGATCTAAATTTGCAAATGTCCTCCTGTTTGGGGGGAATGATTGTAGCTCATAACTCTCAATATTTTCCATTTTTTTTGTATGTATTTTTATTTAAATATTAATCTCTATGATAGCAGTTGTTGTGGCTCCAGCAAAATCAACTAATTCTTCTTTTTCATTAGTGACCATCAATTCAATGTTATCTATTCTATTATGGTACACAGGAAAATATAATGTTGGGGATGGAGTGTAGATGATGGGCTCCATAAATTCAGAATTAGGTTTAAATGTTGCAATGATGCCAGTTTGTTTGTGAGTGCCTATGCCATTTGATTTGGTGATCATACCCTCAGCCACATTACAGTGAATATTCAGAGCCTTTATGGCTAAGAATTTGGGTATATTAATAGCAGTGTGTTTGATGGCTGGTTCAAGTTTTGTGTTGTTCTCAAAGCCTAACAGCTCTCCTATAGTACCCAGATCGACTGTCTCTGTAGCAGATACAATCTCTACTCTGTGAGTGACAGAATTTTGAGTTAATACTATACCTCTGGGTAATTGAGCATTTAGAGTGGACAGATTATATTGCCCTGGAGTGATGACCATTTTTTGATCATCAACTGCAATTGTGTTGTTGTGGTGTGTAATATTAGGGATCAAGTACATGCCATAAAATGCTCTGAGAGCTATTGTTTTGGGATACACTATATCATCATGTAATTTGAGTTTCAATATTGAATTTTGGCTGGTGAGATGGAATACCCCCATGATGTTTTAAATACCACAGGACCTTTTGAAAATTTTCAATTGATGGTTTATTTATTTGAGACAGATATCTGAGAACAGATAAACACAAATGTCCACAATTAACATCTTTGAAGTTTTGAACACGGGCATTATTGTAATAAAGATTAGCTGATTTTAGATATTTTACTAAATTTTCAGGTGGAACAACTCCAAATGAATCAAACACAAATGCCTCATCTTTTAAATATTTAAGATAACAAATCCAGTGAGTGCCCTGATTTTTGTACTTATCCAAATTAACAATGCCACACTCTTTGTTGAGTGGTTGCTCTGGCAAAGAATCAGACATGTACACACCTCTAAAACTTTTGATGCCCAGTGGCTTGATTAAAGCTTCAATATCTTGGTTTGTAAGCGGCTCTTGTTTTTTTAAACTTATTCATGGCTCTCTTAACACCTTTGCCTTGTTTCTCCATGGCCAGGTTATGGCGCTTCAATTCATCTAATTCTCCCCTATTTTTCTTGGCATCTATTACTGTTTTTGCTATGGCAGCTGATCCCCCAGCCAAGCTCCCCACAGCCCCAAGTGCTGCTAAGATGGCGGGATGGTAAATATGAAACCCCCCACATGTGATGTTTTCCTGGATTGTTGTAATTTTTTTAATTGGGGGATACTAAGCAACAATTTCATACCATGGCCCTTGGCAATACAAGAGCTTTTTTTCTTGCGCTGCTTTTTGGTTACAAGGCTATCAATAGTTTTAAGAGATCTAAGACCTGCATAAGGTATTTGATACATAACACCCCTGGCCTTCATTATAGGTTTATCATATACATATTCACAGCCCCACCCCAGTTTTTGCTTGGTGTTCATAGCTATGGTGGTTCCCAATGCTGCTATATTTTCACTCAAAGAAGCATCTTTGCTTACAAATCTACCAAATGCAGCCTCTTCTAATTTCTTGTCTGCAACATGTATCTTGTCAAGATCAGAATGTGTGTTGTATGCTATGTCATGGTCTCTACAAGCAGCATCTAGGGGATTAACACCAGGATCACCTCTGTTTAATCTATGGTCCAATTTTGTACCGGGACCACAATACTGATAGCCTGGAATATGTAGTTCAAATGGCAGCTTGTTTATAATGTCATTAACCAACCCCCGACCCTCAGAAATATTCCAAAATTTAGGTGGTAGAGTATTAATAATTTTTGTAAGATATCCAATCCCCTTAGTGTCATTCACTATAAAATTAGACAATTTGGTGCTTATCATGTCCATAATTCCAACCTTTTCATTGTAAAAATTGTGGTTGCCAGCATTTTCCTCCCCAGCTATCACCAATAACCTATCTACAAGTTTCCTGACATCATCAACCCAGACAAATTCTTTAGGCAGGGTGTTGTATTGTTTGATTCCACTGCCAGTCTTGATCTGTGACCATATGGGCTTGATTAAATTATTGTATTTTGCTCCACTGCTATACTTGACTCTTTTTTGTGTGGGATCATTGTTCTGGTATAGAGCATCTGATTTTATTAATATTTCTTTGTAGTGCTCATAGTCTTGATCTGTATAGTTGCCAGGTCTCTTCCTAGTCATCAGTTCCCACAACCCAGGTGTGCCGGGATATTTAACAAAACCACCTTTTTCTCCAAGATGAGATTCTGAATATACAATGAGATCATCTCCCATAAATGTTACTCTGAGATTGCCAATTCTATGTATGATGCTACCATCACGCTCTGTGTCAGCATATAAGCCAAAGACCTCATCTTTGTTGTCTTTAGGTGTGCTTAAATATTTTTGAGCAAGAAGACCCAATTCAATAGGATCCAGAGTAGCTTCAATTCTTCGAGGAGCAACAGGACTAGGTGTATGAATACTGGAAAGTGGGGTGATTGGATAATCTAATATGTTCCTTGCAGCTACAGGTACAAGCTCTGTGATCAAATTTTGATTTTGCTCTGTAACAGTTTTGATATTTTTACCTAATTCACTAATAGCATCAATAATAGGCTGTTCTGTTTGTTTGTGTTGTTCATAAATTCCTCGGTTCTGTGATTTCCATCCCTTAAATCTTTTTACAAGATAATCTCTTAATTTAAGATCATCAATGATTGGCCTTTTCATGGTTATTTATATATGTTTCAATGTCTAGAAAATTGTTGATTTTATTTCTGTATTTGCCACTATTGGGTTTTCTTGTCATATCAATTGTGACAAACCCATAACTGTCCTGGTTCCAGCACCCACTGCAAAACTTGGAAAAATTATTGTAGCTCAAGTCCCCACCTACATATTCATCATGTATGTGTTTGAGGTTGGTATGATCTTGATGAAACACACATATAAAATTGCTGTTGTCTCGGATCAGCTGCTTCGGTATTTTAGAAAAAGTCTGTGCCAGGTAGAAGCAATCAATGTTTTTGTGTCGGCCCTGTGTAAAGAAATTTCTAACCTTGTTTTGATTATCCAGTATAATGTCATCAAACACAACAACAGAATTATCGAGACATTCATGGAGTGGCTTAACATCTGATTCAAAAGTGGCAATATCCAATCCATCATATAGCTTCATCAGCTGCTGATATTTTAATTGTTCCAAGCTCTTAGAGAAAACATACAAGTGCCTGTTTTTCCAGTCTAACCAGTTGGGTGCCAATAAAAAATTATCAATCATTAGTGTAGTTTTACCACAAGCAGATGGCCCAACAATAAGACATCTAATATTATCAGGCAGCAACTTGCCATTTCTCTTAATCTGCTGTTCAGGTTCTGGCAGCCTTTTTATAACATCCCAAGTGCTCATATTATCACTTTGTCTGCATCGATCCAGCTGTGTTCAGGAAGTCCTAGCCATTTGACAAATAACTTGTTGCCTTTTCTGCGGATGATTTTTTCTATGAGATATGTGTCAGGCTGTTTAGTTTTGCTGAGTTCTTCTTCATAGAATCTGCCTTTGAGAATTTCTCCTCGCTGATCTTTTATTATATATGTGTTAAGGGTCCCAGGTTTAACTTGAACCACTGTAAATAATTCAGTGCTCCAGTTTCTTGTAAAGCCTCTTTTGAATAAGTGCTTATATTTGCTGATTCTTACTTGATCACCCACCTTGTATTTGGCTTTTCTTGTTGTTGGCTGGTATCTAGGATAATAAACAGTCCTGATCAATTTTTGCTCATCAGATGAAGTTACTTCAGAGGGTTTCATGTTGATTGTGGAATGGACCGAGTTGTTATATTTATGTAGAAGTTCTGGAAGAATATTAAGCCATTTATAATTACCTTGAAGTGTAAATTGTTTATACATAAGATTTTTTAGGGTTTTGTTGAATCTCTCTACAATTGAGGCTTTGTGATCACTGTAACTCGAATAATGTTGTATTGACTGGCTTTTAATAAATTGTTGGAACACAGAATTATAAAATTCTTTGCCATTATCTGTTTGCAAATATCGCGGTGATCTTCCACTCTGATTGATGATTGTCCTGAAGGCTTCTGTAACACATTTTCCAGTCTTGGATTTGAGTGGCACAGCCCAGGCAAATTTTGAAAATGTGTCTATTACAGTAAGTAGATACTTGTAGCCCTTGTTGATTTTGTCTAAGTTTTTCAGCTGTCCACTTGCCATCTCAATCAAGTCGCTCTGCCATAAATCATCTATGCCTTTTGTGACTACTGGCAGTCTCTTATAATTATGTCTGGCTTGTCTGTGTAATTCATCAACAATAATTTGTCTAGACATAATATGAAAACAAGAATATTGCAACTATGGGGTGTTCAGCAGCTGATACTACAGGATTTTCTAAATATAATTTGTCCTCTATTTGTATATGAAATTCCAGAGAGCCATCATCTTCAGCATAAGATGTTTCTAATGTATTGGGATCTGTAAAATCCTCTAACTCTACACTGGTGATTTTTGCTTTGTTGTCAGCATTTGTTATTGATAAGGTGGGGTAGTGGTGTGCCTGTGGTTGTAGCTAATATTTGATCTTGATTGGTCTCAGTGTGCCCCCAACAAAAAACTGGTAATAAAATTGAGCAGGGGACAGCATATATATTTTGCCACCTGGTGTAAATGGTGAATCATATTCTTTGTTGGGGATGCTGTACAATTCAAGAATTACTGTATGTTTAGGATTCTCGATTATGCCGGTTATTTCTTTTTCTGCTGTAAGCAATCTGCTTGTTACAGATTCAAGGTGCTCATTGATGGTCCTAACAATCTCATCGTGGCCAGGCTTGATTCTTATGTCCACAGCAAGTTTCTTGTATTGCTGCACAATCTCTTGTAGCTGGGTGGCAAAAACAGACAGGGCATTTGCTTGATTGGATTCCATGGTCCCTAGCTGTTGCTTGATATTAGCTACAATTTGCTGTAAATTTTCAATAACTGCCAATTTTGAATTTTGAGCAGTAAGATCATGGACCTGTCTTCTGATATCCTCAAACAGGGCATGCAGTTCATTAATATGTTGATTAGTTGGTAGAGTGGCCACTGTCTGAGTGAGTTGTTTGATCTCTGTCTGGATATTCTTGATATCTTCTGATTTCAATATGCGATTTACTGCTCTCTTAATATTTTTAAGTTCCTGTGATGTAGGCAGATTTGTTACAGTATTTTGCAAAGATTCAAGTGCCAATTTCACATTATTTAATTCAGAAGCATCAGCCACACCACGCATAGCATCTTGGAGCAGGGCTATATCTGCCTGAGTGGGTGTTGATTGTTGTAAAATTTCAAGTTTTGTTTGGATATCATCGATCAAGTGATGAAAATGAGATAGCTCAGATTCAGTGTTGAGGTTTTCAAGCTTTGTGATCTGTTGCTGGACACTGACAAGTGTGTCTACAATACCAGGCAGGCGGGATTCTAGAGATTCTTGTACATTTGTCAAATCACTTTGCACTGCTGCTATTGTACCCTCAAGATGGGTTATGGTACTTTGCATTTTTCCAAAATCTTCATATGTTTCAAGTTGCAGCTTAATGTTGGCAACACTCCGAGTTATTGCACTCAAAGCATCAGAAGATGGCAAGTTGTTCATAAAATTTTCAAGTGTCTCAATGTTTTCTTTAACCTCGGCTATGGCATTGTTCAAGGGGTCCAGATTAGGTATTTGGAGTGGTTGAATCTGTTCTTTTAGAGTGGAAATCACTAGATCAAAATCTTCTTGTGATTTTATGCTTTTGACAATTGTTTGGAGCTGTGTCTGGACATTATTTATCTGCTCTTCCAATTGTTGTTTCAATTGCTCAGAGTTGGTGGCCTGGGTCTTAAATTTGGCTTGAAGAGCTGCTACAGCTTTTTCTAAACTTTGAAAATTATCCAATGTTGCCAGATCAGTATATTTCTGAAGCAATAATTTGAGTTCAGAATCAATTTTAAGAAGAGGGTCCATGCATTGTGATTGTAAATTTGTAATTTCTAGTTGAAGACTGGCATTGAGTGTGGTTTGTAAAGCTTGTAAATCACTTCTTAATTTCTTGACTCTGACATCAAGCATTAGAATCTCATCTTTGTGATCTTCATGTCTTGTATGGCCAAATATATCATTAGGCATTTTTGTTTTAGTGGTTATTTATTATTGAATATCTGATTCTTAATTCTATGAAAAAAGGTATAAGCTTGTCATATGACCCAGGGACCTCAATATATAAGCAGTCACCAGCAGAAACAGTATATCCAGTGCCAGAAATCATGTTTGAGTGCTTAATTCTATAAATATTTCTCCCTACTGAAATCTTGACATTACCCTCAGGGGTTGTAATAAATTGCAATTGACCACCTACAGGTAATTGGTAATGATTTAAATTATTGTTAAATATGTACAATATTTTACCTGTTTCATCATCAACATCTGTAAATATGCTGTTCAGATGAATAATTAACAAACCACTTAGTTTAGATATCATATCAGAAGAGGGTTGTGGTGTTGGCAGGTCCATAATAGCCTGTTTTTTGAACCCAAATAAGTTCATAGGCATGTTTATTTATTTCAAATCATGCT
Organism: Lepisma saccharinum; assembly: GCF_977018435.1. Taxonomy (NCBI): domain Eukaryota; kingdom Metazoa; phylum Arthropoda; class Insecta; order Zygentoma; family Lepismatidae; genus Lepisma; species Lepisma saccharinum. The sequence goes on from NC_139257.1 coordinate 25,809,322, forward strand.
CTGTAATTGGGCATTGTTTGCCACTTTTCAAATCACAATGACCCCATGGTAGAGTATGTATGCCACATGACAAAATGCATCTCTTATCATCATGTGGGTCCAGAGCCACTTTTCTTACAATATTTGTAGTCAATAAGTGATCCACACTCTGAATTCTGGATTCTGATGTTCTGATTGTGCTACATGATTTGAGGCAATTTTTGTAATCTTCAAATTCAAGCTTTTTGTCTACAGTCACTCTGCCAATGCCCTTGGCTTTTTTGGCAACAGCGCCACTACATGTTTCAAAACTGTACATCTTGGCCCTTAACCCAGCAAATGCCACAATAACATCACCAAGTGTCTCATCTTTTAACTTGCCAGGCACCTTTTTGTTGTGGGGTTTAATTTTTGAATGTTCAGTGGTATCAAAATATTTAAACAATTCAGGCTGTGCTATATCTTGACAAACATGTTCTGTTTGAATATCAAGAACAAAACTATCTGTGTCCATGTACATCAGTTTTACACGATCCTTATAAAAAGGCTTCAACACATCATAATACAATTTTAACATGTGTAATTTGGCCAATTCCAATATCACAGCCCCTACATAAATAGGCTTATCAAACTTAATTTTTGTTTTTTTCATGTTGAAAAGTGCCATATTCTCATCATAAATTCTTCTGTAATTGAAGTTGGGCTTTGCAATCAATTTTTTGCGCCGGCTGGGGTCAGTAATTATTTTAACATCAATATGTTTTCTGACATTTTCAATTGTTTTGCCATACACTGAATTGACCATCAATTTAAACAAGGTTTTATCAAATTGGCTCATTGCAGATGTTCGAAGCTCTGTGTTTGTATCAATATATGGATTCAACCATCTTGAGTGTCTGAACCTCAAAACTTTTCCAACTTTGGTCACTTGAACACCATGTTTCATCAGGAACTGGAGGTTTTTGTAATATATGACATAATCCTGTTTTGGCTCCAGAGTCATCATCAATTTCTTCTGTTTAGAGCCAGGTGAGCACTCAACCTCAGGAATTGGGGGCAGATCAGAAAATGTGTTGTGTAAATTATCTGGAATTGTCAGATCAACCTCTAAGAACAGGCCATAGTTACTGTCATCAAAATCATGAAGATCTTCAATATTGAAATCTTCAACCCACTCAAGCCCTGCATATGGCAGTTTTTTCATCATGGCATAACCATAGAGGCTGTTGGCATCTACATACAGTATATAATTTGATGGCAGTGCTGGATCATAATCAGGAATATATTTGTTATTTGCTCTGGCATATCTCTGAGAACATTGCACCATGCCTCCTCTTATACATTGTTCCATAAACAGATACATATATTGATCCTGGATCAGATCCAATTGCATTTTAGTGTTTAAAAACATTGCAGACCATGCTAGGCCCGGAGCACTGTAAAAATACATTGGATCCAGCTTATAATTTTGCATGGAAGATTTTCTGAATGCCTGCAGTATATCAGCTAAGAGGGTCCCATCAAGTTTTAAATATGCCTTGTGATAATCACCAAATGTCTGGGATTTTAAATTGTTCCACATCAACTGGGCATGGTGATAATCTTCATCAGTGATTCCAGATCCTCTGATTTTGCTGTAAAACTCTTGTTGTGGTGGCAGAGAACACTCATCAAATTTAGAAAAATCTGTAACATAATCATATGGATATACACCCTTCCGCCTAATTAATTTCAGCTCCTGATTTGGAAACAAAGCACATGTGATTTTGAATTGATCATCAGATAATTGAGTGGCCAGTGTAGCCAGGCTAGCAGAATTCTGTATGAGTCAAGAAATCTTAAGTGAATAGGAACACCATTAACTTTAATTATTTTGCTAATAGCAATATATTTCTCATTATTTTCAGCTAAAATATTTAAATTCTGCTTGTCAAACCCCTTGTACCTGATCAAATGATGAAAATCATAATTGGATGCACCATGGCAAAATATAGGGATAAATTTTGGTCTCTAGATCTTAATATTACAGCTATTACACAGGGCCATTAAGAATTTACCATCTGTATGAGAATGGTGATGAACCTTGATATTTGTATCTGAAAATTCAGAATCACATACAGGGCATTTTTCTCCATTGTTGAAATCTTCAATCTGTTCCTCTGTTAAAGGCAACATAGGTTTTGATTTTAATAATACATTAGATGCTATGTCATGGCACTCATTTTCTATTGTAAGTGCAAATTTTTTGATGGCATCTGCTCCCATGTATAAATCTTCTTTACTAACAACACCATCCTGTACAATCACATAACAAAAACTAGAAGGTTCATGTAACTGGTATGATGTAATTGAATGTTCATCAGGATCTGGGCTACAGAATGCAAGAGGTTTGAGATTTGATTCAAAATCACAGACTATATATGCTGGGTGTTCCAACAAGGCTTCAAATTTTTTGAATTTGGCATTTTCACTTGGATTAGGCATCACCATATAAACAGGTTTATGGTTGCCACAGTATTTCAGATGCTCAATTAACTTGTTTTTAGCAATTTCTGCATTCTCTTCACAAACACCATTCACCATTTTTCTACCATCAAATACAATTAAACATCTTCTGCACAACTTGAATATTGTATGAGTTTTGTCTAGTTGTGTTCTGACTAAAGCTTCAAGATTATGTGTCAGAGTGTAATGATATGTGCCATCCTCTTCAATTAAGAGCAGATCATCGGAACAGCAGAATCATCATCAAATGTACTGATTCTGAGAGGTGCTATCAAGCAATTGCCACGGCCAGTAGAACAAGTAAATACATTAATAGATAATTGTTTACCATTAATATCCCTGGCTTTTTTTTCAAATTTATCAATATTCTGAACAGACATTGGATATTCTAAGCCCTTCATTGCTTCATCAAAAACATTTTCATGCTGTTTATAATAACTTATTCTCTCAGGATCCCTTGAAACTGGATACAAAGCAGCTAAAATACATCACAAAAAGCATTTCTCATCATTATTTTTATATTAACCACGGCTTGTTTGTTTTTAATATTGGCAGGTAAAGGCACATAATTGGAACCTTGTAATGGGCTGAATTCAGAAATATTAACATATAACTTGTGTGGAGATCCGCATAGGCTCCATCCAGACTCTTTTCCAGCAAATTCAGAGTGTTTAATATTCAATTGATCTATCAAACTGCTTATTATTTTGTCTGAATTTGTATTTGAATATACAGGTACAGTTTCTGTTATGTGGGGCTGTGTAAATTTTGTGCCATTTGGCTTCTTATATTGTGTAAACAATTTGAGGGACAACTTATAAGAGCCATTTTGTGCATTTAGAATTGCCTGCACATCTGGATTTATACTGTTCAAAAAATTCTTAATGTCACATCTTGGCTCTGATACAAAACGGTGATCCCTTAATTGGCCGTTAAAACTGCTATGGATGGGTTCATAGCGTGGCTGCTTTGCCGGTGAAGCATTAACAGGTGTTTCATGCTTCCTTTTCAGACCAGATGTAGATGGTTGTGGGGGCAATATTGATAACTGTGCAGAGCAAGTACCTTTATGTGTATATGTGAAGTATTGCATACTATATTCTCTATGGCATTTTGGGCATATTTTTGTGGGAGTTCTGCTTTTGTCTGGATTACAAATCTTTTGGTGCTTAGCCCAATTGGGGCTGGATATATTCTTATTGCATTGATTACAATGTTTTTCATTTGGCATTTTTGTTGTTGTTTATTATATAAGATTTCCTGGGGTCCAAATCAAAATTCTATGCTTAATAAAAAATATCAGTTGGGTTCTTTATATTATATAGTATGCATTATATTAAGTTAAATTATAATTAGAAATTATCTCACGAAAATTTCCCCCTTATTGTTTTGTATACCTAGTGTGTGTATATGTGTGTGTATGTGTGTTAATATTTTTGGCTTTGGTATTTATATAATATTTCTTGGGGTTCAAATCAAAACTCTATACTTAATAAACCTATGACAGGTTGTCAAAAATTCTGTCTATTAAATAAAATAGATTTGTAATTCAATTTATATAAATTTGCAATATTTTTGTGTTTAAAAAAATATGAGCAGCACTGCAACAACACACCCTTACTCTTCAACAACTCTCTCAATACTGGCTGATATGCAATGCAAAATCTCTTTATATAGCCTAAGCACAGACCGCATTGAAAGCATCTGAAACAATAAGCCAATCAGAATATAACACATGTAACGTTCGAGTTGCCGGGTGCTTTTATCTTTTGGGTAAACTGGGCCCCTTTTTGTTACAAACAATTCCCTAGAGTCCTGGATCTAAATTATGTGCACCTCGGCATACGTCACAAAATCTAAATGGGGGGTAGTGACTATGAAAAGGGAGTGTAACAGTCTTTACAAGGATATCCGCAAACAATATTTATACAAAGTATCCAAAGGGAGGAGAACGTATTCCCAATAAAGTTTTCAAAAATGCGTTGCGCAATCCCTGCAAAATAAATTATGTCACTAAACTATTACTACACAACTTTTACAAATCTACCAATCACTAACTACTGTGTGACACACACTCTTGCATACTAGTAAGTACAAGCGCACGACGAATTAGGAAGGTACTTAGAGTAAATTGTATCAACAAAAAGTCAAAGGTTCAATTTTAACAATTTAATAACAATAGTGTAACTCATTTTTGGTATTCTAACAATTTACAACGATTTTAAGCGTAATTTTTCCAGTAATAATCAATGAACTCAAAAACGAATTCAAAAAGGTAGACGCATCAAACTAAGTCAAAGGTATACAATTTATTTTAACTTGCGTTTATGTCCAAGTTTTAAGTTTCTTTCATTCTACATTACATTAATCAAAGAACACTTCTTACATCTTCAATAATAAACAACCACCGATTTGTTCGTGATCACAAGTTCATAAAAATGTGGAAAAACCCACCTTTGAAAAGATAAACGTCTCCAAGAAATTACAAAAAAAATCTTATTGGTACGTATAAGAAAGGTTCCACCCCTTTAGATGCTCATTCCCAAATTACGTGTTTCATTGCCTCATTCAATTATAAACAAAGTTTTAACCAAATCTAAACGACCAAAAAGGAGAAATGTGAGGGGAAGTTACGTTAGCGAAACTTCGTCGCGATTACCTGATGTATGCTTTTGCGACGTATCTTATAAAAAATGCCAACCGTCGTTCTCGTTAATATAAATGTTGATGTAAGCACATTGCAGAATAGCTAATATGCTACCCAATTTTGCATCCGCGTATTTTTTGATTTTATTTTGTCTGTTTAAAGTGAGGGCCAGATGACGCAGTATCGAGTTGAACAGTTATTTAACAACAAGACGTATTCAGTTCTCAATTACGTGAATTTTTTACATTTTTGTACAAGGAAGGTTTATTTCTGTAATATGGCGCACTTCGTAAGCAACTCACACGTATCGGGCTCAAATATTAAACTCGTGCTTTTTGTCTGTCGCACTTCTATTCACCACAAATGTAACAAATCCACTGTTTCCTACCTTGATTTTGGATGTTGCCTCTCTCATAGTCCTGGAAAAAGGTGGGGATGCCCAACTTCCTTCACTTTTTGATCATCAAATCCTCGTTGACCAACGTACACCTTGCTTGGATTCCGACGTAGAACATTTTTCATTGCCAAAAATTACTGATAATTGCAGACTGTCGAAATGGCCTTTTTCGCAATCCGCGTGTCCATATTCCAACAAATAACGTAATTTAAGAAATAGTGCTTGGCACCTTTACAAACAAATGTTCCGGAATTGTATTTAAAGAAGCACTTGCAATTCATCGCGTGTTATAAGTAACATGGTAGAGAACGTCAAAGTTCACGGAGTCGTTACCGATGATGCATTATGCAGCGTACCACGCAACAGTCGACGGAACCAAACGCAATACACGACTGTTGCCCAAGGAATATAGAAGTATTTTAGGAAGAGCATTCCGAGACACGGAGCTCTCCCATTGGCCAGAAGCCGCAACGAGCTCTGACGTGACCAAGGGGATCTGTCAAGGGGCGGGGCTCGCGTAGCAATGGAAGCTTACGGGAAATATTTTCATTTTTAATTGTCCATATATTGGTTCTATTAACCATTTGAGGCAGAATAATAAGCAAAACGCAAGGAATAAGACCTAGGCAATAATATGAAGAAGTTTACAGCACGCAATTACAATAAATGGCGTTATACAAATCAAACAAAAAGTAATCACGACTATCCTCTTATATCGCCCCTACATTGAAATCTGAAGTTGCGTATGGGTAAATAAATACAATTTTACGTATTAAATATTTCGCTACCACATCAATACTTATTATCCTTCATACCTTCAAATTTTCACAGATGTTTGTTATTAATAATTTGTTCATTATAATTTATATATCTAGTATACATAGGATGTCGATGTCGCTGTTGTTATATGACGTCGCTTTTCTACGTATTTAGGGTAACCGCAACAATAAAAATGAATGATGAAATGATAAATTTGATGGGAGCGTAGGCTAGATGAGTGTGGCAAGCACTGGCGTACGCAGGGGGGTTTAAGGGGCTGCAGCCCGCCGAAATTCTTAGAAAATCAAAAAATCAAATGAATACAGTAATGAATTATAACACCAGTAATGAAGTAAAAAAAAAACTTTAAAATGACCCCCAATAACTATTTTTGTGTTTGAATAACTTTTAAAACGAAGGATTAAAATGGTAATTGGAGCTCGTATCTAATGAAAATAGAACAGCGACAACGGGATATCAGCGAAATTGATTTTCGGCGATACATTCTATGAACCAATCTCATTCTGTTCAGTAAAGGTTAGATTCATGGCACTGAACCCGCGTACAATTTGAATTGAATTAACATAATCCTTGAGTGAGGTGGAAATGGGTTTTGGATATTTTTTTTTGTAGATGTGAAAATCTTTAACTAGTGATGCACACATGTTTTCGCTTACATTAAAGTTTACACTATGGTAAAATTGCAAAAATATTCTACCTAAACTGATTTGTGTTTAAAAAACCGTAACATCAAACTATGTTTTTTAGAACTTAATAAATAAATAATAAATGGATAAAATGCAATGTCGTGGGAAAGCGTAATCCCTGAATAAATTCAAGAAAACTCGTGCCAGCTAGATGGCGAATCTGGTCAACTGCGTGTTCGACTTTGAATCCCATCACTGAAGTTCCCGACTTGGAGTCACGTCGTGGGCATTGATGTTCTTTGTGCCTGCCCTTTCATCAATTTTATGTGATCAACACTCATCACCGCGATTAACCAAAAGTGGTAAAAAAGCGACGTCAAATAACAAATACATGAACAATAGGCCTGGCCTCTGTCTTGGTTTAGCAATGTGATTTGTTAATCACTATACGGTGGAGGCCGAGGCGGAAATAAATATCAGTAAGAATAAAAATTCATTACAACTTACCCTTCCTGGAGACTTATGATTTTGAAGACGATGCTACCCACTGTCGTCTTTTTCTCGCTGCACTTGCTTCCATGGACTTGAGTTTCATTAGTTTATTCAAATGTCGAATTCTAATAAAAGTTCTTGTTCTGACATACAGGGAAATAATCTTTTCGTTAACTTCAGGAAATTTTGACTGAAGTACTGTCTTTAGAGTGTCCATAACTTTATGTTGCTTGGAAACAGTTAACCCATGGAAGGATGCAAACACAATCTCAAATTGAATAACTTTTTCCATATCCGAACCACTACGTGCCTCCACCGGGTACCGAACCCGGAATCCCACGATTATAATGCGATGACGCCACCACTAGGCCATCGGGGAGGCCTTCAAAATAGAAACAGATGTGGTGCCAGATTCCTTAAAGCCCCAATTGGTACACTCTGCAACAGCACAAGAATGTTTACCTTTGGCACGCTTATTCATGGTACAGACACCGAATAAACGTAATACGACCAAAAATTACTCGCTTTAATATTCAAGACAAACAGCACAAGCACTTCTGTAAACGAATACCTGATCGCTACTACTGGACCTGCAGATTTTTCTGACATCTGGGAGAAATCTGTGCCTCGAACTTGGCTTATACCGAACAATGAAAGCCATGTCGCTTTCGGAAACTGGAAGAAATTACTTTCCATTTGAATGTTCCCAACTGCAGGTATGAACCCCCTCGGTGTACGTCAAATAGTCTATCGTATATCCCTTACCTGGAGGAATGGCTAGCGTAACGCTCTATGAACTCGGAAGCGAACCCTGGTTGAGGCATGGGTGTGTATCATTGTATGTCTTATCTATTTCATCTTTCATTTTCATTTAATTACCCTAGTTTGCTCTATATGTCAAAAAGCGACGTGAAACATTAAGACAGATTGATTGAATTGGCGTTTCAAGTCCAGTTTATGCACATTGAGGCTAATTGGGACTGGACCTACAGTTTAAAGTGGGATCCGAGCCACTATGTGCCTCCACCGGGTACCGAACCCGGGATCCCTCGATTATAAGTCGATGACGCCACCACTACGCCATCCGGGAGGCCCTCAAAATAGAAATAGATGAGAACGTTAATTGGTTCAGTAACGATCTCGCTACCCAGCGAAGGTTTAAGGCTCGAGTCCCGCCTGGACATTGTGTCCCTTTGCGGGTGTCCATCTATTTCATCTATTCATTACTCATCCTCGCCTTTCAATTAGGTAAAAGTTACAGGAAAGCAACCCAAAAATAAGAAAAAAATATTTGCCTCGTAATGATACAATTTGACAAGGACGCCCGCAAGATTTTTTCACAGGAGAGGCAGCAGTGCTCAAAGAGGGGAAAGGTTTTGGAATGCTATCTCTCTAGTTAAGAAAATCCTCTTAAAGAAAATTCCCCCACTAGGATAAATTGCATAGACATCCTCCACCCACTGCATTTTGTCTATGATTTTGCAATATACTCGTACTTATTATGTTATGCAGCAGTAACTTCAATTAATTCTTGTCAACAATAAGTCGCCCCTGCAAAGAAGTTGCTGAAATTCTACTGCTGGAAATTTTTAAAATACAACACTACCTGAATATATGTACAATATATTGACATAATTTGATGCATGTTTCTTCCGTATCAAAAAAAAAACTACGTGTTAAATAAAAATTAAATAAGAAGGATACTGTTATAGACATTCGTATTATTGAAACTGATGGCAATATTTGCATTCATACGGCTTAGACGTTTATTATTGCATAACTGTAACTTCATAATAATAATAGTTTTATTCACACGCACATAACACCGAAATTTTGGAGCTTCCCGTGGATGCAACTCGACAGGACTCATACCACTGCATTTTACATACTAGTGACTAGCGAGGCTCTGGCGTCTGGACTTGTGGCCATTATAATCCTTGGTGGGGCTCGTATTGTGTTGTCCTTACATGTTTATGATTGTCCCTTCATCCGCCTCATCTTATCACGATTCATAGTCATCTTCGCGATTAGCCAGAAGTAGCAGAAAAACGAAATAATAATAAATCAATACGTATGTATGTGTCGTTCATTTAAAGACGAATTTCTACTGGGTTGATCGCTACTATGAGGATGAATGATGAACTAATGAGTGGAGAATGAGACAAACATTGCTATATGCCTTACTATGGTTCAAACTGGGGCATCTGGCTTCCTAAAGCGTTATGCTGTCATGGAGACCCGTTATATACATGTAGAGGGACTTACTTAATCCTTTCCGTTCAATCTTACTCTCTCGATCCTGTTGCAGTTATGTCCATGGTATAATTAATTAAGTTAGTAATCTATTTGCATGAAAATATGCGCACGAGACTCTACTCCCACCCCCCTCCAGCACACACAGGCATTTAAAATTGTTTCACTTTACGATTTATCGGGTGTTCTATCTATTGTGCTCGTCTCAAGATAAGACTCTCATCTAATAATCATTTAACTTCATTGCTGTCTCGTAATCAAGGGGTCCCGGGGTCGATACCTGGTGAAGGCACATGGTGGTTCGGATTCTACTTTAACATGTAGGTCCAGTCCCGATTAGCCTTACTGTGCATAAAGTGGACTTAAAACACCAAATCAACCAATCAACCAACCAACCAACCAACTTTATTGCTGCGTGTAGAAGTGTAGACAAATAGTGTTAAAGAACCAAAGACATTGATTCCCTTTTTGCTGAATTCAGCATGAATTTGTTCGTTTGCCAACCTCAGTTAACTTGAGGAGGTACGGGAAAGCAGTGAAGAAGAACTACATGTTATAAACATTGCTTCCCAAGAGTTATAATCGCCTCTATGAGGCGATAAACTTGTATGATTTTACATGTTATTAAGAGGCCCGCAGCTGAGGGATCCCCTTTTTGACGTCACTCTAGCAGAAGACCTTCACGTGCCGCCATAGCGCGGGAAGCCGGAATAGCACCCCCTGACTGTTGCCTCTAGCTGCACATGTCTGCCGCTCTCGCCTTCCGTTGATTTTGGGGGCGTGGTTTTACGATTCGATAACTGGAGAGTGATTATAGGAGCCATCTGTCGTAACTCGTGAGAATTAAATCATGAGCGATTATACATCGCGTAATTTTGAGCGGAGCATTTATTTTTTTCAACGAAGTTGTAAGTTGTAAGATTTTTGCTAATTTTACTGCAACAAATCGTTACACACATCATCACTTTATGTCATAACCAACCAATCAGAAAACAACACATGTCTAATAATTTATTGCATAATACTGGGTAATAATTTGTTGCAAAACATGATGCAATATAAATAAACCAGAAATAGGCTACAAGTGGACCGGAAGTAGGCAAACCGGAAGTGGACCGGAAGTGGACCGGAAGTAAATATGTGTGGGTGTGGGTGGGTGTGGGTGTATGTGGGTGGGTGTGGGTGGGTGTGGGTGTGGGTTTTATGAGCATCTTGGCTTAGTTTTAGGTGTGAGCAAAAAAAATATCAACAGGGGCATATTTTTAACAAATTTATGGACAACAATCTCACAGAAGTGCCTTTTGTAAGTGTGGACAAATCAATCTGAGGGGGCTCATCATTTCACAGGAACTTCCCGAGGGCATTTTTACAAAAATCTTGGATTAGACGGAGTACCACACTTGAGCAAAAAGCTCATATGGGCATGTTGAGCAAGTTTTAAGTGTAGGCAAATCTGCCTGAGGGGGGTTCATCATTTCTCGTGCCAGTAGTATATACTTTTATACTACTTTGGAATTCTCTCAGTACATACGCTTTCTTTTTCGAAAATGCTTGTTATTCAGAATTTTCCAAAAATAGAAATGTTTATGATATAATTCTTCTTAGAATATCTTGTTGAGTGTGTTGAAATAATAAAAAATATGCTTATCGTTCATTTTGAATAAAATTAAACTTTACAACTTCGTCATTAATACGTGGTCTGTTAGGATATTGTGGGTCAAGTGTTCGATTACCGTACAAGAACTATTTTCTCTTCCTGTGAAAAAAATGAAATTTCTGACAGTATGAAAATATCGTTCATAAGAAAATTCAGAAACCCTGAATATTGAAGTTATAAGTTTTAAAACATATTATTTAATCAATAAAGCATATTTTACTATATTCATTAGAGTAACAAATTCTTATTGAAGGACTTGTAGCCTGCCACATTATATATCTCGTAACATCAGTAAACATTCACATCGAACTGTTAAAGCTACAGCTGGACTTTTGCATCTTCCAGCAACTCTCTTTAACTTTCTTAAACCAAAGGTTCTATGGCTACAGCAGACACGAGCCTTCCACGTATTCTTATCCTGGGCAAGATCAATCCAATCCTATCCATCCTTACCGATTTCCCTTAGGTTCATCTCAAGGTTATCCCTCCATCTACGTCTTGCCCTTCCGTCAGGTTTCCCAACCAAAATTCTGTAAACTTTTCTTTCCTCTCCCATTCGTGCTACATGGATTGCCCATGTTTCAGCATGGTCATTTGCGAAAATTCTTAAAATGATGCGAAAAATGAAAAGGGAAAATTCGAAAGAAGCCCAAAAAAACGCCATGGAAAACAGCTGACCCTTCCCCCCTCCCTTCCAAAGAAGCCTTTTTCGAATAAATTTCAACTCTACCTACAGGGACAGCTTTCCTGTGACCAAATTTTCTGAAATGCTGCATTATTAATACATCGAGTTTTATTGCGGAAATTGAATACCAAAAGTGGGGGAAATGGGGACGTTGGAGGAAAATTTATTTTTTCTTTATAGTCAAGGCTTAACATTAAGATGCCAACTACCTAGGCACGCCCCCTTTTCGCCGCCACTGATCTATAGTTTTTTTTCATTTTCTTCAATTTTCATTTCCTACATTTTCTAAAATTCTAACACTGCCTGGGAGGGAGAGGGGGTAAAGGCGTTCAAGTGTGGTGGGGATTACATCTTCTCCACTATAGCAGGGATTGAGAATGTACGCAGCCCTACCTCAACACACTCATGTGCCTTCATGTTAAATTGCAATGTGCAGGGAAGAGTCTTACTTTATTAAATTTCACTTTAATGTGAAAGCCAAAGTCTTATTTAAAACGTATCATCCAATTCGTACATGTGAAATCTTTATTACAGGAAGCGGTAATCCTATTGAGGAATAGCCCATGTAACATGTTTGTTTATTGCAATATTGAAGTTATTCTTGTAGAAAACATTCAAATTGAAAATTGTCTCCTGTATGCATTCCATTTAACATGCATAAGCTATGCATACAATATACATGTATATTATTTCATGGACACAGAAGAACACCGCACAAGGAAATTCCACGAAGATGTAGCAAATATTCCATTTTACTTTTTACATTTGAAAAAAAAAATATTACAGAATACATTCTGAGATTTTGCAATGAACCGACTGGATTTCTTGAATTTACGTAAAGTGAAGACAATCTTAAAAATTTACCAAAACAATTGACTAGATTTAGTGTATCTGCCTGTCGTTACTTATCACATTTAAAGAGCGTATGACATTTAATAACAACTAAAGTTAAAACATTATTTCAGTGTTCAAGAATATCAGTGTACCAGGAAATTCCACGGGTAAGTAGAAAATCGTAAGTTCCGTTTCTTAATGTGAAATTAAGACAGTCAAATTAATATTATGTAATAAGTTACGAAATTATTAAATATTTCAAATGACGTTCGCATATTAACTCTGAAAATTAACTTACACTCATTGTAGTTTTTATTAATATTGACTGTAATAAAATCTACGAGGTGTATTGAATAATGCGTATCGGATAATCATAGGCGACCATTCAATTCATTATAAAGTTTGTATTATCAGGGACGACCGAATCTAAGAATTTGCCTTAGGTGGTATTATCGAGAATAGTAGTATAATATAGATCATTCGCCTACTCTTGCATATTGAATATTGATAACATGATGCGCTTCGAATCCACTGATAGTGGCTTTGTTTCTATATTATCCAGCTCTCTCAATTTACTTCTATGCGGATATCCTTCTCTTTGGTTTCAAAGTAACATCGGCCCAAGTTTTACATAATACAAATTAACTGATGTTTACTTTAAAAGTAGACATGATTTGGTTAATTTCTAGAAGTATCTCTTGGAATGGAACAGTAAATAATTTTGAATCTACTAAAATAAATATCGTCATTCAGTTTGTCTTATATATTAATAGAATTCGAATACTAGAAAACATAGTGAAGGAAAATTTTTATTTTACAAATAAATAATAATAATAATAACAATAATATTAATAATAATAATAATAAATTGTACAAAACTGAATGCTCGCTTGAACTTTGAACTCTCTCAGTACGTACGCATTTTTTTAAAAAATGCTTCTTATTCAAAATTTTCCAAAAATAGAATTGTTTATGATATGATTCTCCTTAGATTATCATGTAAAATGTCGTAATAATAAAAAATAAACTTATCGTTCATTTTGAATAAAATTAAATTTTTATAACTACGTCATTAATACGTTGTCTGTAGGATAGTGTGGGTCAAGTGTTTGACTGACGTACAAGAACTATTTTCTCCTCCTGTGTCAGAGGATGTAAAATTTGAAAGAAAAATGAAATTTCTAATAGTTCGAAAATATCGTTCATAAGAAAATTCAGCAACCCTGATATTGAAATTGTGAGTTTGAAAACATATTATTTAATCAGTACAGCATATTTTACAATAGTCATTAGGGTATTATATTCTTCTGGAAATACTTGTAGCCTGCTCCATTATATCTCCCGTAACATCAGTGAACATTCATATCGAACTGTTGAAGCTACATGATGTAAACATTTACTTCATGTTTAATATGCATACTTCTAATTGTTGTAATGTTATTTCAGGTGTACCAAAAATTACACATTGTTTCGCAAGCTCTTACATATGTATCTAGTTAAAATTATTTCTCTATTCATTTAGAGAGAAATAAATATTCTAATGTAACATAATTCTCATAGTAAAAAAATATATAATCTGAAATATTAGTAACCGTTTTCTGACGTTTTAGGCTCTGATATTAATATTATGATTCGTAAGTAAAATTTATTTTAAAGTTTATTGTCATAAATTTCTCACTTTAAAGGTAACCTCTCCATGTATTGATTATAGAACGAGATTATATGTAACAATATTAATAAATGATAACGTTGAAATTTTTATCTCTATCCAATTATCTAATAAATATAATATATTTTAGAAAATGATAATCCGTAAATTATTTTTTAGTTACTGTGTGTTACATGAAATATTTTTCACTAATTTAAAAACTTGTATAACTTTCATCATGTTCAAAAAATATTAGTACATTAAAAACCTGTTTTTATTGAAATGACTGACGATTTGACGTGAGTAAATAAGGCGATATTAATTAACGATTCTATTTAACTTAACGAATTTTGAATTTCAAAAAAAAAACTTGATGTCTTTTATCTTACATTGTAGAGCTTGCTGTTCACGGTAAGTCACTATTTTTTTCGATTTTTGTATAATTGTGTCTTTTTACGTGGATGCTGCTAATGGTGTTAAAGTTGAAAGAGAACATGGGAAACAAAAATTTGAAACACTGCGTGCACGTATAGCTTCTGATTTTAATATTTATGAAAATTTTGGCACACAAATGTTACTCAAAAAAATAATCCAACACACTTTTGTTTCAAATACATTTTTTGAATTTTTATTCCAATATTATTTATTCCTGTATTATGACGATCAGAATTTTATTATATTCATTTTAGTACTGTAGTTATTCTTATTGTTATTTTGAGTTTTCTTCTGCTTCGGGTTATTCACTTCTTAACTGTGAATATAGTGAAAGAAATAAACGGACATACACAAAGCAGCATTGCTTTACTTACAATTTGAACGAAGAACTCAAGAATTCTTCCCAATTGCTACAAAAGCTGAGTTTCGTTCTCATATCGCTATGCTGTCGCGATTAGCCGAAAGTGACACAATCTGATACGAAATAAGTAAATTCAATCAAATTCTTAGTTGGTGCTTTAAAACAAGCCTCCTTACATTATAGTCTCAACTGTCAACGCATATAGTCGATACAACATAGTCTGCAAATTGTATATTTTGTTGAAATTACCAGCATTTATATTAAGGAATAACTTAAAAATGATTGAGAAGTTAAATGATTTAATATTTTATTGCTAGAATTTGGATACATTTATTTCTTCCGAATAGAAGTGAAGTGAATGGGAATACAATACTTCTGTTCATAATTACATAAATACTTTTTTAAAATTCTAAAATTGCAAACTGTTGAATGACATGACTATGTTAGCCAAATCTCAAATTCACATCAATCTACGAGAAATATTGTTTTTCACCCTCTGATCTCTAGTCTCCTTCAAAATATATACCCCGAGCATTGCATAACTATACAAGTTTATAAATTACGAATCCTTGAGTTTTCTTTCGTGCGAAACATTTAATATATCGCCAACAGAAAACCGACTCGTTTTGGTTGTATTGTATTTTATGGCATCAATTTGGCTTTAATGCAAGAAAAGTCCGTTTGTAATCGATTATATAGAATAAAATTAATTTAACTTTCATTGTATTTTAGTTCCTAAGCAAGAGAATGGAAGTAAGTATTTAAAGTTCTATAATAATTTTATTGCAATGAGTGGAATTTGAAATATTGACGATGAACAAAAAATTATAAATATATTTCTGTTCTGGCTTTGTACTTGCTAGTATTGTCATAATTGCGTTGTATTGTACATATTAATTCAGACAAATTAAACTGTGGTATGGTTCAAATCTTACACTATGAAATTAATTCAATATTAAATTATTATTATTATCTTTCATATGTATTTCCAGTGTTGTATGAAGGATGTGCTGTTGGCAACACTAAATTAAGCCTTTCTATTTTTATTTCACTAATAATTTCGAGGAAAGAGGAGTTTACAGGATTCTTGTTGGGAAACCTGATGGTAAAAGACCTGTAGAAAGGCCAAGACGAAGATGGAGGGACAACGTTGAGATGGACCTAAGAGAAATCGGTAGGGATGGATAAGAGTATATAGAACTTGCTCACAATAGGGAAAGATGGAGGCCTGTGTTGCTGCAGCCGTGAACCTTCGGGTTTAAGAAGGCTAGAGAGTTAGTTAGTTAGTTAATTTCGAATATCATTTATAAAAATATGACATATATATTTATAAAAAATATAAAAGTATTTGCGCTAATATGGAAGATACTGTCTCATCTATTTTTTAGTTTGTGTAATATCCAAAATTCAACTTCGGTTTTCATTCATACGTACTTGAATTCTACCAATTACAATTTCTTATACGGGCTTAAATAATAGAAACTGGAATAATACTTACATTTATTCGTCTATTCCAGCTTCTTCCGCAGCTAATGGTGAGATAATTTACACTTTATTTTGCCTACAGATCATCTTGTGCTGAATGTTTTACTCGTATTTTCAAATAAATTATATTATTGCATGATTAAATTGAGGAAAAGTTTCACAGTCACGTACAGTTTACGTTTGTAAAATATATTAACATAATTTTCTGTGTTTTCACGAATAATATTACTGAAAATTATTCTCAGTCAACAAAGTGGAATTTGAAACTTACTGCCTACGTGACTCAAACTAAACTCAGTACAACACTAGCTGGTGCGACAAAAAATTACAACTTATTGCTATAGTAAATACTATATATTGCACAAAACGAATCCTAAAAAGAACTTCTAACTTTATCTATGTCTCTCAGTATTCCTAGTGTAGGACAGGAATAATGAATAGTGTAATTAATCATTATATAATTATTAATACGGTTGTAATTATGTTTCCCATTAAAATTAATTCAAGTACGACATTATTATTACTTTAACACAGAAATTAATAAATGATGAACTAATGAATTATCACATTTAGTGGGTAGTTGAAATTGTACGCACTTATTTAAAATATGTATTTCTTTCAGAAACTTCAAAGGCAAATGAGAGTAAGTTTTGAATTTGCTGCTTAATTTTATGAATTTGAGTATATAAGTAAAGGATTGGAATATAATTAAGCCTTGTTTCCATATTAAAACCAATAAGTTGCTGACCAAGGCAGTTTATTAAGATAAAAACACTTAACACGTAACGTTTCGACCCTGTATCAGAGTCTTCCTCAGACGAAGAACTAAACTAAAATGATGAAATATACTACACACAGAAAGATTACATACACATAGCAGGGTCACAAGCCACACAACAACAAATCAAGTTGACAGTCCTTATCTAGGAAGATTTCTCCAAAGGAATTAAACATATCACCTCCTGACAGTTGTTGACTAATGGGTCTACTACACTGACAGGTGATTGGCAGGTTAAGATTAGCAAGAGTCTAGAACCACCTGCTTACCACTCCCCCACCCCTCCTGCCTTTTTGGTTATGGATGAATACCTCCTTCTCTGGTCTTCTTCTTTTCTCTTTTTTCTTCCTTCTTCATACTTCTTTTTTCTTCATTCCTTTTCTTCATCCTTTCAACTTTCTCTAACACACTCTTCCATTCCTTATTTATCTTGAGTCTTCCTAGATAAGGACTGTCAACTTGATTTGTTGTTGTGTGGCTTGTGACCCTGCTATGTGTATGTAATCTTTCTGTGTGTAGTATATTTCATCATTTTAGTTTAGTTCTTCGTCTGAGGAAGACCCTGATACAGGGTAGAAACGTTACGTGTTAAGTGTTTTTATCTTAATAAACTGCCTTGGTCAGCAACTTATTGGTTTTAAAGGATTGGATTAACAAAAGAGCTATAAGTTTGTGAAATATGAAAATCTGATATGTATTTTTAAGTAAAGTAAGTTATTCCTTCATTGTATGAGTCGTTGACTTCTAATACACAATAAGGTTTAAGGTTTATGTATCGTATATGAAAAATTAGTACATAATATTTTTTCTGTTATATATACATATATAATAAAATTTCTGAAGAAGATATTCAAATTTTCATTTGAGCTTGTGGAAGTTTTTACGTGTCTTGTACAAATGCAAACTTTTAAAAATATACCAAAATGTTAAAATATATTCTGTGATTATTTAGCACTGTAGTAGGCATTCAGCTGATGACATGGATGACATATCTTACTTTCACTCCATTAACGATTTCGCACCAACATTCTCTGTGTATTGTTTTATCATTAATCAGTTACATGAAAATAATCATCTGTCCTACATCACGTATAAAGAAAGTTCTCCAGTACATCTTTGGTATTAGTAAACCAGTGCAAAATGGTATGTAAAAATATGTGAAATTTTGCCATTTTAGCATAAAAAGGTTTCTAATAATCCAACACAATTTTTTTCAGAATAACTTTTGAAATGTTATTCCAATATTTATATGCTATCAATAAATGGATCAGCATTTATATACAATTACTGATTGATTGATTTAGTTTATTTTACTTCGCGTTTTGTGCTTCTGGGCTAATTTGCGAAGATGGGGATGAGTGATGAAATTATAAAATTGATGAATGGATAATCACAAACAACCAAGCCCGAGCAGGATTCGAACCCGGTACCCTTTTATATTAAATTAATGAATGTTGAAAACTATTTATAAATCTATGTAGCACATTTTTACTTATTCTGCATTATGACGAGCAGAATTTTTATTACTTTCATTTTAGTAGTATATTATTCTCTTTGTTATTTTGAGTTTTCTTCTGCTTCAAAAATGTGGATATGGTGAAAGAAATGAAATGACATGCACAGAGTAATAGCCTTACTTTATTTGAGATTTGAACCAAGAACTCAATGATTTTAAATTTACGAGATTACTGTACTGTGTTTCTGTAAGTGAAAATTACCATTAATATTTTATTGGCTGTATATATACACCCTGAAATCTGATTGTAACAGCAAATAAATAAACACATTAAAGTTCAGTTTCTAAAAACTCTAATTTTTTTGTGTTTTAGTTCTGTCCTTAGCACCTAGTATGGGTAAGTTCCAGTACTTATTTCTGTTTGCATTTCTTATTACTTTACGTCGCTTTACTAAATTGTGATTCATTGTAACGATGAGAGCTAATGGTGAAATAGTTTTATAAGTGAAGAAGCAAATACAATACCTTAAGCTTATCCATTTCATATCCACGATTTGAAACCTGGAACCTCTAGTTTCTAAGAAAGTAGGCTCACGACACTGCCAGAAAAAAATGTGTGTGTTGGAATATTTCATGAAGGGACATTCGAATTTAACAACCACGATGTACAGTAAGATATACATATTTTGCTCAAAAGAGCATTTATTTACATATTTTTTATTGTTTGTTGAGGGACATAATGGTCAATCTATGGTGGCTCCCTCCTTGCCCCCTCAATGGGGGTCAACCTAAGGTTGTCATATATTTAAAGATATATTGTTAAAATTTATATATATTATATATATATATATATATATATATAAAGATTTTTAAGCAATTGATAATAACTACTATACTAATTAGTCTATCGCTATTAACCTTGTATTACTACATTAACAGTAATGTTAATAAATTACAAAATTAATATATGAATTATTTATAGTAAACCACTAAATTTAAAACAACAAATTTTATGAGTAATTACAATTTTCATATCAATTTCTATAATTATTCTAGTTCAACAAATTTATATATCTCTTAAGGTCTTAAGTTAAGTTATGACCTTCAAATTCACAATTAATAGATATTCTTTTAGGCCTTAATACATACTATAGTATTACCTTGAAATTGTAGTTCAAAATTATATATTAATTACAAAGGCTACTTTGAAAAACAGAAAATTCCATCAGAATATAAGCCTAAAGTTAAAATAGAAAAAAAGTTAAGAAATGATATATAGTTCAATGATGACATGTATTTTTCGCGTGATCCTCCGCGTAATTACCTAGGGGTCACGTCATCATTTGAAAATCTTCAATGGAAAACAGGCTCGACTAACACCTTGTATGTTTTCCATCTTCTCTGCCAAGTGTAGATTTCTCCGTCACATATCCTGATTTTGATGTCTTTAAAAAGTAGCAGGGTCTTCGAACGGCGCCCTCCGTGAATAACGCCTAGGGCTTCAGCCAAGGGGGTTCGCAGGGAGGGGCCAGAGGGCATTGCCCCCCACCCCCTGAGATGTATGGAAAGAGTTAATCTAATTCGAATGGTGAAATTGTAGAGATATTTTGTAACAAAATTGTTGTTTTCTGTGACTTGCAGGCCTTAAGTTACAGCAATTATTATTATTATTATTATTTGAAACAGGATTACATGTTAGCTTACAGTCTTTTTTACACTGATTAATTATCTAACTATAAAAAACAGCTGTATGATATGTATATGTATGATACAAATCTAAACAATTATAATAGAATAAAGCGAGAAGTTAACCGAACGTTTAGAAGTAAAAAAAGAGATTACTTGAAAAGCAAAATTAACGAAATTGAAACAAACAGCAAAAATAAAAATATCAGAGATTTATATAAAGGTGTAAATGAGTTTAGAAAGGGGTGGCAACCTAAAGTAAACTTGATAAAAGATAAAGACGGTGATTTTCTTGCTGACCCAAGCGATATTCTAAATAGATGGAAGAACTACTTTAATGACCTTTTAAATGTCCATGTAGGAGATAAATCAGTAGTGAATGAAGTACACACAGCAGAACCTTTAGTTCCAGAACCTAACTTTACTGAAGTTAAAGATGCTATTAAAAGGCTAAAGAATAACAAAGCACCTGGCATTGATTTAATACCAGCTGAGTTAATTAAATATGGTGGAAATTCATTAATATGTCAAATTCATAAATTAATTTGTTTAATATGGAATAAACAAGAAATCCCTCAACAGTGGAAAGAATCCATAATTGTCCCTGTGTTTAAAAAAGGTGATAAAATGAACTGCAATAATTACCGTGGAATTTCTCTACTCTCAACAACATATAAAATATTATCTAACATTCTTTTAACAAGACTAACCCCATATGCTAATGAAATTATAGGTGATTATCAATGTGGATTTAAACGTAACAGATCAACTACAGATCAAATTTTTCACATCAGACAGACACTTGAAAAAAAGTGGGAATATAATCAAAATGTCCATCAACTATTCATTGATTTCAAAAAAGCATATGATTCAGTCAAAAGAGATAAATTATATAATATATTAGTAGAGTTTGGAATACCTAAGAAGCTTGTTAGTATGATAAAAATATGCACCAGTGAAACAGAAAGTAAAATTCGTGTGGGTATTAATATGTCTGACAAATTTACAATTCATGATGGGTTAAAACAAGGAGATGCATTATCTCCATTGCTCTTTAATTTTGCCTTAGAATATGCTGTTAGGAAGGTAAAAGAAACTAAAGAAGGACTAAAATTAAATGGTGTGACTCAGTTGTTAGCATATGATGTAGACTTACTGGGGGATGATGTGAATACAATTAAGAATAATGCTAAAATATTTTTCAAAACTGCTAAAGAGATAGGTTTGGAAGTTAACAAAGAGAAAACTAAATATATGCTTACAGGCCGAAACCAAGTGTTAGGTAATAATCAAAATCTAATTATTGATAACAACTCGTTTGAACCAGTTTCCAAATTCAAATACTTAGGAGTAATATTAACAAATGAAAATTATATTAAAGAGGAAATAAAAAGTAGGCTTAATTCAGGAAATGCATGTTACTTCTATCTTCATAAACTTTTGTCTTCTCGTTTAATATCTAAGAAACTAAAAGTTAAAATATACAAAACAGTAATTTTGCCTGTAGTATTATATGGATGTGAAACTTGGTCCCTTACATTGAAAGAGGAACATAAATTGAGAGTATTTGAGAATAAAATCCTTAGGAAAATCTTTGGACCTAAAAGGGATGAGGAGACAGGTGAGTGGAGAAGGTTACATAATTTAGAACTACATAATTTGTATTCATGTCCAGATATTATTAGAATAATTAAATCAAGAAGACTTAGGTGGGCAGGCCATGTGGCACGAATGGGAGAGGAAAGAGGAGTATACAGGATTCTTGTTGGGAAACCTGATGGTAAGAGACCTGTAGGAAGGCCAAGACGAAAATGGAGGGACAACGTTGAGATGGACCTAAGGGAAATCGGTAGGGATGGAAAAGAGTATATAGATCTTGCTCAAGATAGGGAAAGATGGAAGGCCTGTGTTGCTGCAGCCATGAACCTTCGGGTTTAAGAAGGCTAGAGAGTTAGTTAGTTAGTTAAAAAACAGCTTTTGTCAGTATACAGTTATGCAAATTGTATATAGATATACAGAATATGGAAATTACAAATGTATGTAATTTTTAGAAAAATATAAGAAGTAGTAGTAGCAATTATTATTATTATGAAAGTTTCTATGACCTTGTCCCACTGAGAAGAAATCGTGCGGGCGCCCTTGGCTTCAGCTCCCCCCCCACCCCCCAGCCTACCGCTCGCTACCAGCTTGATAACTCTGCTCAAAGTAGGATGTAAAGAGTTAACACCACTTACCTAATCTCAGCAGCCAGAGGCTCGTTAGTTTGCTAAAATTCAGATTTCTGAATGTATACTCTGTCCCAAATATCTCTGTAGCAAGGACGCGCATAGCGGCAGAGAAGAGGAGGAATCGTGTGTGCAGAGCGAAGCAGTACACACTCCTGCGAAGGCTGGTAACCGCAGTTGCTTTTCCCCTCCACGCAATCCCATTCCCTCTCATGTGTTGAGTGGTGGAGCCGTCTCGCGTCACTACTTGCGCAGAGACTTGTTTTCGTTCCCTTGCTCCATGGACATAAAGTGTAAATCACCAACCCGGAGACCTTCTGTAAACAAACCGTCTCACCGATTCGATGTATTACTCCTTTGCGCACACATAGAACTCGCCATGTTGAAAGTGGAACTACTTCCTTGCTGTTCACATGATTATTTTTAGAAAATAACCAATGTTATAAAATATCATTATGTACACAAATCTCTAAGCTCATTGAAAGTTACAATGCATATTCCTACAAAATGTTCAAACTTATCTTGCCTTGCCATATCACCAAGTTATTTTACGAAGTGCACTACATTTGGCGGAACAAAAATCGTTATTAGGATGCTTGTCAAAGTTTCCAACCGTAATAAATTTACGAACTTTCTTTGTCTTGTTTTGATCATCATCATCAATATATTTATTGGACTTACAGCATTGCATATGGCTGTTTATGTCCATTATATCTTTTATTTACATAAGACACAATTTACATAAAAACTTCAAACAAATTTCAAATACACTCCTATGTATATCAAACCTTAGAAATATACATTACCATGTTATATCATTTTGTCTAAAAAAAATGCAAGTAAAATATATTCAATTCGCATGCAAGAAAGAAGCCAAATTTATGGGAAATGATTACTGGTGCAAAGAGTTAACCATAAAGGTGAAGCAATAAGTACAAAAGAAAGAGCATTGGGTTTAAAGTGAGACGTCATTTGCGGCAGCGTATCCCATACTACAAATTGGCCGTTGTTTTACCTTACGTAATGAATCCTGTAACAACGCTGGATTTTCGTGTGGATTATTTTACTTCTATGAGTTTGCAATGCTTTCTGCATGCACGTGGATTTGTTTAGGTCTTAGGGTTGGTGATTTGAACTTTAGTAATCTTGCATTTTCTTTAGTATTTAATTTTACGCTGGTTTTCTGCCCGTTCTCCTGTAATGGCGAAGATAACATAAATGGTGAATTGGTGTAAGAACAAAACAAGAAGGGACTGGCGTTACATATCAAAAATAAACCACTTTATACATCATGTCTAGTAGAGTACTGCATTGGACAACTTTCGCTCGCTCAAACTCGATCGAATCTCCCCGCTCGAGCATGATTCGCTCCAATATATAGAATATCAAATATGATCTGAATGTGACAATAATTGTGCTAATATATAAATGAATGGCTTATTGCAGAAAGGGACCTGAGTCACTTTTGCACAATTCTGAGAAAAAGAATGAAAAATCGTATAATATTAATAGTGTAAGAAAGAAATGTGCCGTTGTTGGCTCAAATATTCAACATAATGAATAGTTAATTTTGCAACCCTCAATGCACCCCCCTGCAGTATGCTGCTAGACACAGTGGAGATGAAAAAATTAACTCCGATACCTCAAAAATGTGACTCAGGTCCCTTTCTGCAATAAGCCATTCAAATGTAAAATTCGTGCTGGCAGTTTCAACCCATAATCATTTATTCATTTTTATATATTGCTGTTCGATACCCGGTGGAGGCATACAGTGGTACGGATTCCACTTTAAACTGTAGGTCCAGTCACGATTAGCCTTACCGTGCATAAAGTGGACTTAAAACACGAACTTAATCACTTAATCATATATTGCTATGCATTTGTAAATTACAATTTAACATGGAGCTGATAACTATGTTCACTTGAGTTTTCATTTCTCTGCGTCTTACACTTCACGAAGCTATTTGAAGGCCCACTACCACAGACAAATTACGGTTATATGTGAACTACTAGGGTTCGAGCGTGTACAGATCGTTTGCCTGTTCGAGCGTAATTCGCTCGAGCGAAGAAACTGTCCATCCCGTAAGCCATCTAGCGTAATCCGTCCGAACTATTATACGATCGAGCAAACAAGCCACAATACAGCACTCTACATGTCTACACTTTATCCAAAAAAATTCAAATCAAACATTGATCGTAATTTTCTCATACTTTAGATATTTTCATTGATCTTGGTAAGTTATTTATATTACCCTTTTATTTGCACATTTTATTTTTTTGCTTATGAATTGAATTTGTGTGCATAAGGTTGGTAGTTTCGAAGACTATATTTGTTTTTACGTACATTATAATTCCAGTGACAATTTTAGGTAAGAATTGACAATATAGAGAAAGTCTCCAATTTTGTTAATTTTCGGTATACTAATTAATTTTGGCATCCTAATCACGAATGTGTTGTAAAAAAAACCGGGGGTCACGTCTGGAAATTGTACATTTTGATGAAACATTGTTCGTTAGCCACACAAACCATTGACGTTAGCCCCAAAAACCATCCGCGGGTAGCCCCACGAACCATTCACACGAGGTTAGGTTAGGTTCCATTAGCACTCATTTTACCCCTAAATTCATAGAAAAAATAGAGTTCGTACTAGAATTGAACATCATAAATCATTTTCTTGTAAAACAACGGCGTGGTTGGAAACAATGACAGGAGATTACATTTTTGTTCGTAAAACTACGCATATACACCTATATATACAGGGTGACTGGTAATTAGATGTATTCCCTGAAAGGGGTTAAAGTAGAGAGAATTTGCAATAAATTTGACCATATGATACCCCGTCCGAAAATTAGTAGTTTTCGAGATAATCGAGTTTCAATTGTGCTTTTAAAAAATGACAATTTTCCACATAAAAAGATGAATTGAGAAAAAACTGCTCATTGTATGGAACTTATTTCAGCGTTTTCTGATAGCTAACAAATAAGTGATTCGTTGAAAAAAAAGTTTTCCCCAAATAACAATCACATGTAAGTAACGGGTGGGTCTAAACTTACAGTAATGATAAAAAATTGCGCTCTTAGTTTACTTGGCAACCTATTAATAACAAAAATGGTATGACACGAAGCGTACAAATTACGTAAATGACATCTGCTATCCAACAAGGTAGAAATGTTGCTAACATACACATTTGTGTACAAGAAATAATACTTCATTCATCTTCATGTGAATGGAATCAATGAACGATACAATTAAAGAACATTACACGTCTTGCTCAAAGTGGGAACCTCCGTTACGAATGCAGGCACGCAGGTTTTTACGGACATTTGGTCTCTTAACTCGTGATGTGATGGTGTCCTTGATGTGTTGACCAGCTGTTAAGATCCTCTCCCTGAGCTCTTCTTGCGAGTTTACCGGTGTCTTGTCATGTGGCTCCAAATGTAAAAGTCGCAAGGCTTCAAATCGGGGGATCGAGCCGGCCAGGGAATCGGGCCGCCTCGGCCAATCCATTTCTTTGGGAAATTTTCATCCAGCCACTGTCGCACGCCCAGGCATAAGTATGGATGGGCGTAATCAACAATCATTTCATCGAGCCATTTTTCCTGTCCCAAATCTTAAATTACATCACTTATGAATAATTTTTGAGGAACGGGATGGCAATGTTGTTGGAGGATGTGCCTCTAGCTACAAGACGTGACATGATTTATCAGCATGATGACTGACTAGCTCAATTCCCCGATCGATTTGACGCCTTGAGAATTTTACAACAGATTCGTGATTAGGAGGCCAAAATTAGTTAGTATACCGAAAATTAATAAAATGTGAGACTTTTTCTATATTGTCAATTCGCTCCCAATTTTATGATTTAGTTTTACGTTGTTCACTTAGTTTATTTGCATTGATTAAAAATGATTAAAATTCAGTACTGTAAGTGGAAACGTTGTAAGTGCCAAAAGCGAAAGTGTTGGGAAATCGCATCGTTCAGCACATCAGCTGAAGAACGTTCACACTAGTGTGACCTCTTTACACGCCCTTTGAACTACTTAGAGGGCTACCAGCCACTTTTCACGTTTACCACATTATAAATCATGACACATTTCACAGTTTAACGTGGAGAACGGTGTTTGAATTATTGTGGCACTTACAGCATTTATCAATTTTAGTCTTCAATTATTATGGATTATCCTATTTCCACTAATTTAGTAAAATCTAAATCAAATTAAACA
Organism: Lepisma saccharinum; assembly: GCF_977018435.1. NCBI lineage: Eukaryota > Metazoa > Arthropoda > Insecta > Zygentoma > Lepismatidae > Lepisma > Lepisma saccharinum. The sequence continues at coordinate 25,836,475 of NC_139257.1, forward strand.
AGTAAATGTGACAATTATAAAGAATCTTGCAGAAGTGAATTGTATCGAGAACAATGTATGCTCTTAGTGAATTTAAAATGTATCTGATTAAAAATTAATCTTATACTATTTCCTTCGTTTGCGTTCAAATATATAAAAGTCAATATCGTTGTAAATCCATTTTAACACAACATGATCATAATTGTATTAATAGTTGTATTGTATTTAATATACAATAAGATATTTTTCTGTATTTAGAGAATGACTTCATGAACAGACCAAAATATTTTAGTGTAAAGGTTCACTATGGTTAGGCACTCATAATTTTCAACTCATTTATTTAATATATATATATATATATATATATATATTACATTATTACATATATGTATGCATATGTGTATGTACTCACTATGATTAGGAATCGTAATAAGAAATATGTACAGTGATATCTCATTAATATTCTACTTCAGAATGATAACCAGCATCATGAACTGATTGCAACAATGCGCTCCAACAATTAGAAGAAGTGCATTGCATTTTGTCAGCACCCTTCATATCCTCAGTTATATATACTTTTGCATTTACAAAATTCTTGCAATAAAGTAAACCTACATAATAATTTTGTGCATTATTTATATTCATTTGTATTACCTTATTTGTTATATTATTGATAAACTTACTTTAAAATTTTAAAAATAATAACAGAATTATGAACTGAATAAAACTTTGTGCTCGCCACGTGCTCAGTTTTACACTTGCAAGAAATCAACTAGGAATAAATAAGAACTGCTATATTTCGAACTACAAAGGTTTTATTGAATATTTTCTAATAACAATAAAACATTACAACAAGAACAATAAACTTTGTTAGCCGAAGACGGAGCACACCTCAGCTTCTATATTTCTTCACTGTCTGCTATTTCTGAAGTAATAAATAAGTATTCAGTTAGAACATTTAGCAAATAGTTTCATATTTGAATATTTTATAGTTTCATTATAATTAGCTTAGGGATAGGAGCGACATGAAATATATGAATTCAATTCTTGCCAACCTAATCAAACTTTCCATGTACATTGCCAGAACAATACTTGACTACTAAATTAAAATACTGGTGAAAGTTTACGAATAATAATAGAGTTCTCATATAACTTCACACTGAATTCTAAATGTATCAAATCTAGGATTTGGTGCATCCGATTATACACGCAAGTTTGGTTTATTTGAAATGACTTTGTCTGATATGTTCAATTGATATGAAAAACTCAATATGCTGACCAAGGCAGAAATATATTTTATTATAAAACATGAAACATAAACAGCAGAAATTTATTTTATTATAAAACATACAGTTGACAAGGGAAAGCCACCTGCTAGATTGTTACAGAACAACTTTCTAATACTCTGGAGGGGAGCAATCTTTGTGTATATATATCGTCCTGTTTTGTACCTTGTTACATTTGTACTTGGTACAGAGTCTGAAGAAGACCTTGCTAGAAGGTTGAAACGTTACGTTTAGTTTATGTTTCATAATAAAATAAATTTCTGCCTTGGTCAGCATATATCAATTGAACATATCAGACAAAGTCATTTCAAATAAACCAAACTTGCGTGTATCATGGATGCACCAAATCCTAGATTCGATTCATTTAGAATTGAGTTATATGAGAACTCTATTCAGTTGATAAAAGCACTATTTGATGCATTTCTGTTTATATTTTATGCACACAACAAACGCCCATCATTAGCTGTTTACGACTTAAATCAACAATTCAATCCAATCAATCCAATCATTAGCTGTTTGTGTTCTTTCCGTGTACTACTGGAGTGAAAATAATCAGATTAACGTCAATTTATACATTTTGGAGTTGTGTATGTTAGATTTCATTAACTGGTCCCTTCTGATTGAAGATTATGTGTGGAATGTATCAATAGAAGAAAGGCCTGCAAAGACTTTGAAGAAATTTGATTCCCTCAATCTCAACTTCAGCATAATTTGAATCGAAGATGATACCTTATGGAATGTTATGCTAATTTAGCATAACATGTAGTGAGTTTTGATAGCAAATATGAATTATCGTATATCACTGAAACCAATAAGAAAGAAAGTTACTTTGTCCATCACAAACTGAATTGAAGCCAATAAGAAGAGAGTGATATTGTGTATCAACGTTTGGAGAGCTGATGTTACTCTTATCTTCAAGGACCTAAGCCATTAAGAAAACAATATCATTATCTATTCAAAGTTTGGAGAGCTAATGTCAGTCTTATCATCAAGGACTGAAGCCATTAAGAAAACAATATCATTATTTATTCAAAGTTTGGAGAGCTAATGTCACTCTTATCTGTAAGGACTGAAGCCAGTAGAAAAGGATATCATTACCTATTCAAAGTTTGGAGAGCTAATATAACTCTTATCTTCAAAGACTGAAGCCATTAAGAAAATAATATCATAATCTATTGAAATTTGGAGAGCTAATGTTACTCTTATCTTCAAGAACAGAACCCATTAAGAAAAGAATATCATTATCTATTCAAAGTTTGGAGAGCTAACGTCAATATTATCTTCAAGGGATGAAACCATTAAGAAAAGAATATCATTATATGTTCAAAGTTTAGAGATCTAATGTCACTTTATCTTCAAGGACTGAAGCCATCAAGAAAATAATATAATTATCTGTTCAAAGTTTGGAGATCTAATGTCACTCTTATCTTCAAGGACTGAAGCCATTAAGAAAATAATATCATTATATATTCAAAGTTTGGAGAGCTAATGTCACTCTTATCTTCAAGGACTGAAGCCATTAACAAAAGAATATCAAAGTTTGGATAGCTAATGTCATATATGTCTTGAAGTACTGGAATGGAACTGAAAATAATTATGTTTTCTGTTAAAAAGATTGATTTGTTAAAATCAGTAACGTGTCTAACATCTATAGTGTTTCATTCTTGCAGAAACATTAAGTGATATTTCCAAGAGAGCTACACAATATACATTATTTTATTTTCTCTTTGACTTCATACAAAGCAATTATTCAGATACGGTGCATTCTTCATTTAAAAATGTTCAGAAATCTTTACAGCCTTTTCTATGTAACAGTGTTGCAAACTGATGTTATGAACACGGCAGAAATTGTAATTTAGTAAATTTCGGATTTATAAAATTAGTAAATAGTACTCACATGCGGAAGGTTCAGTTGCAGGCTCCTGTCTCCGTTTACGCTCAGCTGAGATTGGAAGAAAGGAAAAATGTTTTTACTTGGAATTTTACTGAAGTACTCAAGTTGTCATGGCTCAAATTCAGATTGTTTAATTTCAAATTAATCATGGTAGACACAATTTCTTTAAGATGGTTTGATTTTTAATTATGTCTGTGCATCTCTATCGTTAAACTATTTAATTATTATTGCGCAGAAAATATAAATATATGTAGTTCTTATGCATATTTTGGCATGGAATCTCAGTGCATTCTTAATTACGTGTTGAATAAGCTATACTGGGTGTATCACAAGTAATAGCGTTGCCACCTCGTAATCAAGGGGTCCCGGGTTCGATACCCGTGGAGGCACAAATGGTTCGGATCCCACTTTAAACTGTAGGTCCAGTCCCGATTAACCTTACTGTGCATAAGGTGGACTTAAAACACCAAGTCCACAACAACATCGTCCATGTTGCATTATTTCTTCCAGACGGCCAAGAGCACCTGCTGGGGGACACAGACGGGCAATTGCCCCCCTCGATATCAAATTTTATACAAATGAAAATACATTCCGTAAAATTTTCTTGATTGCTTCGCTCGCAATGTCAGATTTTCGAACAGTTTTGTCAAGTTCAGAGCCATAGATAGGAGGCGGCGTGAGTTGGCCCTGGGCACCGAACGATCTATATGAAAAAAGAAATATAGAAGAAAATACCATGGCACTCAATGAAATTTTTTGTACCGTATTAAGTCAATATTGTTTTCAGTTTGCGGAAATTTGGATCTCAATATTTTCTTGCTCGCTTCGCTCGCAATTTTATTATTTTCTGTAATGCATTGTAAATTACAAAAGAGAGAAGTTATAACTGCTAAGCACTTCAGGCTCTTGCTGTTAAACAGTTTTGCCTTAATTGTATGAATATAATTGTTTGGAGGAAAAGGAGCGCGGTACAAGTTATTTATTCGTTATGCTACCTCTATGTTGCTGCATTATATATATACAGTATATATTTATTTATATATCAATACAATTAAACTAAAACAGTGATAAAATACGGTTTTTCTTTCTCGACTGAAATTTCATCAAGGCTTTTGCCCCCCCCCCCCTCCCCCTAATCAGAGGATCTGTGCACGCCTGTGCGTGGAGGACTTGTCTCCACAGTCCCTACGACGACAGGGGTTACACAATAACTTAAATATAATGGCTGCTGGCAGCCCGAGACAGTTCGTTTCCTGCATGGTGCACCTGAGGGGGCAGGGTATGTTAATGCAGTGCCATCTGTTGGCTAAGTTAAATAGTAATATGATTTTCGTAAAGTGGGCCACTTTGGGAACACGGGCTACCATTGGCTCACCTACCTTATTCGTAATTATGGTTCTCTGTGCAGACTTGATAATGGTGCACCTGGAGAAAACCACTAACAAATGCAGTATGTTCAACCTCACAGAAGTTTCTCTGCTTCCAATTTTAACATGTAGAATCGCAAATATTCTCTAACAGTATTCCTTATTTTAAGTCTCAAAATTTTGTTCTCCATTCATGTGTTGGAATACAGTTTCTCACTTCAGGTATCAGTAATAATATAAAATTTTCACCATGGTGTTTCTAGTCTAGTAAAGCAACCTATATTGGCTACTCTGTACTCATGTTCAAGAGCTCCGTTGCCAAGTTAAGAATTTGTGGACTTAGAAATATTTCATGGTGGTCAGATAACCTTTTGGAGAAGTGTACAATCAAAATCAACACTAAGACCATAATGCAAAATTGTTCATATTCTTTATACATTTCCATGCAGAGTTATCAACTATTTGCGTTCGACTAAAATAAAAGAAAAACAACAAATAAGTTTAAGGTCTAATGCTCCGTTCTGTAAATATTTACAGTGCATTCGACTGAGGAAAGAAATTTCATGTTGTAACCTTTTCTTAAAATCCATTTTTCGTGCCTGGTGCTGAATATCTACAATACGATTGCACCGTAACGATGTGGTATGATCAGCACCATGCTCCGACCGCCCATACCAGCACCTCGCGTGCCCGTTAATTAGAGGCTGAGTTACCCCAGAGCAGCATATACAGTTATCGAACCCGATTTTCTAGATGTTCGATCCCCTATGGAGACACATTGTACAGTTGTTGTGTTACCATTCTAAACTGTGTGCCCTGGTCGGGTCATGTGTGTTCATTGTGAATGTCCTTTCATCAATTTCAACTAATCATCATTCATCCTCGCGAGAAGCCAAAAGTGGCTGAAAAGCAACTAAATTGAGGTAAATACTACAAACTCCCTTGCTTGGTTACACATCTCGTAAGGCCAGCAGCCTGGAGTTAGTTGTGAGGCATCGCGTGAGATGGCGTTACAGGCCAGCGGCCGACAGAGACATCTGCGGTAGAACTTGGAACTACGTGAAGGTACGCAGCCTATTAGGCAGACTGAATGTTCAATGTCTAATCACAATGACTTATTTACACACACAGCTTTCATAGAATCCCATAGAACTTACACGATACGTGAAGTCCATAAATGCATCAAATATTTACTTAAAGTTGCTCGCAGGGGCTCTTATTACAATTATACAATTTATTTCAATGTGCTCATAATCTTACAATAATAATGATGATGACGAACAGTAAAATATGACATAATATTAAATGAATTAGATGGATGCATTTCACGTGCAAGTTCCGTCATATCAGGCTTAGTTACTGAAACATTTATTCTGAATTGTAGTTGAGTATTTGCCCAGAGGTTGTGACACTTGTTTTTAAGATTTGGCAGATAACAATCCCCACAAGAATGTCATTATTACTAAAGGCAATACCTCCAGAGCCCTCTTTTGAGACCTTCGATAACCTTTTCTGTAAGTGAGCCAGAAATTCGGAAAATATTTTTCCTTGTAAAGGAAAAAGTAAAGTGCTCCCCTGTGCTTTGCACAACGCCATGAAGGCGTATAGGGGGTGTGGGGTTAGGGCCTCACACTTTCTTGATCTCGGCCGAGCTGGGGGTGATGTGATCAGCAAAACGCCCCTGGCCGCCTTTGCCCCCTTCCCCAGAGTCTCCTCCAGGTACCCACGTTATACGACGCTGGGTGGGAGCCGGAGCCGCTTGAATTGGTGGAAAAAAATCCCGTTTCTCCCCCACCAGGGATCGAACTTGGGTCTCGCGCATGGTAGTCAGACGATCTGGAAATGTGAATTTTCATTATAAGAAGTGCCCGACCCTGTGGCCGAGTGGTTAGCACATCGCGCTGCGACGCCAAGGGTCCCGGGTTTGGATCCCGGTCGGGCTTGGTTGTTTGTGAAGGTCCATTCATCAATTTCATCATTTCATCACTCATCCCCATCTTCGCAAATTAGCCAAGAGGCACAAAACGCGAAGTAAAATAAGCTAAATCAATCAATCAATCAATATTATAAGAAGTTTTGTAAAACAGTTTTTAAAATTAATAAGAACAAAATAAAATATTGTGACGTTATTAGCTGTAGCGTATACGTGTGTGTGTGTGTGTGTGTGTGTGTGTGTATATATATATATATATATATATATATATATATCCTATTCTTTAATTTTACTTAGTATTTGAATTATTTTTTTAATAATAGTAGCTTCATAATAAAGCTTCATTTTTGCCTTCAGATTCCGTAATATGGGAGACTCCCCTAGGGCACAGTGTTAGCGTCGTTGACTTGTAATCAAGAGGACCCGGGTTAAATACCCGGTGAAGGCACATAGTGGTTTTGATTCCACTTTAAAATGTAGGTCCAGTCCTGATTAGCCTTACTGTGCATAAAGTGGACATAAAACACCAAATCGTCAATCAATAAACATTCCGTAGTATGCATTTACTGCTTGTCTTACATGAATTCCAATAATGTGAAAAACCCGTCCGGATGTGGGTTCGATTTACAGACAGTATTTCCTTGTGTTTGATGGAATTATCTTCGCGATTAGCCGAGAATGGAAGAAATCAACCTTATTTTTTAAAAAAAATTCTGTTCTCGACTTGAGAGCATACATAATGTTTAGTAATTCAATGCGAATGCTGTTTATGCTGTGCCGTGTTAAACGACGAGTTGGTGGGGGACTTAACCCTCCCCCATCCTTTGGGCTAGAATTCCTAAGAAAAAGAACGCCAATGGAAGCAAAATATGGCAAAATGGGAACTGAGTGCTAAAAAAATGTATACGTAAGCCCCCTTTAGTAAATCCTGCGCACGCCACTGTGTTTATGCGCATTTCAAAATATAAATAGAATTATATACTCACATGCCGGGGGTTCGGTTTCAGGCTCTTGCCGGCGTTTACGTTCGGCTGAAGGGAAAATACAAAAGGGATAAAATTAACGTCACAACCAATCCAATTGCAGGACCTCCTACAGCCTATCTATGAAAACTATTTATCAGATTTCATATTGTAGCAGGGCACGGATTTTGATGACCCAAAAATCTTTGAAAAATTACCTTTAAAAATACAACAAAAATCTGAGAAATGACCCAAAATATTTTATGAAACTCAATCTGCTTTTTGAAAGTAGTATAGTACATATATTTATATTGTTCACTTACTTTATGGATCACAATCAATAACATCGGAAGAATTCACAAATATCAGAGTATTACACAATAAAATAGGTATCCATACTTTCTATACAGTCAAAGCACAAGTATTAATTGAAAAACATTTGGAGAGAAAAAAAGAATTTCACTGTATTAAAGGTGCATGTTGCTTTGTTGCGCTGGTAGGTAAACACAGAGTAAGCACCACAAGATAACATTCTACTGAATATAGAACAGAAATTGTTGAACTTCTTATGTTTCAACCTGCAATTTCACAAAAGTTTAAAGAAAATTACGCCAAATTTTAAAAAATGACCTAAAAATGACGCAAAATTTCAAAAAAAATTACGTAAAAATTTGAAAAATGTTAAAAAATGACCCAAAAAAACCCAAAAAATTACATTTCTTCAACCTGAGGAGGGTGTTCAGGATTTCTGTACTAATTAGCAATGTCTACGTTGCATCAGTGAAAAGATGAAATGTCATCAAAATCCGGGCCCCAAGAAATAAGAGAGACCATGAACCATTTGATTTCTACGCTTTTTAGAATCGTAGAGCAAAATAGAGTTGAAAAGTACGAAAAAAAGTAGTGACTTAATGATCCACTTACTAAAAGAATAAAAACAAAATCACTAAATTTTTTTAAAATATATGATTTAAACAGAAATCTATGGCTAATCCCAAAACCTTTATAACACCATTAAGCTTTGATTCCATGATATGAAAAACTCAATATGCTGACCAAGGCAGAAATTTTTTGTCCTGTTTTGTACCTTGTTACATTTGTACTTGGTGCAGAGTCTGAAAAAGACCTTGCTAGAAGGTTGAAACGTTACGTTTAGTTTATGTTTTATAATAAAATAAATTTCTGCCTTGGTCAGCATATTGAGTTTTTCAAAACCTTTATTATAAATTTCAAAGTTACGCTAATTTCAAAGAACATGTGAGCATATGAGCCGAAGAAGGAAAACGTTGCAATAGTTCTAATTAGAATTGGCAATACTTTCGACCCACTTACGATAATTGTAATTCCGTTATGAATGCCATGTTTCGTAAAACAGTTTTTAAAATTAATAAGAAAAAAATAAAATATTGTGACGTTATTAGCTTCAGCCAGTCGTGATAACGTTTATTTAGCAGTTGGCAGTCAATTTTCTTCTAATAATTGCACTAAATACAGAAGCTCATAACATTGTTCAAACGTTTAACCAGAAAATCATTAAGCATTTGAAAGAGTTCCCCTTTTTATTTATTTTTGCGTAGACCATGTTTGTTCCTGCCTCTCAACACAAAAAAATATGAAAATGTTTTTTGTAAAAATCATTCCATGGAATCGCATTGTCATCATCATCATCCTTTGCCGTTTCCTGCCTCTGGCTGGGTCGGCATTGAAGTAAAGCCTGTCCATTTTTTCCTGGTCTTCCACCACTCCTCTCTTTCCACGGTGTTCCAATCTTGTCCTCTTCTCCTTACACTCTACACTATCTGCTCTTTCCACCCATATCTTGGTCTCCCCTTTGGCCTGGTTGCCACTCCTTGTTTATTGTAAGCTCATACTGGCAGTCTTTCTGCATCCATCTTCTTCATGAGTCCGAACCATTTCAACTGTGCCTGATCTACCTTGTCCTGAAGCTTCAGCGCCCCCACTGTCTGTCGAATCTCCTCATTCCTTATTCTATTCCTTCTAGTCTTCTTCAATATACTCCTTAAAATTTTCATCTCCACTGGCTGCATCTTTCTTTTGTCTCTCTCTGCCATTGTTCAAGTCTATGCTCCACACATAATTATTGGCACATAGAATGTGTTATATATTACCTTCTTGCATTTCATAGTGACATCCCTTTTCAATATTAATCTTTGATATAGTCCACCAAACATTTGTCCTCTTCTGTTTACCTCATCTATTCTTCCACCTCTCTCAATTATCGCATTGTATTCTTAAAAAGACAGGTTGAATATGTTACAATAGCTTGAACAATTAAATGTCTACATCAAACACTTCCCTTAACGTAATGCAACTTACCAGTGGGTGCTTCAGTTTTTGGTTCATCTTGCCTTCGCTTGCGGTTCACTAGAAGGAGAAAAATGATACGTTTATTTTAACCGATAAATTTACACTTTCAAGCATTCATGGGGCGAACTGTATATATACACAAAGCTTTATTTTTGCTTTCAGATTCGGTAATATGTGGGCCTCACCGATGGCACAGTGTTAGCGTCGTTGCCTCGTAATCAAGAGTTTCCGGGTTCGATACCCGATGGAGGCACATAGTGGTTCGGGTTCCACTTTATACTGTAGGTTCCGTCCTGATTAGCCTTACTGTGCATAAAGTGGACATAAAACACCAAATCATAAATCAATCAACATTTCGTAACATTCATTTACTGCTTTTCTTACATGAATTCCAATAATGTGAAAAACCCGTCCGGATGTGGGTTCGATTTACAGACAGTATTCCCTTGTGTTTCATGGAATTGTCTTCCCGATTAGCCGAGAATGGCAGAAATCAACCTTATTTTTTAAAACAAAAGCTGATCTCGACTTGAGATCATGCATAATGTTTAGTTATTCAACGCGAATGCTGTTTATGCTGTGCCGTGTTAAAGGACGAGTTGGTGGGCGACGTAAACCTCCCCCATCCTTTGGGCTAGAATTCCTAAGAAAAAGAACGCCAATGGAAGCAAAATATGGCAAAATGGGAACTGAGTGCTAAAAAAATGTATACGTAAGCCCCCTTTAGTAAATCCTGCGCACGCCACTGTGTTTATGCGCATTTCAAAATAAAAATAGAATTATATACTCACATGCCGGGGGTTCGGTTTCAGGCTCTTGCCGGCGTTTACGTTCGGCTGAAGGGAAAATACAAAAGGGATAAAATTAACGTCACAACCAATCCAATTGCAGGACCTCCTACAGCCTATCTATGAAAACTATTTATCAGATTTCATATTGTAGCAGGGCACGGATTTTGATGACCCAAAAATCTTTGAAAAATTACCTTTAAAAATACAACAAAAATCTGAGAAATGACCCAAAATATTTTATGAAACTCAATCTGCTTTTTGAAAGTAGTATAGTACATATATTTATATTGTTCACTTACTTTATGGATCACAATCAATAACATCGGAAGAATTCGCAAATATCAGAGTATTACACAATAAAATAGGTATCCATACTTTCTATACAGTCAAAGCACAAGTATTAATTGAAAAACATTTGGAGAGAAAAAAGAAGTTCTCTGCATTGAAGGTGCATGTTGCTTTGTTGCGCTGGTAGGTAAACACAGAGTAAGCACCACAAGATAACATTCTACTGAATATAGAACAGAAATTGTTGAACTTCTTATGTTTCAGCATGCAATGACACAAAATTTTAAAGAAAATAATTTAAAAATTACGCAAAATTTTAAAAAATGACCTAAAAATGACAAAATGTTTGAAAAATGACCTAAAAATGACACAAAATTTTAAAAAATTACCTAAAAAAAGAATGGTAAAAAATTTCCATAAGATGGCCACAAAAAAATACATTTCTTCAACCGGAGGGTGTTCAGGATTTCTGTACTAGTTAGCAATGTCTACGTTGTGTCAGTTAAAAGATGAAATGTCATCAAAATCCGGGCCCTAAGTAATAAAAGACACCATGAAGCATTTGATTTCTACGCTTTTTATAGAATCGTAGAGCGAATTATAGTTGGAAAGTAAGAATAAAGTAGTCATTTACTAAAGGAATAAAAATAAAATCACGAAAACATTTTAAAATTTATAATTTAAACAGAAATCTATATGCCTAATCCCAAAACCTATATAACACCATTAAGCCTTGATTCCATGATATGAAAAACTCAATATGCTGACCAAGGCAGAAAATTATGTTATTATAAAACATAAAATAAACGTAAGGTTTCAACCTTCTAGCAAGATCTTCTTCAGACTCTGCACCAAGCACAAATGTAACAAGGTACAAAACAGGACGATATATATACACAAACATTACTCTCGTCCAAACTATTAGAAAGTTGTTCTGGAACATTCTAGCAGGTTGCTTTCCCTTGTCATCTGTACTTTCACCTGAAAGGCTAAACAGTTTCTTCCATCTGTAATGTGGTTGGACTCTCTATCTCACGCTCTTTTTCCTTCATTCTTCTTCCTTCTTCTCTCCTCTTTCTCTCTTGTCCTTTCCACTCCTTCTAACACCTTCTTCCACCTTGTTTATCTTCAGTCCCCCATTCCAGTTTATTGTTTCTCCTTCACTTTCTTCTCCATTTCCTTGGACTCCTTCAAATTTCTCACTAGTATTATCTTCTCCTTCCTATCGCATAGCCTCATCCCACTCTATGACTGTCCTGTTTCTCTCAGGTGCTTAAATATCGCATTCCTCTCTCTCTCTTAAGTCGTACATCATCTCTATGTTGTTTGAACCTGTCTTTCAGCCTCCTTTTTGTTTCTCCTATGTACACACTCTGACATTCTTTACATTTCATTTCGTAGATAATCCCTTCCTCTTCCTCTTCTCTGTTTTCCTTTTTCTTGTTTGCATTCTTCGATATTCTTAAGATGATTCACCGCCCCTTCCTGTAAGATTTAATACCCCCTTTCCTAAGCACTTTGCATATCTTTTCTGTGATCTTCCCCATACTCCTTACCCCAAACCACCTCACTTTTTCTTGTTTAGCCTTTCAGGTGAAAGTACAGTTGACAAGGGAAAGCCACCTGCTAGAATGTTCCAGAACAACTTTCTAATAGTCTGGAGGGGAGTCATTTTTGTGTGTTTTTGTGTATATATATCGTCCTGTTTTGTACCTTGTTACATTTGTACTTGGTGCAGAGTCCGAAGAAGACCTTGCTAGAAGGATGAAACGTTACGTTTAGTTTATGTTTTATAATAAAATAAATTTCTGCCTTGGTCAGCATATTGACTTTTCAAAACCTTTATTATAAATTTCAAAGTTACGCTAATTTCAAAGAACATGTGCGCATATGAGCCGAACAAGGAAAACGTTGCAATAGTTCTAATTAGAATTGGCAATACTGTCGACTCACTTACGATAATTGTAATTCCGTCATGAATGTCATACAGTTTTTAAAATTAATAAGAAAAAATAAAATATTGTGGTTATTAGCTGTATTAGCTGCGTGATAACGATTATTTAGCAGTTGGCTGTCAATTTTGTTCTAATAATGGCACTAAATAAAGAAGCTCATAACATTGTTCAAACGTTTAACCAGAAAATCATTAAGCATTTGAAAGAGTTCCCCTTTTTATTTATTTTTGCGTAGACCATGTTTGTTCTGCTTCTCAACAAAGAAAAAAATATTAAAAATGTTTTTTTGTAAAAATCATTCCATGGAATCGCATTGTCATCATCATCATCTTTGCCGTTACCTGCCTCTGGCTGGGTCGGCATTGAAGTAAAGCCTGTCCATTTTTTCCTGGTCTTCCACCACTCCTCTCTTTCCACGGTGTTCCAATCTTGTCCTCTTCTCCTTACACTCTACACTATCTGCTCTTTCCACCCATATCTTGGTCTCCCCTTTGGCCTGGTTGCCACTCCTTGTTTATTGTAAGCTCATACTGACAGTCTTTCTGCATCCATCCTCTTCATGTGTCCGAACCATTTCAACTGTGAATGATCTACCTTGTCCTGAAGCTTCAGCGCCCCCACTGTCTGTCGAATCCCCTCATTACATATTCTATTCCTTCTAGACGTCTTCAATATACTCCTTAAAATTTTCATCTCCACTGGCTGCATCTTTCTTTTGTCTCTCTCTGCCATTGTTCAAGTCTATGCTCCACACATAATTATTGGCACATAGTATGTGTTAAATATTACCTTCTTGCATTTCATAGTGACATCCCTTTTCAATATTAATCTTCGATATAAATCCACCAAACATTTGTGTTCTTCTGTTTACCTCCTCATCTATTCTTCCACTTCTCTCAATTATCGCATTGTATTCTTAAAAAAAAACAGGTTGAATATGTTACAATAGCTTCAACAATTAAGTGTCTACATTAAGTTATTCCCTTAACGTAATTCAACTTACAAGAGGGTGCATCAGTTGTTGGTTCATCTTGCCTTCGCTTGCGGTTCACTAGAAGGAGAAAAATGATACGTTTATTTTAACCGATAATTTCACACTTTCTGGCATACATGGGGTGAACTATATATATATACATACACAAAGCTTTATTTTTGCCTTCAGATTCGGTAATATGCGGGCCTCCCCGATGGCACAGTGTTAGTGTCGTTGCCTTGTAATCAAGAGTTTCCGGGTTCGATACCCGATGGAGGCACATAGTGGTTCGGATTCCACTTTATACTGTAGGTTCAGTCCTGATTAGCCTTACTGTGCATAAAGTGGACATAAACATCAAATCATAAATCAATCAACATTTCGTAACATTCATTTACTGCTTTTCTTACATGAATTCCAATAATGTGAAAAACCCGTCCGGATGTGGGTTCGATTTACAGACAGTATTCCATTGTGTTTCATGGAATTGTCTTCGCGATTAGCCATTCAATCCGAATGCTGTTTATGCTGTGCCGTGCTACATGACGAGATGGTGGGGTACTTAAACCCCCATCCCTTCGGCCAGAATTCCTAAGAAAAAGATAGCCAATGGAAGCAAAATATGGCAAAATGAGAACTGAGTACTAAAACAAATGTATACGTAAGCAACATAGAGACTTAAGAGAGAGAGAAACACACGAGAGAAACAGGACATGACATAGAGTGGGATGAGGCTAAGCAGATAGGAAGGGAGAAGAGAATACTATTGAGAAAATGGAAGGAGGCCAAGGAAATAGAGAAGAAAGGTTAAGAAGACACAATGAACTGGAATGGGGGACTGATAAAAAAACAAAGAATGGAAGAAGGTGTTAGAAAGGGTGGGAAAATAAAAGAGAAAGAGGAGAGAAGAAGAAAGAAGGAAGAAGAATGAAGGAGAAAGAGCTTGAAATAAAGAGTCCAACCACATTCCAGATGGAAGAAAATGTTTAACCTGTTAGGTTAGCCCCTTTATTAAATCCTGCGCACGCCACAGTGTTTATGCGCATTTCAAAATATAAAAAGAATTATATACTCACATGCCGGGGGTTCGGTTTCAGGCTCTTGCCGGCGTTTACGTTCGGCTGAAGGGAAAATACAAAAGGGATAAAATTAACGTCACAACCAATCTAATTGCAGAGCCTTCTACAGTCTATGTATGAAAACTATTTATCTGATTTCATAATGTAGCAGGCCCGGGATATTGATGACCCAAAAATCTTTGAAAAATTGCCTTTAGAATTACAACAAAAATCTGAGAAATTACCCAAAATTTCGTACAAAACTCAATCTGCTTATTGAAAATAGTATATATATATATATATATATATATATATATATATATATTTATATTGTACACTTAGGAGAAAATGGGGTAGCCCCGGACATATTCACACAGTGATGTGCTTCTTGGTAAGAAGATGCAAAATTGTTTTAAGACAAGCCTGAAATATTTATTTGGAATGTGATCTTTATTGACAAAGCAAAGTTATCGAAAGAAATGCAAAAAGAAGTACATAAACAAATGACAATACAGATCGCTACATTTTACATATTTTCACATATTGGCGGGTACCACCGGACACTTAAGATAATTGAAAAAAATCATATTCTACACTTGGAAGGAACAATAAGAACACCTACCCAGGAAGTTTACAGTGATCACATGTGTAATGGATATCAGTTGATTCGATATCGGTGCAGTTGTCATGGGTCCAGCCATCGCAGGATTGACACTGAATCCAGCCTTCATTGAAAGTTTCACTGCAAATGATGCATTCAGTTGTGCTTTCCTGTTCGTCTGGTCGTATGTCCTCTTTGTTATTGTCACAAGCAAGCTGATCGTGGCCCATTAGCTTCTTGTGACCTTTCTTTGCTAGTACATGTGTTGAGGTCACCTTTCTTTCAAGTTGCTTCTTATATGGTGAAGATGTTAGTATCTCACTCACTGCAGTTCTTCTTGTTCGTGACGCTAAACGTCTCTTACGATTTTCTGGTAATGGTGATAACTTTTTAATACTGGAGAGCCCTTTGCTAATTGATGGACGAGGAGATTCAGGTTCCTCGGTGACATGTAGAGAACGTGGATCCACTGCAGACGACTGAGAAGAAGCAGCCCTCGTTGCCTCCACCGCTGCTGAAGTTGAAGGTTCTGGGTCTTCACAGGTTTGCGGAGTGTAACATCTTTCAACGCGAGTCACGTTTGCGGGCAGGTAGTCAATATCTGTGAATATATTACGGTTGAATGGATATATTCCAGTGCACGCAAATCCATTGAGAGCAATGTCCATGCGACACACCTTACGGCATGCCTCTGCAACAAGGTGCGCTACATCATAATCGGTTATCTTTACTCCAGCATTCTTGCGCATCCACATCGAACAAGCTTCATTGTATGCTCCTTTAAACGGTTTCATAAAAGACCTGTCAAGGGGCTGAGTCTTGTGCGTGGTATGTGGAGAAGTACTGAGCATATGAATACTGTGATCCCTCGCATATTGGATCACTATCAAATCCTTATGACTGCAATGTTCGTCATAAGTAGCAGAACTGGAACGCTATCACACAGTGTCAAGAACTGCTACATTTCGTCCGGTGTTACCCTCCAATTGCCTGTCCGGGGCTACCCGACACGTACCATTCGACAATAACATGCCTCATACTAACACACAGTCAAATATATACTTGCGGTTTCACACACGATTTGTTCAAACCCTAACCAGTACACTGACAACTATTTGTGTTTCGTTTACTTACCTTTATAATAGCAATGACCTTCCTTAAGTTACTTCGGGACGAACACCGCATACGCAGAAACAGAGCGGCTTGCAGTCCGTCCGCTATTCTTCACCGACCAACTCCTACTACTTGCACGTGCAGGGGAGAACAAAGTCCTTTCTTTTTCTGCTGATACAGTGTTGCTAGCTCATACCGCAGTTTCGGAACTCACACTGTCCGATGGTACCCGATGTCCGGGGCTACCCGATTTTACACTTTATATATCATAATCAATAACATTGTGAAGAATTCACAAATATCAGAATATTGCACAATAAAACATTTATCCATACTTTATATACAGTCAAAGCAGAAGTATTAATTGAAAAACATTTGGAGAGAAAAAAGAATGTCACTGCATTAAAGGTGCATGTTGCTTTGTTGCGCTCGTAGTTAAACACAGACTAAGTACCGCAAGATAACATTCTACTGAATATAGAACAGAAATTGTTGAACTTCTTATGTTTCAGCATGCAAAGACAAAAAAAAATTAAAGAAAATTACGCAAAATTTTCAATAATGACCTAAAAATGACGTAAAATTTCAAAAAAAATACGTAAAAATTTAAAAAATGTTAAAAAATGACCCAAATATAACCCCAAAGAATTACATTTCTTCAACCTGAGGAGGGTGTTCAGGATTTCTGTACTAATTAGCAATGTCTACGTTGCATCAGTTAAAAGATGAAATGTCATCAAAATCCGGGCCCCAAGTAATAAGAGAGACCATGAACCATTTGATTTCTACGCTTTTTTAGAATCATAGAGCGAATTAGAGTTGGAAAGTAAGAATAATAGTAGTGACTTAATGATCCACTTACTAAAAGAATAAAAACAAAATCACGAATTTTTTTTAAAATATATGATTTAAACAGAAATCTATGGCTAATCCCAAAACCTTTATAACACCATTAAGCTTTGATTCCATGATATGAAAAACTCAGTATGCTGACCAAGGTAGAAATTTATGTTATTATAAAACATAAACTAAACGTAACGTTTCAACCTTCTAGCAAGGTCTTCCTCAGACTCTGCACCAAGCACAAATGTAACAAGGTACAAAACAGGACGACATAAATACACACAAATTACTCCCCTCCAGACTATTCGAAAGTTGTTATGGAACTTTATAGCAGGTGGCTTTCCCTTGTTTACTGTACTTTCATCTGACAGGCTAATCAAGACAAATAGATTAGGTTTGGAATAAGGAGTATGGGGAAGACCAAAGAGAAGAT